>NC_134404.1:128175560-128775560 GCF_038048845.1 Mixophyes fleayi | reverse complement strand
TACATGAAAGACATTTTTACAGTACACTTACTTGCAAACACATGTTGCAAACATAGTTACATATGCAACTGTCATCACTATCAGTCGGCACTTACACCCTGTAGCTGTGATACGGCTAAAAATCAAGCACCTGAAAAAAGCCCAGAGCTTGAATAAGACGATTGTGCATGAGCTCAACCTTGGCACTACCTTACTGTACATTGCCTACGTGTATACACCCCATTCCCTCCCCCGTTCTGCCGTTCAAATCATAAACTGTCGGAAGTGTAATTTGCGTTCAAAAATGAATTGCCCCCACTTGCATTCGTAGGTGTATAGTCAGTTTCTGAGCAGGTGCAGATCAAAATACGGCAATTACATTCTTTTATGAATCAGGCCCACTAACTGCTTTTTCTTTCTTTTAAAAATAGAAAAGGCAGAAGACTCTGGAACCTCTGGTTCCACAAACCCAGGCCCGGCGCTCCCATTAGGCAACCTTTGGCAGTTGCCTAGGGCACCGGGTCCTGCCGCTGACTAGATTTGAAAATCTAGTCAGCGGAGAGAAGTGGGTGAGAGGTGCAGTGGCGGCGGGGTGCCACCGCTGTTTTTTCAATGTCCGCCGCGATTGAAAACTGTTCCAGATGAGTGGAGCACAGCAGCAAGACTCCAGAGAAAAACTGCAGTGATGACTGAGAGAAAAATGGTGGAATTTGTTGAGAAAAAACCTGTCAAGCCAAAGAGGAGAGGATACATACCCCCACTTGTGATTGCGCTCCTGACTAAGAAGAGCTCCTGCTCATCTGATCCCTCCATCAGTCTTTGCCTAGCTTTATTTACTGTGCACTGCTGCCCTGGCCGCCAAAACTGTTCACCCATAAAGATGATTTGCTTCAGTGGTGCATCCCCTGGCTGAGCTGTACTCTTTCAAGCAGAACTGCTCATCGGCAAGGGGATACACAGCAACTTGTTTAAGCTCTGTCAAACTGCCTAGGGTGAGGAAAGCTGAGAAGCTACATACCCCAGTGCAGGAACCCAGAGTAAAGGAAGCCAACAGGCTAGTCACTCTCTGGGGAGGTATCCCTGTAATGGTAATAAAATAAAAAAATGAATTAAACTTAAAATAAGTCAGGGCATAAAGCCCTAATAAAAACTCCCTATCTCCAAGGGCATTTAACTAAAACTGAAGATGGCTCCGGATGTGAGCTACCTTCAACACTTTAAGTATAAAAGTGTCCTAGCTCCATTTCCGCCTACTATGTCCCATTGTCGCAGTGACCCCC
This sequence comes from Mixophyes fleayi, assembly GCF_038048845.1. NCBI lineage: Eukaryota > Metazoa > Chordata > Amphibia > Anura > Limnodynastidae > Mixophyes > Mixophyes fleayi. The sequence continues at coordinate 128,774,301 of NC_134404.1, read as the reverse complement.
AATTACAACAAAGAGAAAATCAAATTGTTGGGTATGCACTGGACATCATAAGTACAAGCTGGAACACATTCTGATCAATACAGTTAAGTAAGAATTTCAATACCGTCACACTTGGAGCTGTTCCTTTCATTCACTTTGTAGCCGTCCTCACAGCTGCAGATGTGCCCACCAAGAAAACTGATGCAGATCTGTTCACATTGTGTTGTGTTTAATTGACACTGATCAACAACTAGAATAAATAATTTTCCATCATTAAATTGCTTACATTATGTAAGTATCATGTACATACACAATGTACATACATATACTGTGTGAGGAAACGGGGTGCTACTGGACTGAGAACTTTGTATTCATCACCCGTTTCTCACGGTTTAATGTACTTTTTAATCCTTGGCCCAGTCTAAGTATATACACCAGAGCATCAGTGTATTATGTGTATTATTATTTCATGTTATTAGATACATTTTGCCCATACTATTACCTGTGATATTGTATGTAGTATAAATATAAACAATATTGCCATACTGTGTGAAAATATCAGAACAACAGCAGTCATTTTGCTTGTGCTAGCTAATGTAATTACCATTTGTCTCAAATGTCTATTGTATGGGGTGCAGCTGAGATGTGGTTTGTAATCAGAACAATGTCTGAGTTAACTAGTTGGCAGCCCATGTTAATTAGCTAGGTCAACAGGTAACCTGATAGGTAATGAGGTTAGAACTTCTAATCACATGCAATGTGCCTCCACGGTAATATATTGGTTGAAATAGCATGGGGAAATGTATCAATATAAATGTAATTGTATCAAAAGGTATCACAGACTTATATTGTGTAACACTGCTGATATAATATGTCAAAAGTCTTATTGTTCCATGTAAGCGTGCACTGTCATTCCTTGATGTACTATTGTAACCCCATGTGTAGTGTATCCAGCCAAAACAGCTAATTGAGTCAAGCCATTCTATTGTCTAATCAAGGTAACAGGGACAGTATGTCTAGTAGCTAAATTGTTGACTGGAAGACCCCTTCTGTAAAGGGGAGATTTGAGACATTTGACCCTACTTCCTGTGGATAGAGAAAATAAGATAGGGCGAGGAGAATGCCAGGAGAGCTATGCTAGTTTGGAGGATCCTGGTGTAGAAGACATCAGTGAAAAGGACTCTGGGCCAGGCATTGTGGTGCCGCTGGAGGGAACCCTACCAGGACAGGGTTGGTGTGAGCTAGTAACCCAGGCTAGGAGACACCATAACTGTTTTGCTAAATGGTAGTGGTAATATTGCTGGAGGATACATGCTACCATTTACCCTGTAACTTGTGAACGTCTTGTGGTGTTGTGCTGTCGTAATAAAGTCTCATTTTGGATATATCCTGGTCTACCCGAGTGAGTTGAATCCCACAGAGGGTAACTTCCATCCCAGCTAAGGGTGGTATCCTCACATACTGTATGGTATATTAATTGTTTGTTACTGTATATTGAAAGAGAAGTATTATTCAAACTGTTTGTAATAGCTCTCAAAATTAAATCAGTGTTCCTAATATTAATATTGCTATTAAAGGGCTCACTGTGTATGTTCCCATAATCTTCACATCAACCTTAAAATTCTTAAACATTTATATCCAAATAAACACACGGAGTCATGTATAATTTGCTAAAAAATGGAAGGACTATTATTATTATTTTAGTATTAAACTAAACCTATGGTGGCGGAGAAAGGGCACTGCGAAACAGCTCCCAAGCTGATACAACTAGATAATGTGGGGACTGGCGCAAACCGCCGTACATCCACTAACCATGGGGAACACATCCCAAACTATCATGCGCTGAATTGACGTCAGAGTGACTGCCCCTTCTAAACTCACGCTGCCCTCCCTCACCGAGCCGGACAGGGACCCTCCTCACCGACGGACCAAAAAAGGAGTTTCTGGTGCCTCTAAGTGGACAGTGACCTGCAGCCAACTACCTTTGCACACACTAATCAGCCGCTGAACGAAGTGCCTTCCTACCGCAAACCTTTACACATAAAATACTTAAACTAAGGAGTGGGTGGGTGGGATCTCGTGCTGCAGAGTGAGACAAACCAGGAAGTGCCATCTGCTATATTCAATCCAGGACCCTCCCACAGGAACTACCATTGGTCGGGCCCCACCCGATGTTAACCCCTTCAGGTAGTGTTCAGCCTGTTACAAACACTGTCGCCCTTTAAGTGCATTCATCTTAAAAGCCTCACTTGTCATGTAGCTAAGAATTGTATTTGTAAGATAGGGAAAGGACATTCTCAAAGATTTTTACTGAAATATCTGCCCTTCTTCTCCTATGGTGTATTTTATTTGGTAAAGTGTCACTTACCTGTACAGTTTACACCATCCCCAGTGTAGTTTGTCATGCACTCACAATGGAATGAGCCAGCCACATTGGAGCAAACAGCATGTACAGAGCAGTTGTTAAGTTCCTGAGATGCACACTCATCGATATCTGTCAAAAAATATTATATGATCTTTCATAGTACTTGTAAAACTAGGTTTAAAAACATATGTGACAATTATAAAGCCATATATTGTGGTTTCTGAATTGTTTACATTAATAAGATAGTAAACACAACATATTTACAATCATTTGTATACACAGTGGAGGGCATTTACTAATACCCCATTCATACTGCACCAAAATCCCGGGTTTTTCCCGGGGCGAGCTGAAACGACCCGGGGGGGGGAGAAGAGAGAGAGAGAGAGAAGAGAGAGAGAGAAGAGAGAAGAGAGAGAGAAGAGAGAAGAGAGAAGAGAGAGAGAAGAGAGAGAGAATTTTTTTTCCATATTCCAGCTTTCAGCCAATGAAAACTGCTCTGGTGAGGACTCCCACAAATTGCCAGGGCACAGACTTGTGCAGTATGAATGGGGTCAACCCGGTAAATTCCCGGGTCCGAGGTGCAGTATGAATGGTGTTTCTGAGCTGGGACGCTCCCAGACCCTGCAAAAACCCAGCTTCAAAAACCCGGGATATTGCAGGGGCGGCAGTATGAAAGTGGTATAAATGAAAAATTCCCACTGTAAAACCTGAACCAGCCCTGATGCCATGCTCCTCAATTTGAGTAAGAGTAGCTAGACTTCCGCTGAGGTGTATGGGTTTGCTGAGAAAGATGGCAGTGTTTGGAGAAGCAGAAGTTTGCACGGGTTGTAGGGAGGAGTGAGATGGTTACCTCTGCACCTTGTTCTGCAGAGTAGCAAAGAAACTTGATTTTCTTATAAAGTGCTAAATTGTCGACATAAGTTAAAGGGGTGGGGATGAAACATTTTCAGCATTTTGCTGAGGTGGCAAACTTAGCTTCTCTTCTTATTCTTTTAATAAGATACCTTTTGTCCTACCATTTTTACAAGTATTCAGTGTAGTAAGAAGCTTTACACAAAGGTGACATATGTTATGAAGAAGCACCGATGTCTCCTCAGTTATATTATTATTTTAAGCAGTGGTCAAAGTGGAAATTTAGAAGTGCTGATATGGAAATTTCACTTTGAAATGAACGGCACCTAGGCCTCCACAAGGTTTAGGGGTTTTGAAATTAATTTTAGATACATTATATAGCATAATATTAAACATATGAAATGATGCAAGGCTATCCACCCTGTGCCCCCAACCTCTCCTGTGTTCAATTACCTTTCCTCTGTGTCCCTCCACCTCTCCCTCATGTCTCCTTTGTTACTTACATTGTCCCTCATATTCTCCATAATATTATAATTAGAGATGGGCGGGCTCGGTTCCCCAAAATCCGAATCCTACCGAATTTAGGGTATCCGAGTACCGAGTTGAGCACGCTCGGTACTCTCCCGCCCATTCGGATTCGAAATCGAGGCAAAACGTCATTGTGACGTATTCATTTTTCTGAGCTCGGTTCTCGCGAGATTTGAAAAGCATAAATACCAACCTCCACAGCAATCCACCGCCATTTGACAGAGGGAGAAAGCAGGGTTAGGTCACACTGGCTATATCAGCGCAGGGACAGTGATTGTATTCAATACCATTGTAGTCAGTTGTTACAGCAGTAGGAGGAGAAAAGAGGAGGGTTTTTGTTCAGTTTCTGGCACTCCAAGTGCTGTTGGGGTGTACCCCATTCTTTTGCAGAAATTTATCTGGCTGTCAAAAAAGTCCTATTTTGCAGCAGTGCCAAAAAAATATATTTAGCACTCCCATTTGTTTTTGGGGTGTCCCCCATTCTTTTGCAGAAATTTATCTGGCTTTCCAAAATGTCCTATTTTGCAGCAGTGTCAAAATAATATATTTAGCACTCCCAATTGCTGTTGGGGTGTCCCCCATTGTTTTGCAGAAATTTATCTGGCTGTCAAAAAAGTCCTATTTTGCAGCAGTGTCAAAATAATATATTTAGCTCTCCCATTTGATTTTGGGGTGTCTCCCATTCTTTTGCAGAAATTTATCTGGCTGTCCAAAAAGTCCTATTTTGCAGCAGTGTCAAAAAAATATATTTAGCTCTCCCAGCTGCTGTTGGGGTGTCCCCCATTCTTTTGCCGAAATTTTTCTGCCTGTCCAAAAAGTTTTATTTGGCAGCAGTGTCAAAAACAATTTGTAGCACTACAAGTGCTTTGGGCTCAGAATGAATTCAAAGCAGTCCACATATCAGCAAAATGAGCAACCAGGTTCTATCACCAGTCCTGATGGTAGTGTTCCCAGTACGTCATCTGGGAAAGGCAATGTCAAACTACACCGTCTTTTGAAGTCAGGCAAGAAAACACAAACCCCAAAAAATGTTTACCTTTATCTTTCCCTTATCTGTTTCCTATCTCTGTTTCTATGTGCCCCTATCTTCACTGAAGGTATCCTCCTTTCTCTCTCCCTAGCTGCTCTCCCCTGTGCCTCACATCCTGCTTCTCTCACTCCTCCTTTGCATCTTAATCCTCTCTATGTCTGTTCCTACTCCTATTATTCCTTCTTGCAAGTGAATTCACACTTTTGTCCCTTCACCATCACATTGCACTCTACTTCAACACACTGTGCACCCTCCTTCATCACACTACAACCTCCTTCATCACACTGTAGCCTCCTTCATCCTACTGTGCACCCACCTTGATCACACTGCTGCCTCCTTCATCACACTGCAGCCTCCTTCACCACACTGTGTACCCCTCTTTCATCACACTGTGCACCCACCTTCATCACAATGTGCACCCACCTTCATCACGCTGCAGCCTCCATGATCAAAGGAAAACATGATATTGGAAGTTCGCTCTTCCCTAAATATGCAAATGTTCTGTCTGCTGCCAATGGGAAGAGAAAGGGGGAAGTGGTCCTAATCCCCAGTAACAAAAGCTAAAACATAGGATCCCAGGCGCAATGTGGGGGTGAGATGGTGGTGACAGATGTATGGCGTATGTAATAGTAGTAAAGCCACAATATGTGGAAAGCAAATGGACAAGGGTATAATATTTAAATGCGTGTATCAAATGTATAACAAAAGTACAATAGTACAAAGAAACCAGTGCACTGAATACAAATGAAAAGAGGCATAAAAAGTAAACCTTGAAAAACAAACATAAATTATAAAAACTCAGTCGATAACTTTGAATAATTTGCACCGATCGGAATCAGTAAGCTGCTCCCAACAAGTCAGAGATAGAGTAGGATGATTGAGTCTTATAAGTCCATATAGGCTTATTTCAACCAAAGTTTCTGTCAAAAAAACTTGATAGGAGTAGTAAATGAATTAAGTAAGTCTGGTAGGCTCCGATTAGCGCTTACTGGGTAAGCTGATATACAATGCAGTGTAGGAAGCACCAGTGATGCTGTACGGAGATTATACATGCATATTATGGCTAATACCCAATACATGAACAATATGAGGAAAATGTGTATACTGATCAATTTATATATGGCACTAAGTTTGCCAGAAATTGTTGAAATCATTGATTTTATTTATTTATGGACAATTTCACTGTTGATAACAACCTCCTTTTTCATGTTTGCATGGAAGGAACAAAGACCGCCTGTTATGGCTCCCCTAAATGTCAATCATTTGAGAAGACCAATCCTGATACACATATGCTAACGAAGCTCCTCTTTATAATAGAAGTTCTTTAACTAACACTCAATTCTGATCTGACATTCCCTGACGAAGCCCACAAGGGCGAAATGTGTAGATATTGATTTAAACTAAGGGTGTGCACCAGGCACTTTTAGTGTTTTGTGTTTTGGGTTCTGATTAGCTTGAGGTTTTGGGTTCTGATTTGTTTTGCCAAAATACCTGACGAAAGGTTTTGGTTCTGATTTAGGGTTTTGGGTTCTGATTTATTTTTAAAAAAGCATAAAAAGTGCCAAAATCTAGTTTTTTGTTTGTTTTTCACTCCTACGCTATTATTAACCTCAATGACATTCAATAACAATCATTTCCACTAATTTCCAGTCTATTCTGAACACCTCACACCTCACAATATTGTTTTTAGTCAAAAACGTTGCGCCGAGGTAGCTTTCTGGACTGTGAAGTGGAGTGGGCTCGGTACCCAATTTGGTACCGGGGCCACAATACCTCCTCCAACCACGGTACAGACCATTCATCATTGAGATCCCATCAAGTATGCTAAAGACAGACAGGGTCGAAGTGTTATTTGTTGACCTTGGAAACAAAAAAACTGTCCCTGTTGCAAATCTTCATGCAATGAAGAGTGACTTTTTCATTTAAAGGCTCGAGCTTTCAAGTGTAGTGTTTTTAAGTTATAAACACTACAGTAGTTCTAGCATGTCAATACCTCTTGTTTTCAACGACCATGGTACAGAGCATTCATCATTGAGATCCCATTAAGTATGTTAAAGACAAACAGGGTCGAAGTGTTATTTGTTGACTTTGGGAACAAAAAAACTGTCCCTGTTGCAAATCTTCATGCAATGAAGAGTGACTTTTTCATTTAGAGGCTCAAGCTTTCAAGCGTAGTGTTTATAAGTTATATTATACTTTTGGTTTAATTTGTTTAATTTGTTTTAATTTTGTTTTACTTTGTGCTCATGGCAAACGACTGTTGAACGGTCAATTGTTTGGTGAAAGATGTATCGGTCTTACGACTTCCCCTCTGGGAAGATGACCGACTACCAGCAGCAACAGCAGCAGTGGCAGTAGTAGGCGTACCGCTGCAGGATTCCTCAGATGAATCCCGTATTGAAGAGGACTCAGTCTGGCTGGTGACATGGCCTGCAGGACTAAATCTGATGGAGATCGTGGAGGAAGTTGACGAGGAGGGTGTTGGTAGTGTGTATCCAACAGGACCAAGGGATTTAGGTGTCCCTGGACTGATGACAGTCCTAGCCCCAGTTCCTGAACTAACCACTGAACTATGAAGGTTATTCAGGTGACGTATAAGGGAGGATGTCCCTAGGTGGCCAAGATCCTTACCCCTGCTTATTTGAGCTTTACATAAGCTACATATGGCCATACATTTGTTGTCAGGATTTGGATAAAAATAACTCCAGACCGAAGAGGTGCATTTTTTGGTCTTCTGACCAGGCATGACGATGGGCTTTTTCATCCCATGGACAACAGCTGTTTCCCCCCCCTGGTGCTTCATAACCACATCAGCATCCTCCTCATCAAGTTCCTCCACAATGCCAGCTACATCAATAGCCTCCTTGACACCTTGATTATCCAAATCTGGAGCGACACTGTGGGTCATCCTTCCAGCATATGCAGAGGGTGTGCTGCAAATGGTGGATGGTGTCACCTCTTCCCATAGAGTGATGGGAAGGTCAGGCTTCGCAACCAACACCCTTGGACTCGCCTTGGGGATTTGTGATGTCATCTGTTTAGAAGGCAGAGTTGTTTGCTGTGGTGTTGCTGACAGCATAACTCTTTTAAATTTTTTGGAGGGGGGGGAGGAGGAGGGCTTAGATCCTTGGGTGAAGCTGAACCACTAGTGCTGAACATGGGCCAGGGCCTAAGCCGTTCCTTGCCACTCCGTGTCGTAAAGGGCATATTGGCAAGTTTACGTTTCTCCTCAGATGTTTTCAATTTTCTTTTTTTACTAATTGTAGTGAACTTTTGCTGTTTGGATTTTACATGCCCTCTACTAGGAGATTAGGCATTGGCCTTGGCAGACGACGTTGATGGCATTTCATCGTCTATGTCATGACTAGTGGCAGCAGCTTCAGCATTAGGAGGAAGTGGGTCTTGGTCTTTCCTTACTTTATCACCCAAATTTTGGTACTCCATTATATGCAGCACACGTTGTATTACAGTACTATCTTTTAAATACTGCATGAACAGTGAACAATTTTTAATAGATTGCAGTATTAATGTTAATGGACTGCAATAATTTTTTTTAGACTTTTTAGAATATTTTTTTATATTTTTTTAAAAGGATTTTTGTCGAATTATAATTTTTTGGGAAGATTTTTTAATACTTTTAAAATAAAGATGCACTTAGCAAAACAAAGCACAGGACAAAAGCACCGCTGGACTCAGCAAGGACAGAGCACTGGACTGATGCACCACTGGACACAGCAAGGACAGAGCACTGGACTGATGCACCACTGGACTCAGCAAGGACACAGCACTGGACTGATGCACCACTGGACACAGCAAGGACTTTTTTGATTTTTTTTTTATATTAATTTAAAAGGATTTTTGTAGAATTTTTCTTTTTTTTTCTTTTTATGGAAGTATTTTTAATACTTTTGAAAGAAATATGCACTTTGCAGAACAAAGCACAGGACAAAATGCACCGCTGGACTCAGCAAGGACAGAGCACTGGACTGATGCACCACTGGACTCAGCAAGGACAGAGCACTGGACTGATGCACCACTGGACTCAGCAAGGACACAGCACTGGACTGATGCACCACTGGACTCAGCAAGGACAGAGCACTGAACTGATGCACCACTGGACTCAGCAAGGACAGAGCCCTGGACTGATGCACCACTGGACTCAGCAAGGACAGAGCACTGGACTGATGCATCAATGGACTCAGAAAGGACACAGCACTGGACTCAGCCAGGACTTTTTTGATTTTTTTTTTTATATTAATTTAAAAGGATTTTTGTAGAATTTTTCTTTTTTTTTCTTTTTATGGAGGAATTTTTAATACTTTTGAAAGAAATATGCACTTTGCAGAACAAAGCACTGGACTGATGCACCACTGGACTCAGCAGGACAGAGCACTGCCAAAAGCACCACTGGACTCAGCACAGCACAGCACAGCACGAGAAATGGCAGGACAGAGGACCACCTAACACACCCTCCCTCTTCCCTGATCAATGCCCGAGTGAAGATGGCGGCGGCAAGCGGGGAATTTAAAGGTTCCGAGTATCGCGAGATCCGACAGCGGGATTATGACTCAGAGCCACGTTTTAAGTTTCGGAATCAGCGGGAATACCCGGACAGTGCTCGGATCTGACTCGGATCCGCAATGTTCGGGGGGGCTCGGATTCCAGGAATCCGAGTGCGCTCATCCTTAATTTAAACATTGAACTTTATGCTCCTAATACCTCTCTCTATTTACACTATACGGAGATGGGACACGAGAAGTGCCTCTGGGCATACGCTAAGGATCAACACAAGATACAGCCATACAGACGCCACGGACACATCTGTGCAGGATCCAGCAGTGGCCGAACGGAAGGATAGCATCTCTGGACCGGGCTTCCCAGGTTTACTTCCAACACGAGGGTGTCACATTGTTACCCCCATCCTGAACTTCATCAGCTACTACTTCCCGATCTCTACGTGTAGTATAATCTCTGTACAGCATCACTGGTGCTCCTTACACTACATTGTATATCACCTTACCCAGTAAGCACTAACTGGAGCCTACCAGACTTACTTTATTCATTTACTACTCCTATCAAGGTGTTTTTGACACAAACTTTGGATGAGATAAGCCTATATGGACTTATAAGACTCTATCATCCTACTATACCTCCGCTTTGCTTGGAGCAGCTTACTGATTCTGATCGGTGCAATGTATGCATAGCTATGGACTTAGTTTTTATAATTTATGTTTGTTTTTCAAGGCTTACTTTTTATGCCTCTTTTAATTTGTATCCAGTGCACTTGTTTCTTTGTACTATTGTACAGAGGTTATACATTTAATACATGCATTTAAATATCCTTATCCATTTGCGTTCCACATACTGTAGCTTCACTACTATTACATACGCCATACATCAGTAACCATCATCTCGACCCCTGTCAAAGTCAAATAATTGGATGAAGTAACCCATATTGATTAATACTGTTTTACCGTGTGATTGCCATCAGTACGCCACGTGTTATGAAGCAATCGGACGAGAAATACAAGAAATAACGCACACATACACTTACACTTACACATTCACTTGTAAATAGTTCACCTTAAAATAGTTCCAACACATAGTCGTTTATGACCAAATGTAATAGAGTTTATAATTATATATAATAATGCTAAAAGCACTTTATTGAGGTCTAAGGTTCAGGATACAGGAAACATATGTTTGGTATCATTCTAACCCCCTATTTATCTTCAGATATCCGTTTCAATCGGCTAAGAGATCGCACCTGGAGCATGCGAGTTATGGATTAAAGGGAATTAATGATCAGAATGGTATTGTGTGCGTAATGTAAATAGATCAGTTTAAACTAGCGGGCGTTGAAGTGCCGGTATGTCATACTGGCACATAGCACTCCACTTTGAGCGCTATTATTAAATGAGATCATTGTAAAGTAGTAGGAGATTGGTCAGTGATGACATTTACAGGTATGTACAGTGTCTCTTATGAGAGCAGATTGTAGGGTTGCATACTTAATGTGCTCTGAGTGGACCATCCATGAAAAATGGGGTAAAAAAAAACTTTTTGCTGGACCAGTAAAACATAGATTATAATTAATTCATGTTGAAGGAAAAGACTTAGCCTGTGGCCAGATGCAAGTAACATCTTTTAGAGAGTTTGGATAGAAATAATTATGAAGAAAGGGTGATCTGGTGACTGCAATTTATGAATTAATGACCTAAATAACATATACAAGAGGTAATTCGTACCATAAAAAATATTGGTATGGTTTCCATGTAGGGTTTCCATGGCTCCTAATTTTAATCACTTTATATAATACCCTAATGATGTCAACATGAACTGCCCTTAATTTACTTGGACTGTTCATGTAATTTACTAGGCAGCGCCTAATGAGCACCTTATGTGTGCATTACTGATATACTACATTGGTTTATTGCAAATTCCGCTGTATCAGTAAGGTGGACAGAGTAAGAATAATTCAGACAATAGCTTAGAGTACACACAAGGCTTGGTAATATGATTATAGACAACATTCGGTACATACCTATGCAGCTCTCATTGTTTTGTTGATAACCTGGCTGACACACACATTTAAAGCTGCCTTCTGTGTTTACGCATATTCTCCCTGCACCTGTGCAGTACAGTGGAGACCTGCATTCATCAATATCTGTAAAATAATACAAGCACTATGTTAGTTTGCAATAAAAAATATAATCACTGTAATGAGGCACCAAGAGGTTAATGCTGAGTCAGAAGCATATGTGTCTAAAACAATTGTGTAAAAATGTATGTAAAAAGAGTGTATTTACTTCCATATGCTGAGTTGGACGTATCTCAAGATGCATCCAGCTATGCACTAGTAGCATGGGCGCAAAGCTTATGTCAAGAGTACTTACACCCAACCAGATCATAAGCACAAAAAAGTTTGGAAACATCTGTTTTGATGGCAAAAAACTCATTCACTATTAGGTTTGATTTAAGTAAAAAAAACCTCTATAATACAGCAAGTACACAATCTTCCTTCTTGTGTATGAATGAATGTAGCAAAAAATAAATTATAAAATACACCCACAACATCATATAATATAGGTAGTATCAATACAGACAGCACTATCAGCTTCAAAGGGGACTATGCAATTATTAACAGAGTGCTGGCAACCGTCATTATCAGTGTGCATTTGCACCAAACCCAGGTACCCGCAAGTAATATGGCTACTGACAGGCATATCTGTAGCTTAGTGTGTCTCTTGCTTACTCCCTATTATACAAATACACCCTTGCTGTAGTCAACTAATGTTAGACCATCACTTACAATTGTAAGGCGACACAATTGCCAAATGCAAACTTGGTAAATGCATGTAATTGTACAACTTCTTTTGTGCACATGTGCTATACTAAAAAGTATATTTTATGCTAAAGAAATAGGGCAATGCCCAAACTTGACATCAGACCCAAAATTATTTGTATTGCACCTAGGAGCTAGCAAAACTTCCAATTGAAAAACCAAATATATACCACACCTGTGCAGACTTAAAAACATACTTGCCAACTCTCCCTGAATGTCAGGGAGACTCCCTGAAATAGGGGTGATCTCCCTCACTCCCTGAAGAGTCTGGCATTCTCCCTGATGCTGAGCCAGTACAAGAAGTGGTTGGCTTTGGCGCTTCGCCATCTGTGGCATGATGACACAGTTCAGAAATTGTGTCCTATGTCCATGTATTGATGCCTATGGAGGTGGCCATTTTCATGGAGACCAAGATTTAATCAATGACTGACAGGTCAGACAACATGACTTCAGTAATGGAGACAGAAATGTAAAAGACACTTCAGTCTCTAGAGATTCATTAGCTGCTTTTCTTTAACGCATAGTTGCCTACTCTACAAAAATGTCTGGGAGACTCCCACTGTCGTGAACATAGAGAGCTTGCAGTTATTTATAAGGGATAATTCATAACTGCAGTGTAATTAGGTGATATCAAATGAATCCTTTGATAAGTTAAGGTGTAAGATTTGCAGCCAGAGAGTCTGATGTAAATTTATTGGATGGCTTTGCACATCCCAGTGAGAAAAGATAGAAGTGTCACCTGGGGGGGCAGCTTCAAAGGCCTCCCGGGGTGAGATCTAGACTATTTGTGACATCTGAATAGACTTTTAGGTACCGCTCAGCATGTGGTCTGGCTCAAAGAGGCCATGTGCAGACATAGCATAATACTGTATAGACAAAAAGAATTCAGTTTTAAAATATGCCACTTAAAAGCAATAAAAGTAGTGATCAACCACATATTCCTCAATAGCATGATGAAGGGCAGCTCATATGTTAAATTAAGAATTCTGTCCCACAGAGAAATTAAGAAAAGGAGTTTAAGCTCTGCGAATGCACTGTACTTAGGCGTGTTTGATATCAAAAGATGGACAATGTCATAGGGGATTTATTAATGATAAAATTGGATCGATGTAACGCTCTCCAAAAAAAAATATATCACATAGTAGAATTGGTTAGTAAATCAGGCAACATGTAAAGGTGGATTGAAAAAATGTCCCAGGCCACATCCCCCTATTAGCATTAAACGCTGCCCCTGTGAAGACCATCCCATTTCATGTTGCTTAAAAATTTGTGTTCTGGAAAGAACAAACTGTCAGCTTCTTGGGGATCAATCTAATTGAAGGACTGTCCATCTTTTCTGCCTGCCCCAGGCATTCAGATTATTATTTGTAAGTAATGCACTGTACTTTCATGCCATTTGTTTTTATAACTGTTTGCAATTTTTTATTTGTATGTCAAATCTTTATCTAATTGTTTTTATTATCTGTAAGCATTGTACTTTTTGTATATTAAATCTAAAATTTAATAGTTCTGTCCTTATTGCTCTAAACTAATCCATTGCCTGTTTATAAGAGACAGATTGCTTGGCTGGATTTATTCTTTAGATACCAGAGTGAGAAGAGTTAACTTTTTAGCTACCAGGGCACAGAGGTGCACAAATGGGTGATTAAGTCATAGGTTTGCTACGAGCCTTATTCGTAGCTGGTGGCAGTTACTGAGAGGTGTGAAGCCTGCGTTTGTGTTGGGACCGGACCAGCGAAATCTGTAGCCTTAGAGAAAGAGGTGAGTGTTAGATTTGGGTCTGGAATCCTGTGTTCCCTTACAGTAAGCTTCCAAGTCACAAGTGCGCAGAGTGCGGTTTGTGACTGATAAAGGGGTTCAGGAGCGGTTTCCTGAGAGAATAGAGGTGATATATTGTATGACGGTTAGAATATAAGATAAGATATCTAATCAGGGAGTAGCTAGAGGGGCTTATCCCTGACACCCACATTTCTGGAAGACCTCCCGGGAGAGCAAAGCAACCTCCAGGTTCTCGCCCCCGAAATAGATAAGTGGCGGGGGCGGGGCTTAATGACGCTAATATTGCATCATCTTAGGAAAAAAATGGGACAATCGTTTAGGGGGCGGTGCCAAAATGATGTTATTCAAAAAGCCCCGCCCCCACACTCCCACCTCCCCTGGGATCTCCCTGAAGCCAACAAGGAAAAGTTGGCAGGTATGCTTAAAAATACAGCCTAAAAATTCTCTGATACCTCTCCAAAATAAAGTTAGCCACTCCAAATGTTCTCATGAAAATGAAATATGAACCTATTTAGTTATACCTATGGGATCTCCTAATCTGCTATTTCTCCAACCACAATGTATGTACATCCTTAAATCTGCCAAGATTTAATTCAAAGATGCCTGTTTAATAAGCAAAATCTGTCTCAAAGCATAAACACAGGGATGCTGTGGTTGTTTAAATTGTATAAAAAGTAGAGATGCTCACTGGCCCCTGTGTTTTGGTTTTGGATCTGGATTACCTTCGTTTTTTGGTTTTGGTTTTGGCAAAACCGCCCCTTGCGTGTTTTGGTTTTGGTTTTGTTTGATTTTGTTTTGCAATTTGTTAAAAAATTCATTTTTTTTGGGCTAAGATAACATAATTTAGTGCTTCACCTGTTTCTTGGATAAGTGAGGTAATTCTACAGCTAATAAATGTCAAAGAGCGCTGAGCCCCCCAGGATGTGTGGTTTTATCAGACACACACCAATGCAGGGTGCCAGACAACCTACTAAAGAGAGCTATTGAAATTCATAGCAAAAAAAGCAGTTGTCTATCTGTATTTTACACCCTACACTTATAGTTAAATTGAAAAAAAATCAGCCTGCAAAGACTAGACGATCAATCGAAATGGCCAAAGCTGATTTTCTGTTTGGGGCTAGATTATTTCCATACATTAAAATTGAAATAGAAAAAGAAGCAGCCTGCAAATACTATACAATAAAATAGAAATGTCCAAAGCAGATTTTCTGTTTGGGTCTAGATTAGTCCCATATATAAAAATTGAAATAGAAAAAGAAGAAGCCTGCAAAGGCTGTACGATCTATAGAAATGCCCAAAGCAGATGTTCTGTTTGGGTGTATATTATTGGCAAACCTTATTAGTGCAAATTATGAAAAATACTGTTTAATCCCTGCTAGACCCTCCTTAATTCTACAGCTATACACACCAATCCAGGGTGGCAGGCAACATTCTAAAAAGTGCTATTGACATTCATAGCAAAAAAGACAGTTGGGTGTCTGTCTGTATTTTACATCCTACATTTATAGTTAAATAGAGAAAGAAGCAGCCTGCAAAGACTGTACCATAAATAGAAATGCCCAAAGCAGATTTTCTGTTTGGGTCTAGAGTACACCCTACACTTATAGTGAAATTGACAAAACAGCAGCCTGCAAAGACGGTATGTTAAATAGAAATGCCGCAGTATGGAAAGGGACTGTCTGACATTTTCATATCAATTAACTCTTGAAAATAATCCTCCACCATCCTTTGCATGTTAATAGTAGGATTGGTTGGAGTTATGGGCAAGGTCACACATTTTAGGTAAAATCTTTCAAACCAACCCAGATGTCAAACTGTTGTGGTCTGCCACCTGCGTCATCCCTGCTTCTCTTTGGAAAGTGCTATTTGGTAAAAACTAGAAAGGTTAGAAGTTTTTAGGATGAGCACTATATTCCCTATTTTCTTGATTTTCCATTGTTAATTATGTATCACAAAATGAGAAAAAGGGTAAAATATAACTTTTATTGTTTCTATTAAAAATGTAGATATTAAAACTAGCGAAATAAGAAGGTGTTTGTGAATAGTGAGTAGTGAATACTGTGTGATAACAACAATAAACTTCTAGATATCCTATGGACACAGATTAACTAAAGCGGAGGTTTAGTGGTAAAACGATATTCTGCTCACATCAATTTGTATATATTGTGTTTGTTTATTTATGTCTTCGTATTACATTCACAATGAAGATACAACATGTGTTCTTTATTACAATGAAAAGGATTTTTGATAATACAGACAATCCTTCCGTTTACCCCTTCAGCTAAGTTGCCAGTAAATGTATTTCACAATTCTATTTTCTAGTTAATTATGGCCAATTCAATCTGCCTGCACAAATATTATGACTGGGCTTATTAATTCATGGTGGTTAATAGCGCTATTTCCAAGCTGAGTCCACAAAGAAGCTCCGTATCTAATTTTCTAGCCAACACCAAGGAAATAGATTTTTTTGAATTGGGGAATATGTCACACCCCAAACACTTGTAGTGCAAATTCAGAAGGATATAGTGCTGGTATATAATTATTTCAACACCAGAAAATAACTTTTTTAGAACAGGGGAATATCTGACACCCCAAGCACTTTTAGTGCAAATTCAGAAATATATAGTGCTGGTATATAATAATTTCAGCACCAGAAAATAGCTTTTTACTACAGGGGAATATGTGACACCCAACACTTGTAGTGCAAATTCAGAAAGAAATTGTGCTGATATATTACAATTTCTGCAGGCAGAAATTAGTTTATTTAGGAGGGAATATGACACCCCAAACAGTTTGTAATGTTTGGAAAAATGCCTCCTCTATACTCCTCTCTTCCTGCTCTAATAACTGCTCTAATAACTGCTCTCTCCCTGCTCTAATCTTGCGACCTAACCCTTCTCTCTCCCTCTGTCAAATGGCGCTGGATCGCTGGGGAGTCAGTCTTGCAATAATACATGTTTTTATAGAATGGCTACATCATCAGCAATAGGCAATCTATTGTTGAGCTGTAACAGGATTTTGGTACTTATGTTAAATCCTTTTCTCTGAATTCATTAGAGAACACTAACTATGATAAAATATAGGTTCAGACAGGAATATGGCACTTTATACTTTCTTAACTAAGTTTGAAACATCTCACCTTTCTATATCCCCTCCACGCAGAGAACTCAGTTATTTTGTAACCAAGCCCAACAGGAGAGAATAGAGAAAAGAAATAGAGAGAAAAACATCATTCCCTAAAACAAACTTTTCACAGGAGAACAGTGTCACACAATGGATAAAATGATCTAACGTAAGTACAAAAATCCAGTTTTATCTTTCATCCTATGGGGGACGCTAATGATGGGACTTTTCAAAAATGTCCATATGGGTGGGTATGCTTTGCAGAGTTCAATCCAAATCTAGCATCTTTTGATGAGAAAACATTAAACTTGTAAAACTTATAAATGTACCTGGAATAAAACTGGAATAAAAACCTGGAATAAAACTTGGGACCCCTCCTTGACCAATAGATTGTCCAGATAAGGTTTGTTAGCTCTTTCGGATACCAGAAGATAGGACATGACTATAATGATTTTGGTAAACATCCACGGACTTGTCACAAGGACAAAAGGCAGAGCCCAAACTTGGAAATGATAATGCCAAACTGTGAATTTGAGAAGCTCTAGTCTTACCAGAAGAGAACTTGGAAATAAGCATCTTGGATGTCCATGGATACCAGCAGCTCACCCTGTTCCATGCTGGATATGACAGATCTCAGAACCTTGAACCTGTCTACTCAACTCTGAGTCTTCAGAGTCTTGAGCTTCAAATTGGGCTAAAATTATCCTTCTAGCCTTTAGACAAAGCAGAGGTTTGCATAGAACCATATTCTCTTTTTTTCTGCCGGACTGGGATGATTGCTTGTCATTAATGTCCAAATAGCTTCCTTTAGAACCCTCTGTCTTGCTAGGTCTCTAGGAAGGCCAGTGCTGAGGGCTTGAAAGTCAGTGTAACACTTCGGTCCCGCAAGTAGTACCTGTTCCGTTACCCGCATGTCATTGGTCTGGAAACTGCCATGTTTCAGCGTCAGACAGACTTCATTCATTTCATTCAGCTATACTCAGTTCGGCACAGGTACAAATCTATTGCACTTCTGGACCTCCCTCCTTTTGTCATTGGCTGAGCATTTCTGGAGCACTATTTAAACCTCCTGGATTCACCTGTCTGATGCCTGTTCTTCAAGCTCACTTCATGTAGTCTGTGGTTCTGGTTGCCTTGCTCCTTGTGGATCTTCTGCTAGTCCAGCCTGCTCTCAGTTCGTGGCCTGTGTTAAACCATCGCTGCTCCAGTACCTATCTTACCATGTTCAGTGTACTTCATTGTGACATACCACTGTGGACTGCAACTGCCTTGGTGACTCATCGCCTGGTCTCCCCAGTTATTTCCACTTCCTCGTGTGCTCAGCACAATTCTGGTGCTGTACTCCAGCTGTTCCAGTATTCCTATCTATCACCATTGTGACAGCCTCTATTTCTCCTGGTTATACCACAGGACATCTACTCTCCTTGTGCCTTATTTGTAGCTGCCCGTGTCATCTGGCTCCTCCACATCGCTCTGCTGTACACCCACTCACAGGACCGCGACCTGCAGGTTTGATGCCGCAAATTCCATACCTCCTTGCGGGGGTTCCTAGCAAAAACCACCGGCCTGTTAGACTCCGCGCCTGTGGGTGGGCTAAGCAATGTCCAGCAGAGTCTAGGGATCAATTTCCTATAAGCCAACCGTGACAGTAAGAACAGGCCAAATGTCTGATCCCCCGGTGGAGCCTTCTGCTAAAGACCCTTTACAACTTCTGGTTTCACGCATAGAGCAACAGGATAGTATCCAACGCCAACTCTTGCAGTGTTTCCAGACTCTGACCGGTCATCTGGATATTCTACAGGCTACTCATCCAACTGTGGCTATTTTTTGTCAGGACCAGCGCTCCGCTCCTTTGACTGTATCTTCTTCATTGAGACTACCTACACCGGCAAAATTTGATGGGGACCCCAAACTTTGTCATGGTTTTATTAACCAATTTTCAATTCAGTTCGAATTACAGCCCCAAAATTTTCCTTCCGACAGGTCCAAAATAGCTTACATTATTTCTCTGTTGTCCAGTCAGGCCTTGGCATGGGTCTCTCCCCTATGGGAGCGAGAAGATCCTTTGCTCAGCAATTACCTTGTTTTCTTGGCCACCTTCCAGCGGATCTTTGACAAGCCTGGACGAGTTTCCTCAGTCTCAGCCAGCATTCTCAGACTTCGCCAAGGTACCAATACAGTCGCTCAGTACATTATAGAATTTCGTACTCTCTCCTCAGAACTGTCTTGGAATAATGACGCCTTGGTAGCAGCATTCTGGCAAGGCCTATAGGAGAAAATCAAGGATGTACTAGCATCACAAGAACTTCCTACCACATTGGATGCTATAATCTCACTTTGTAATAAAGTGGATCTAGGTTTCCGCGAAAGGTTGGCTAAGAAGGAACATCCCAACCGCTCATCCGTCAAAACTGCTCTTCATCCCCACTCAACCTCCCCTATTCTTGAAGAGCCTATGTAAATCGGGAGAACTCGGTTACCACCCAAAGAAAGAGAAAGGAGACGATTAAACAAGTTATGTATTTATTGTGGCGAATCTGGCCACTTTTTGAATTCCTGTCCTAGGAGGTCGGGAAATGCCAGACCCTAGTCTGTTCCGGGGAGGTAAGACTGAGTACATTTGAAGCCTCCTCATCCTCTGCTTGTCTTCTCACAGTCTCCATATTATGGGACTCCTCTGAAGAATTCTCCCAAGCACTGGTGGACTCAGGTGCTACAGAAAATTTTATTTCCTGGTCTCTTGTATCCCAATGTTCTATTCCAGTTGTTCCCTTGGAGACTCCTGTAACCATCACTGCCATTGACGGCTCTCAACTCCCGGGAAGTATGGTTCGCTATCAAACCAAGCCTCTCACTCTCCGTGTTGGGGTGCTGCATTCTGAAACCATCTCTTTTTTCGTGTTACCACACTCAACTACTCCCATTATCCTAGGTCTACCCTGGCTTCGGGTACATTCTCCCAGCCTGGATTGGAATACCTCTGAAGTTTTGGCATGGGGATCTCAATGCCGGTCCAATTGTCTAACTTAAGTCAAGCCGATTAAGATCCTTTCTTCTTCCACGAAAACATTTCTTCCGGGACTTCCTCCTCAATATCAAGACTTTGCGGATGTGTTTGACAAGGTCCAAAGTTTCATCAACGAGATCTTCAGAGACCTGCTCTATTCATATGTATTTGTCTACTTGGACGACATTCTCATATTTTCCCAGGATGTTCTTTCTCATCACCAACATGTCATTGAGGTTTTGTCTAGGCTGCGGAAGAACAAACTGTATTGTAAGTTAGAGAAGTGCTCATTTGAAGCTACATCCATGCCATTCTTAGGGTACATCATCTCCGGATCTGGGTTACAGATTGACCCTGAAAAGGTTCGGGCAATCTTGGATTGGCCATGTCCAGCCACCCTGAAAGCAGTGAAACGCTTCTTGGGCTTCTCTAACTATTACAGGGAATTTATCCACGGGTATTCCACCATTGTTGCTCCTATTACGGCTCTCAGGAGAAAAGGAGCCAATACCAAAGACTGGACGGAGGAGGCATTCATATTTCTGAAGCTAGCCTTCTCTTCTGCACCCATCCTCAGACAACCCAATCTTTCGCAACCCTTCTTTCTAGAGGTCGATGCTTCTGCCACTGGAGTAGGAGCGGTACTCACCCAGAAGTATCCTCCTAACAGACTCCTTTCTTGTACCTTTTTCTCCCGCAAGTTTCTACCCGCAGAAAAGAATTACACAATTGGAGATAGGGAGCTGTTGGGCATGAAGTTGGCTCTGTCAGAAAGGCGGTACCTTTTGGAGGGGGCTCAGCATGTGGTTACCATTTTTACTGACCATAAAAATTTGTTATATCTACAGTCTGCTCAGCCTCAACCCTCGCCAGGCTCGTTGGTCTCTGTTCTTCTCCCGTTTCAACCTCCATGCAACCTTTAAACCTGGCCATTTTAATTAAAAAGCAGATACACTCTCCAGGGCCTTCAGCTCTGATCTGAATTCTGATCTTCCTCCCAGTCATCCCATCCTGGATCCTAAATGTTTAATAGGACTCACTACAACCAATTCTCCTCCTCCTGGGAAAACATTTGTTCCTGTCTCTCTTCAGAAAAAACTGCTCCGCTGGTGTCATGCCTCCAGATTCTCCGGACATGCGGGGTTTCTCAAGACCTGTGAAGTAATTTCTCGCTCCTATTGGTGGCCCTCTATTCGACCAGACGTCAAAGATTTTGTAGCCGCTTGTAACGTGTGTGCCCAACACAAAAGTCCTTGTGCAAGTCCTATGGGTGCATTACAACCATTGTCCATACCCACCAAGCCCTGGACTCACATCAGTATAGATTTCGTTACTGACCTTCCATGCAGCAAAGGTTGTAATACCATTTGGGTCATTGTGGACCGCTTCTCGAAGATGGCTCATTTTGTTCCTCTCACTGGTTTGCCGTCCTCATCAGTTTTTGCTCAGCACTTTGTAAAAGAGATTTTTCGACTACACGGTTGTCCCATGAAAATTGTATCTGACAGAGGGGTTCAATTTACCTCAAAATTGTGGCGTGCCCTCTGTAAAACCCTGGCTATACAACTCAATTTTTCCTCGGCTTATCACCCACAGTCCAATTGCCAAACTGAAAGGGTAAATCAGGATCTGGAGACATTCATCAGATTATTCTCTTCCACCTCTCAAGACAATTGGGTTGACCTCCTGCCATGGGCCGAATTTGCACATAACAACCTCTTCCATGAGTCTACTGCTGCTACTCCATTCCTTATTGTTACTGGACTTCATCCGCTGCTTCCCAGGTTTTCTCCTCTCCCACCCACCCATGTTCCGGCTGTTGAAGATACCATCCGCGACTTTTCCACCATATGGTCTAAAGTAGTTGCTAATCTTAAAAAGACCTCATCACGCTATAAAACCTTTGCGGACAAGAGGCACCGAGCAGTTCCAGCACAAAGGGTGGGAGACAAGGTCTGGCTATCAACGCGAAATATTCATCTCAAAGGACCATCCATGAAGTTTGCGCCTCGTTTCATTGGACCCTATAAAATACTTTGGGTCATCAATCCAGTATCATATAAACTTCAGCTGCCCGCTTCCCTTCATATCTCTGACTCCTTCCATGTTTCTCTTCTCAAACCACTCATCATCAACAGGTTCTCTGTTCCAGTTCCACTTCTACTGTTCCTAAATTTTCTCAGCAACAAGAATTTGAAATCACACAGATCCTGGATTCCAAGGTTTCCAGAGGTTCCACCAAATACTTGGTAGATTGGAAGGGCTTTGGTCCCGAAGGACGCTCTTGGGTCAACGCTTCCGATATCCATGCTCCAGCTCTGCTCCGAAAGTTCCATGCTCAGTTCCCATGGAAGACTTCGTCTAAGCATCCAGTGGCCACTTTTAAAGGGGGGTACTGTAATGCTTCGGTCCCGCAAGTAGTACCTGTTCCGTTACCCGCATGTCATTGGTCTGGAAACTGCCATGTTCCAGCGTCAGACAGACTTCATTCATTTCATTCAGCTATACTCAGTTCGGCACAGGTGCAAATCTATTGCACTTCTGGACCTCCCTCCTTTTGTCATTGGCTGAGCATTTCTGGAGCACTATTTAAACCTCCTGGTTTCACCTGTCTGATGCCTGTTCTTCAAGCTCACTTCCTCTAGCCTGTGGTTCTGGTTCCTGCGCTCCTTGTGGATCTTCTGCTAGTCCAGCCTGCTCTCAGTTCATGGCCTGTGCTGAACCATCGCTGCTCCAGTACCCATCTAACCATCTCCAGTGTACTTCATCGTGACAGCTCCAGTTCTCTCATCGCTACTGCTCAGAGCTGCTGCTATTATTGTGACTCTTCAGCCATTGCTACGAGTTACCTTCACTACTCCAGCCTACTCTCAGTGTCCGGCTGGGTTGAACTTTTGCTGCTCCAGTACTGCTATTACCATCTCAACTGTACTACATCGCAACAGCTTCAGTTTACTCACCGCTATCACTCAGAGCCGCTATTACTGTATCTCATCTATTGTTGATACGAGTTACCTCTACCACTTCAGTTGCTCTCAGTCTCTTGCTGTATTGAACTATTGCTGTTCCAGTACTACTATACCAGCTCTCATGTACTTCATTTTGATCCTAGCCCTTTACCACTGCCTAGTTAAACCATACAGAGACTAAATTGGTCCAAGAGCGACCACAGCCGCAACATATTGACATCGCACAGGGTCGTTGCATTTTGAAGAAGCATAGTGGTCACAGACAATTGTGCTATGGAAGCATTCACCTTGGGTGGTGGTTTCCATTTATCCATGTTTACACTAGGGAAAGGATAAAAAGTCTGCAATTTACGTGATAAGTGACACGTGTTTTCTGGTTTTTCCCATGTTTAATAGTAAGTCCCCTATATGATGGGAATAAGGGAATGAAAAAACTGTTTCTTCTTCCTTTAAAATCATGTATTGTTCAGCACTGACAACTCCTTGCTGTTTTGAATGTTTAGTGCAATCTGCACTGCACTAAATTATCCACGCCCTGCTGTCTTGTGGAATCCTAAAATGAGTATGAGGAATTCTCATTGTTCAAGTGCACCACTGCCTAGCCCTCCTCCTGAGAGGACCACTCAGAGTCTAAACTTCACAGGATTGGACTGCCACAGGATTTTGATGTTTCTGAGTCATAGTTGAGGAGGCGGAATGAAGAATCCTCTCTGAAGAATAGAACACCTTAGCAAGGTTGGATTGACCTTGCTAGACATCGAGTCCCAACCAGCTCAAGGAGTCCCTGACTGAGCAGTCTCAGATGACCGGACTTGCTCGCTGAGGTTTTAGCAGTAGAGGCAGAAGGGAGGTTTTCTTTGCCTACCCCATGTAAACATGGTGAGGTGTGTGAATTCAGTTAGGCTGTCTGCAATGTGGTCTAATAAACCAGGTGGAAAAGCGCTCCGGAATTTGCTGGCGCTATATAAATAAATGTTGATGATGATGATGTGGTAGCTTGGGTACATTTTGGACAGTTTTAAAATGTAACAGATGTCTGTCCTCCAGATGTAAATCTAGATTACACCACTAATCAAACTCCCTTAATCTAATATTCCCACAGGAGAAATATAGAGGAGGAGCTGCAAGTGCTTGTGTCTGAAAGTTTGGTAGACTTTTCATTATGAGAAAAAACAGCCAAGGAGGAGGGGCTAAGCTGTCCGGGTTTTAGTCTTATAAATTCTGAGGAAATTTCACTTTAATTTTGAACACTTCTACAATGGAACCCACTACTCTCCTCCAGATCTAACTCTGGAATTGCTCCCTGTAATGAAACTTACCTTTCCATGTTTCAACGTTGGCTTCTCTATTCCGCATGTGGCACTTCTGGGTACGGGGCTCGGATTGCGCTGATAGGACACTCACATGTCACTTATTCCTGCGCTAGTCTCTGAGTGTCGTGATCGACACATCGCTGCTTTGTAAAGGGAAGTTTCCCTTTACAAGGCAGTGCCGCTTTAAATTTAAGCGCTGAAGACGCCGAACTCGCGTCCGTTGAAGAACCCGGAGCTTCATACATTTACCCCCTGGTCTCTCTCTCTCCTAAACTCTTTTCAAAAAGAGAATCTCCTTTTTACTTTTTTCTGAGAAACACTTTATTTTTCTATCTACCCTTTTAGACTCTGGAGCAGGAGGGAATTTCATTTCTGCTTCTGTAATTTCGGATTATGGTATTCTTACTATTTCCTTGGAACGTCCGGTACATTTCACAGCCACAGATGGCAGTAAGTTATCTGTGGGTTTAATTCAGTTCCAGACAGTCCTACTTACACTTTGGATTGGAGCCTTGCATAAGGAGAAGATTTTTTTACTAGTGATCCCTAGGGCAATAAATTCTTTAGTCCTAGGCCTTCCATGGCTCTGCCTCCACTATCCTACCCTGGATTGGCAATCCGCTCAAATTCTATTTTGGGGACCACAGTGCCACTCCCATTGTCTAAACAAAGTAATACCTCTCCGTTTCTCATCTGCTACGACTTTACCACACCAGTACAAGGACGTCTTTTGTGAACAGAAAGCTACCAAACATACATCTCAACATGCCTGGGATTGCGATATTGAGCTTTTCCCTGGGAAATCTATTTCTCGAGGTTGCATCTATCCCCTTTCTATTCCAGAGACACAGGCCATGTCGGAATATATTCAAGAAAATCTAAGGAGAGGCCTCAACAGGAAGTCCACCTCGCCTGCTGGCGCCGGGTTTATTTTTGTAAAGAATAAAGATGGCGGTTTTCATCCGTGCATAGATTTTCATAATCTCAATGCAATAACTGTCTATAACAGTTTCCACTGCCGCTAATCTCGGAGCTCTTCAATCGAATTAAAGGAGCCACCGTCTTTTCCAAATTAGACATAAAAGGGGCGTACAACCTTATCCGCTTTAAAGAAGGGGACGAATTGAAGATGGCCTTTAATACTCATGATGTTCATTTTAAGTATTTGGTGATGCCTTTTAGGCTATGTAATGCCTCAGCACTGTTCCAGAACTTCATGAATAAAACATCCCAGGATCTTCTTCAGTTTGTGGTCATATATCTGCATGATATCCTCATCTTCTCTAGGGATCTTCCTTCCCATAGGAGACTTGTACAGATTGTCCTTACTCGCTTCAGGAAACATTATCTTTTTTATAAATTTGAAAAATGCCTTTTTAACAAGAACAATTACCCTTTTTGGAATATATTCTCTCGGGGAGTAGCCTGCAAATAGATCCTGCTATTTTGAAAGCCATTCTGGCAAACTAGTTGCACTGACACAGAGCACACTGCTCTGTGTCAGTGCAACAAGTTTGCTGTGCCTCTAACTCCCCTGTCATTCATTATAGCTGAATTATCCTTGGATCTCCTTGTGTACCAGTTACCGCCTGTCTCACCAAGTCTGCAGAATCTCCTTGTGTACCTGTCTGCCTGATATCTGTGTAACAGTTCCTGGCTTGTCTGAATACACTCAGCCTGATATTCCTGTACCAGTTTTTAGCTTGTCTGACTACTCCCGGTCTGATATAATGTGTACCAGTTCCTGGCTTGTCTGAGTGCTCTCGGCCTGATATCCGTGTACCAGTTCCCGACTTGTCTGACTAATCTCTGCCTGACATCCATGTACCAGTTCCTGGCTTGTCTGACTACTCTCTGCTTGATATCCGTGTACCAGTTCCTGGCTTGTCTGAATACTCTCTGCCTGATATCAGTGTACCAGTTCCCGGGTTATCTGGCTAATCTCTGCCTGATATCCGTGTACCAGTTCCCGGCTTGTCTAACTACTCTCTGCCTGATATCTGTGCACCAGTTCCCGGTGTCTGATTATCCTCTACTGCATCACGTTGGTTTTGCTGCTACTCCTGCGGACACCTTTCTATACCCAGTCCAGCAGCGGTTTCTTAATTTCACTTGAGACCCCCTCCTGTGGTTCAGATCTTGTGTTACATCCTGAGGCAGTCCTGAGGGCCGCGACCTGCAGGTTCCCGGAAAGTCCATTCCGCCTTGCGGTTGCTCTTGATGAACACCGGGGAATCCGTTAGACTCCGCCCGCGCCTCTGGTCTGCCAGCGCTAATCAGGATTGATACAGGTACAGTCCCTTTATCAGACATAACAAATAAACATGAGAGAAAAATGACAGCTGCAGATCACAAGCACGAAGAAAAGTGAATCCTGCACAGACAGACACGACCCCACTAAGGTTGTGGGCAGAACCGACACAGAAACGTCTCTCATTCTAATAATACCCTCATGACAGATATAGAGGAAATGTTGGAACTGCCTGTGTCAGACAGTTTTGTCAGGATAATTTTGTGAAGAAAGGCAGTCAAGGGGGAAGTGCAAGACTGTCTAGGGTTTGGCACAACTCCCAAGGACAAAACCCTAAACATGTCCACTGTCCAGAAGATGGAACATTTTGGCAGACTATGCCTAGAGATGGGCTGACCAGGACTCCCGGATGCAGTTCCTCGAAGGGAGTGTGCATTGAAAGAGTACCTCTTCAGCCCATTCCTGGCTACCAACTCTTGCTATGAGGCTGCCTGGATGCTGCTGGATACATTTGTGAAGAATAAGTAATAGTAAATGAAGTACATAAAATCAAATCCATTGCTGCGAGAGGCAGCTGTGATGTAAAGCACCTTAATCCTGTGGGCACTTAGAAAAAAAAAGAGTTCCCTGCAGGGAGAGGATATAGAATGGGAAGGAGTTTTAGACGTTGAAGAAAATTTAAAAGGCAACAATCCTGCCTGGACCCTATACCCTATGGACCCTATACAGACCTGTATATAGACCGCCAGCGTCCCCATAGGATGTAAGAGAAAAGAAGTTTATGGAAGCTAGTTTGATAGAAACTGAAAAGTGGCATGTTGTTTAAGATTGAGCAGTCATGAGGGAATAAGAGCATAAACCGTTCTTTTGGGACCTGATGTAGAGTTGCAAGTAGATGCATTTGAGTGACATAAACATGTCTCATAGTGCAAAAATGGTGCTCTGCACATCCACATGACTTGCATCCGTATTTTGAGTTACATGTATTTTGAACTTGCCGCAGAATGAGAAGTGTCAACATGAAAGTGCAGTACAGTATGGTAGTTCAGACCACTTAACAATAACTGTTGAGATGTATCTCATTTTGAGATACACAGAGCTAGAGATGAACGGTTCGGATTTGGTGATATCCGGCAAGATCTGACATTGAGGATCTGAGGTCTACTGAGTCATGGCTCAGTTTAGCACGATAATTCGGATCTCAAAACAAGCAAAACGTCATTTCTGGGATTTATTTTTTTAGCAAAACTAGAGTTATACCATATATATATATATATATATATATATATATATATATATATATATATATATAGTCAAGTGCCATTTTAGAATGGACAGCGTGCAGGGAGAAGGTTAGCTGCAGTGCTCTGCTCTGTATATAGTGTTCAGGGTGAAGGAGGGGCATATAAACCAATAGAATTGTGTGATTATTCTCAAGCAGATCTGTATAGATCAGTCAGCTAGAATAGTTTGCTGATCAATTGCTTTTAATTTCAATCTTTCAGAGAGTTTAGATAGACTAGTGGCTACTGCTTGGTGTTAATGCATATATAATAGAAATAGTATATAGACTGAGTTAGATATAATTCTGAACTAAGTAGTATATTTAGTGGAGGAAAACAGTGTGTTTTTACTGTGGAGCAGTGTTATCTGATTAATTTTGAAAATAACTAGGTGTTTGCATGTGAGGTTCAGCAGCAGCTGCACACCCCTCAAAAAAACTATATATTCTAATATTTTATATTTTTCAATACTTGTCAATTTTGAAAGAGTCATTCTTAGACATCCATATTAAAAAATGGTGTTTGTGTGTGAAGGTCCGCAGCAGCTGCACACCCCAAAAAATCCTATACTAATCTTTTCTATTTTTCAATACTTGTATATTTTGAAAGGGTCATTCAGTGACGTCTAAACTTAAATAAGGGTGTTTGCGTATGAGGTTCAGTGGCAGAGGCACACCCCAAAGAATGCTGTATAGTCTAATATTTTCTATTTTTCAAAAATTGTCAGTTGGTAAAGGGTCTTTCAGTGACATCTTCATTTACAAAAGGGTGTTTGAATGTGAGCGTTTTTCTGGGCAATTTCGACTTTCAACGACTGCATGTAGAACATTGCAGCGGCTGCAAAAAAAATGTCATCTGCCATGCCACTAACTATAGCAAGCCCATTAGATATATTAAGTAACCAAAATTATTTAATGTAAGCTTAAGAGATAAAAATGACGAAAACCTATGCACACACTAAATTTGGAATATTACACACCATGCATTATGATGAGTGAAGAAGCAGCAACAATCAGATGTCATTAGATGGACAGAGGCAATAGCAGATATTTAGACAAGTAGATACCCAATTGTAAAGTGCTGCATAATTTGCTGTCGCTATATAAATAAAGGTTGATGATGATAGACGAAGGTGGCCTGCACCCATACTACAAAACTTCAAAGATTATGCACACAATACGTTTTGAATGTTACAGGGCATCCATCATAGACAGTGAAGCTACAGTTACAGGCATAGGTCATTGAATAGACAGTGGTATAAATGAATAGAATTAGACATTTATAAAAGTAATTAGACGAATGCCGCTCACACCCATACTACAAAACTTCACAGGCTACATAACACATTTTTCAATGGCCAGTGCATTCATTGGTAGCCAAGAGCAAGGCTTTCTTAACCTTGCCACTATTTAAATAAATGATGATGCTGAAAGACAAAGGTGGCCTGAGCATTCATAGTTAGCCAAGAGCAGGGCTTTCCTACCTTGTTTTACTTATAAGCTCTGTACAGTAATGCTGCCCTTTTGCATCAAACCAGAGGATTTGTATATATTTATGGGGAGGGAGAGCTGTAGAATCATCCCCCCGGGGGAAGCTTTGTCCAACCCTAGGGTAAAGGGGACTTCTCGAGAATTGCAGCAGGGCCTCCAAGACCGATGTCTATAAATATGGAATGTATATAAATAATATTTATGTTTTATTAGTGAGTTCTTAGAAATATGTAAAACAGACAGCTCAGATAGGCCTATCATCATTATTATCATAATCTATTTATTTATATAGCGCCACTAATTCCACAGCGGTGTATAGAGAAATCACTCACATCAGTCCCTGCCCCATTGGAGCTTATAATTTAAATCCCCTAGCAAACACACGCACAGACGAGATAGACTATGGGCAATTTATTAGCAGCCACTTAACCTACCAGCATGTTTTTGGAGTGTAGGAGGAAACCCACGCAAACAGGGGGAGAACATACAAATTCCACACAGATAAGACCATGGTCGGGAATGCCTATAGTTGGCCTTTCTATACAGTGTGTAAAACTGACATTGATGCAGGTTTGGTTGCCAAATATATCTGTCTTGATAAGACAATGTAACTGACAGTTCACATTCTGAGTAATTAAGAGGACAGAATCTAGCACTGGCAATGAATACATGTATAATTGACTGCATGATTTACGCTATGTGATGGAGTAGGTGAACCATATTGACTGGTTAATCATATAGGAGAAAGCAAATGCACCAATGGCAAATTTTACAAAAGCCTTCATTAAGACAACAATGGACAACTTCAGACAGCTGCATTAGTAGACATTTAAAAGATGATGAGAAGTCACAATGTTAAATGGTGCAAGTCAAGATGGTATTGTCCTTGGAATGAAGTAAATCTGTGCTGTAATACTTGCCTTCTGCCCTTCTGAATCAGCTTTGTCCAAACCCCAGGGTAAAGAGACTGTCCGAGACTTGCAACAGAGGTGGTGCCCAAGAAGGAGTGTAGTCACTCTGACGCCAGATTTTGGCCAATCATATGTCATGAATCGCCATGCCAGCCACGATGGCTCTACTATATCCAGATTGCGGCCACATCCCAGCCTTTACCAGGGAAACCAGGACACCTCTCAAACTGCCACTGTGTTCCGATAGTAACAGACAGCTAGGGTGCGCAGAAGGAATTAAATTATTGCTGCCTCCCAAGTGAACATGGGCTCGTGCTCTTAGCCCCATTTCTCCTATGTCCATGCTACCAGTTTCTGCTCATAAGCTTTTACTACATTGAGTTAAGTCCTGGGGCATCCAAGTACCTGTGAGTGGGTCCAATTCTACAGGAAAGGCGGCTGTTATAGGTGACCTCTCCCGCTAGTTCTAAAAGCTGTCAAAGTTGAATAATTGGATGAATTTGTTCTAAATTAATAAATATTGATTGTAATAGTACCAGGGTAAATACGCAATCGCACAGGAAAACAGAGCAAATACCCTTACATTCACACCTACATTTGTTAATGTTTCACATTTAATAAAGTTCCAATACACATTATATTATTATTATTAAAAAATTGAGATTATTTATGCAAAAATACATTTACCTTAAAAGTATTTATGGTTCAGGTCCTAAGAAATGTGTGTTGTTTGATCTTATATTAATCCACATTTTATCAGCTGGAATCTGTATCATCGGAGAAGCGATCACACATGGCGATCGCTGGTTGTGATTAGCATAATATTAATTCTCAAAACTACTCTGCTAATAGGTTAGTTTGAACCAGATTTTCGGTGGTTGCCTGCGGCAGGATACGTATACAACAGTTGGAGTGAGTGGCCTCCACCTTGGAAAAGAATCCACTTATTTGTTTTGCTAGTAGTTAGCTGACTCACATTGCTCTTTTTGTTTAAATAAAAACTGTAACCTTTTGCCAAATTTACATTGGTGTCTGTGTGGTTATTTATTTATTCATTTACAGTAGTAGTAAGTCTGAAAATCCGAAGGAGGTTTGGGTGCAATGAAAGGGAAATATCAACACTATTCAGTTTAATTATTTTTGGAATTGAATTGGAGAAAGCAAATGCAATGATGGCAATGTTACAAAATACTTCATTAAGACAGCTCACTGTCTTTGGCCAAAACTGGTAAAAATTTGGACAGCTGTGAAGGAATAATTAGAAAATAGCCTGGAAATTCATTATACTGCTATAAATAGTAATATTGGAGCAAAAACAGCTCAAAATAACATTATTTTACCTATTTTTCACAATGTTTAATTAAATCCAAATCCAAAACCATTCACAATTTTTTGGCACAGCCTGTCACAAAACCAAAACACGAATATGTTTTAGAATCAAAACCACATCCAAAAACAAAACACGGGAGTCAGCACACATCTCTACACAGAAATACCTTAGCTATAAGATATAAGTCTTGCACCTAAACTGTGTAAAAGTTTGGAGTTGACGATTATGATCGCCTGATCTGTGTCTCGGGCACATCTGAACACTAGATTTAAGGTAGAATGTTTCTCAACATGTGTGCAACTTAAGACACAAATGTGGAAACGTGAGCAGACACATCTTTGCTGTCATGCAAAAGGGGCATCTTTGCGTTCAACTCTATACTAGGCCTTTGGAGTTAATTGTGGGGTTCAGATCTATTCAAAGTTACCTGCTCATACTTTACATTTGGTATAGAACTTTAGTAATATGTGACAGATAAATTATTGCAACAACTGCACTGTACATACCTACACAGGTTCCATTCTCAAGGGTAAATCCATCATGGCAAAAGCAATCGTAGCTGCCAATGGTGTTACTACAGTTTTCATGTAGTCCACAGACAGAAGCATTTACATAACACTCATCAATATCTGAAAAATGTCAGAATGAACTTTGTATTTATATTTGACAAAAATAAAATATGAAATGAAGGTAGATAGGAAGATAGAGATGAGAAATGAGGGCTTGGTGTAGAGTTGTACTTTTACACCACAAACGTAGACGTAAATTACTCATTTATAAACAACATATATTATTTAGTGTGCAGAGCCTCATGTATATTAAGAAGCGTGCAACTCTGCATAGTACACAAAATTATTACATTTCATCAAGATATACTTATAGCGCATCCTATATTAAAAGCGTACTTACACTATGGCGGTGAGCCTTAGAAAGAAAGAAATAATAATTTTTAAAAAAGGAGCACCCCACCCACTCAAAAAGTCAAACCAGCTCTAGTGCTGACCTCACATCACTGGAAATTCCCTGGTTATAAATATTACTGAAATGACACCAAGAGCTCATTTGCAGCTGAGCTCTAAACACAGCTTGTACTGTAGCGTCTTATGATGGTAATTTATTTCGCAGAGACTTCATTGTTTCAAGAAGAAGATGCCAATAGTGCCAATCTTCTGACTTGTGAGGAAATAAAAATGCTCACTGAGGGATATGTGGGGATGTTTTTGTATGTGTTTATTTACATCTTCTTTGGTACAGTACAAGTCCCAGAGGGCCCCGGATGCCAGGGCATACTTGCAGTAGTGGTTCATCAAGTGCCAGCATATTCTGGCAACTTTGGGTGTACTAGTACTACAAGCGCCAGCATGCCAAACCACTTAAAGGCGGCATGGGCATACTAGGACCTGTAGTGCACCATGGACGAAATAAGCATTTAACTCTTTCTTTTACTTAACAAACACCCACAGCACAAGGAGTGTGAGAATAGCTCTGTTGCTATCAGTACAAGGCTGATTTTTCCTAGTGGAGGACCTGCATTTTTTCGCCCTAGGCATTTCAGCCCCATGTTGACCTTCCTGAAGCTGGTTGCTTCTATGAAAAGGAGACCCAACACTGTGCGTTTCCCTGCTAAAGTTCCAAAAAACTGGCTGGCAAAGTCTAGTACTGGTATTGTTCACTTCAGGGGGTCCCCACACTTTTCATCCCCCCGATTTTGCCCATACCAGAGGTGTATCTGCAGCTTCGTACTAATCTACATAGTACGTAAGGAGCGTTAATATACCCTTAATGCACTTGGGCCAAGCTAGCCCACCCCATTCCTCCCCTGCTCTGCATCTCTACATGCAGAGAGGTGCAATGATGAGATACTTCTTAGTCTGCATGCAGACAGTCTGCATAAAGACTGAGACGTACTCCGATATTACTGCACATGCACAGTATGGAAAAGCAATTTTGCACTTCCGATTGTCAGACTTACATCCAATTCTACTTAAGCCCCTGAATGAGGCAGTAAAGGAAAGGAGATAAATTAATAAGACATTTACAACAGCAATACGTGTGAGTGCTGTTATACTGCAATATATAATATTACATTTTATAGACCCTTACAAATCAGAGTAACTCACCTACACAATCTATCCCATCACCAGAGTATCCACTCCTGCATGTACAAGTAAAGGATCCTTCTGTGTTGGTACAGTGTGCCCAAAAGCTGCAATCTCCGCTGAAACACTCATCAATGTCTGTGCAGTTCTCACCGCCATAACCATTTTTACAGTCACACTTGTAAGAGCCAGGCGTGTTGGTACATGTCAAATGTGGGGGGCAGGAAGTATCTTCCAGACATTCATTAGTATCTGCAGTGTGCACAGACAAGAGATAATGGGGAAATAAATTGATATAAAAACAGGAGGATTTTTTTTAATAAGCAGGGAAAACAAACAACAATAATAAGAAAGAGATTGCTAAACAATCTTTTTTAACCCTTTCAATTGTTGTGATGGACTTACTTGTATGCTTGCTATTCTTTTTCCTTCAGTTTACTCCTTTCCAAAGCAATACTTGTAGGTAAATAAAGTATGTAATTTTGGAAGCACTGACTTCAGGGTATGACATGGAAGCCTTTTGGCTGAATGTTTTAAAAAAATAATTATACAGAACTTATATATACAGAATTATACACACTTATAAAGTGTACCAACAAATGCCTGTTTGTATGTGATGTGAATTATTTCTTATTTGTGTATTTCTGCAGAAATATTTTGATCCTCTAGATGAATCTTACCAGTGCAGTTGGCTCCACTGTATCCTGTCAGACACTCACATAAGTAGGACCCATTAGTATTGATACAGAGAGACTGGGTAGGACAGTTGGTCGTATTAAGGACACACTCATTGATATCTGTAAGTGCAAGGATGTATGTAGTCATTATATAAGCAGGAAAACAAATAGGGTTACATGACGGTTTGTATAAAGTGAAGTGTAAACAAATTGAGTTGTCAGTTTGTCAAGCTGAAAATAAATTAAATTACTCCTTAGAAGTGAATGAGGTAGAGAGTTATCCCTTTCTACCAATTCAAACAATCCAGAAACACGAAGAGCCTGATAAATGGGAATATAAAATACCTCAGTTAAAGATTGCCAGTTACAAAACCCACTATCCTGGGAAACCAGGAGACATGAAAGCCTTATTAATAGTCACATTTTCTTCAGGTCTTATTTAGTTAGTAGTGTTTGGAAAATTCAGATTTGTTGCCCACAGCCCTACTCTGATAAGAACACTTTTTGTAAAATATTGCAATAAAAATAACCAGTATTTATTATTGATACTGATTAAAGTCTTTTCATGTATTCATGTAAAATGTGTATGGGATGAAGAGCAAATTTAATGTAATATGCTAATTTTTTAGATCTGGAATTATAAGTGGCCTTTTTACTTTACTTGTTTACTTTGTATTACAGATGCGCATAAAACCCAATGTGGGAATGTCATCCTGTCATAACAAATGTGTATGCTTTAAAAAGCATTTTTACAAAACACACATTTATGCATTTTTGAAAGGGCTTTCAATGAAGCCCTTGATTTTTTAGGAATTTCTCTCAATAAATAAGTAATGGAGTTCATGTAAGAAACTAATTTACAGAAATACTGATCTCCCCCTTTTTTTCAAACTATTAGTATTATTTTTTTAAACAGGAGAGATTTCAAACTCTTGTTATGCAAGCCATATCCACCCTTCATCATCATCAGTTATTTATATAGCGCCACTAATTCCGCAGCATTGTACAGAGAACTCACTCACATCAGTCCATGCCCCAACAGAGCTTACAGTCATTCCCTGACACACACACAAAGACTAGGGTCAATTTGAATTCAGCCAATTAACCTACTAGTATGTTTTTGGACTGTGGGAGGAAACCAGAGTACCCGTCATCAAACCCATGCAAACACGGGGACAACATACAAACTCCACACAGATATGACCATAGTTGGGAATCAAACTCATGACCCCAGTGCTGTGAGGCAGAAGTGCTAACCACTAAGCCAGCATGCTACGCTTAAACTGCCCATGGTCTCTAGAGAAGGTATTAATGCATTCATTTCCATATGCGTAATACAAAATTTAATCTAACTGTGGCATTTGTAAATATTAATAGATTACTGATTTATTCATGTACTAGCAAATAGAAAAAACAATATCTCCTTAGACCCCCAAATGTAAGCTTTCCTTGAATCCAGGGTAAAACTGTTCCACTTACCAACACACAATAGGGATGGATCTCCATCATATCCAGGTAAACATTGGCAGATGTAATTTCCAGGTAGGTTTGTACAGTTGGCATTTTCAATACATGGAGATGTAACTATAGCACATTCATCTATGTCTGAAGGGAAGAGGAGAGATTTTGTATGCCTTTTGTTTCTGATGCTCAATGTAACACACAGAACTTACTTTATTACAGCTATTTTTGTGTAATGTGTGATGTTAGTAAGACATTGTTTTAACTATACTACATTTAACAAGCCTATAAAGGAATGAAATATGACATTACATTTATAGACACAGTGAATATGCTGCATTACCGTCACACAGGGAGCTGTTCAGTGCAGTCACCTCATAGCCTTCCTCACACCTGCAGTTGTATCCTTCCAGGGTATTGTCACAAATTTGTTGACATGTTGATGTATTGAGATAACACTCATTGATATCTAAAACATAAATGAATGTATAGTACTGAAAAGTAGATATGATACAGTTTCTAAACTATTTATACCATTGGATTTTCTTGAACATTGTGGACTAGATACTAAAATGAAATTATAACAACACCACAACTTGCCACAACAAAGATTTATATTCCTGTGTTAAAGCAATAAATATAACATTTAACATTCTTTTACAAAAATATGATATGTTACATTTCTCTCTCCAACTACTGGGTTTGCAATTTATTTGTACAATCGTATAAACTGCATAATGTTGATGCTTCTTTTTACTGCACAATAAACCTCTTTTACCCGTTAACCTTTTTACTCTAATATGAAATAACAATACAGTATCACGTTAGTGGCAAGACTTTTTGGATCCCTTGCGATCTGCATTGTTTAGTACTGTCTACCACAGAGATGTGGAGTCTAATGGGGTGATTATATTCACCAGGACCCTCGCAAGGAGTTTTGGTCTTAGCTGCTTCAGCCCTGCAGGTTGCAGATCTCCGGGCAGGCATCAATCGAGACTGGTTTGAGATGGGATATGTTTAGAACAAGTACAGGTATCTGAATCACCAGGTTAGCTGGGGAGCAGTAGACTCTGGTTTTCCAAGTTTGACAGGTGACTGCAGGTATAGGATGTCTGTATTGCCAGGTTAAGAAGGTAAGCTGCAGACTCCAAGTTTGACAAGAAGATATGACAATTTGGGAGAGGCATAGGTGCCTTAAATACCTGAGAGAGGTGAGTGGGAGGAACAACTATTCACCCTATGGCCAGGTGATAAAGGAGATAAAAGAGGGGGAAAATCCAACATAGCGCCCATCACTGAACAGACACGGCGCCTCAGCGCCAGTAGAAGAGGTGGTGACTTCCAGGTGAGCTTGTTGGACCGCGGCTGGCAGCACTGCGGGTCCAGTTCATGACAGTAACCGAACACCTTAGACTGGGTTTATTAGGAAATTTGGTATGAAAATGCTTCAGGAGGGCTGAAGAATGAACCTCACAAGAGTGGACCGAAGAGCATGCCTCTGATGCACATCCTTTCCAGTCCACTAGGTATCGGATACTACGACAAGACTTCTGAGAATCAAGAATTTGTCTTACTTCGAAATATTCTCCTTGTTATGTACTGATGGTGGAAGGTGAAGTTGATGTGGATGAAAAGCGATTAATCACTAGAGGCTTTAATAAGGAGATAAGAAAAGTGTTGGCAATGCAGTGTGAAGTTGGGAGTTTGACGGACACTGGGTTAATGACTTGGAGGATCTTAAAAGAGCCAATGAACCTAGGAGCAAACTGGAAACCTTCAGGTGGATATTCTTAGTGGAAAGCCATATTCTGTCTCCCATCTTCAGTGTTGGTGCAGCTATCTGTTTCTTATCAGCAAAAAACTTGTAATGGTTGGAGGATTTTTTGAGGACTTTGGACCAAATGGAGGTAAAGTCTTGATGTAGGGCATTGACAACAGGAACTTCAGTGGGGCTTAAAGCAGAGATCTTGGGGAGGATGGGATGGAGACCATAGACAATGGACAAAGGTGTTGCGGAAGTATATGTGGAGAAAGTATAAATTCTGATGAATGTCTCTAACTCCTGACTGACCCTTTCAGATTGGCTGTTAGATTGAGGGTGGTATGTGGAGGAGAAATTTCTGCCAGACACCCATGCACGCAAAAGATTTCATTAATAAAGATCTGAGCGAGGACAGAAGAAGAGGGAAGACATATAAGTGGGATGAAACAAGTTATTTTTGAGAATCAGTCAAGCACCACCCAGACAGTATTGAATTTCTTGCTATTAGGGAGAGCGAATAAAGAAATGGAAGTTGCTCAATCAATTTATAGGCTATAGCAGGTGTGTGAAAGGGTGGGGTTATCCTGAAAGAACAAATACTCAGAGAAATCCCCCAGCACACTGCTATAGCCAGCAACAGATCTGCTATTTCTACTGTAGATAAAAATGCAAAAGTCTCAGTTGCACACATTTGCAAATGTATGTTAATGCCACCCGCCTCTCCACGTCGCTTTTACTAATAGGGTGGTCCTAACTCTAAACAATGAGAGTCCCATATATTTGGGCCATAGATATGTGTTTTTAAATCGAGAGCCAACTTACCAAAGAGGTAACCCAGAAGCCTCCAAATATCAATCCAACGTCAGCACTCCCCCTCAGCTACTAACACCAACATGCCTCTCAGACAAATAAAGAAATGGAAGTTGCTCAATCAATTTATAGGCTATAGCAGGTGCATGAAAGGGTGGGGTTATCCTGAAAGGAACAAACACACAGAGAGATCCCCCAGCACACTGCTATAGCCAGCAACAGATCTGCTATTTCTACTGTAGATAAAAATGCAAAAGTCTCAGTTGCAAACATTTGCAAATGTATGTTAAAGCCACCCGCCTCTCCACAGCGCTTTTGCTAATAGGGTGGTCCTAACTCTAAACAATGAGAGTCCCATATATTTGGGCCATACATATGTGTTTTTAAATCG
This sequence comes from Mixophyes fleayi, assembly GCF_038048845.1. Taxonomy (NCBI): domain Eukaryota; kingdom Metazoa; phylum Chordata; class Amphibia; order Anura; family Limnodynastidae; genus Mixophyes; species Mixophyes fleayi. Next base: position 128,735,546 of record NC_134404.1, on the reverse strand, counting down.
AGGGCCAACTTACCAAAGAGGTACCCCAGAAGCCTCCAAATAGCAATCCAATGCCAGCACTCCCCCTCAGCTACTGACACCAACATGCCTCACAGACAAATAAAGAAATGGAGAACGGTAATAAAGTCCATGGAGCTATAGGTCCAGGGTTTTACAGGAATAGGTAGTAGCAGAAAATGGCCACAAGGCATCTGGCGTTGGGTCTTGTGCTGGGCACATGTATCACAAAACATCCCAAATTCTCGCACATCAGAGCGGAGGGTAGGTCACCAATGACTTCTGGAGATAAGTTCTGTAGTCTTGAGTATGAACAGAAAACAGGTAAGAATGGAACCAGCGAAGAATTTTTTTACAAAGTTTTGGTGGGACAAAGGTTTTCCCAGGAGACGGAGTTAAAGGAGGTCCTACCAGGTGGAGGATAAAAATTTGGGATTTGAAATGGGATGATTCTCAGAGCCTTCCATCTCCAACTCATTGTCAAAGGCTTGAGAGGGCACCTGCCTTCTTGATCTTGAGACTGGGCTTAAAGGTGATGTGGATATCAAAGTGGGAGAAGAATAGTGACCAACGAGCCTGACATGGATTCAGGCATTGAGCAATTTGCAGGTATAATAAGTTTTTGTGATCTGTGAAGATGGTGATGGGGAACCTGGAACCTTCTAGGAGATATGTCCACTCCGTGAGGGCTAATTTCATCAGCAGTTAGATCTTTGTCACTGAGGGTGTAGTTCATCGTGGCAGGAAGGAACTATGGGGCAACAATAGGGGAATAGCCTTGAATGAATTGCTTGTAATAGTTGGCAAAGCCAAGGAATTGTTGGATTGGCTTGAGACCAACAAGTTGCGAAGAGTCTAATGGGTTGCAACCAGTCTAGAATGGCATGGACCTTTTCCTGATCCATCTGTATGCTGGAACCAGATACCAGTTAGCCGAGGAAGGGCATTTGGGTTGACTTGAAGGAACACTTTTCCACCTTGCAGAACAGATTATTTTGGCAGAGCCTAGAAGAAACCTCAGAGACTTGAAGATGATGAGAGGATAGGTCTTTAGAGAAAATTAAAATATTGTCTAGGCAAACCACCACACAGGTATAGAGGAGGTCCCTGAAGATCTCATTGACAAAGCTTTGGAAGACCGCAGGTGCATTACAGAGCCCAAAATTCATGACTAGGTACCCATAGTGCTATCTTGGGTGTTAAATGAAGTCTTCCACTGATCCCCGTTGCGATATACAGAATTATAGGCTCCCCGAAGATCTAATTTGGAGAATATTTGGACGCCCTTAATGCGATCAAAGAGCTCTGTCTCTAGAGGAATAGAATATTGTGTTTTAATGGTGATGGCATTCAGACCTTGATAATCGAATCAAGGGCGTAGGACCCATTTTCTTGTAAACATAAAAGAAACCAGCCCCGGCTGGTGATGAAGAGGGCCTGATGAATCCTTGTTGCAAATTTTCTTTAAAATATTGAGCCATAGCTTGGGTCTCGGTTAGGGACATGGTATAGACTCGACCACAGGGAAGAGTTTTACCGAGTAGGAGCTTGATGGGACAGTCCCATGGGCGATGAGGTGGCAGAATCTCAGACTGTTGTCCTCATAAGAGGCATACTGTTGAGGAAGGGAAGAACTGATAGCCCCATAGAAATTCGCTAAAGACCAGAGAGGCTTTACATTCTTGAGACAATGGGCGTCACATGTAGTTCCCCAAGCCAAGATTTGAGAGGATGACCAATTCACTTGAGGGGCGTGTTGTTGTAGCCAAGGAAGGCCCAAAATGATAGGGCTGGTGGTTTAAGGCAGAATGAGGAAGGAAATCTGTTCCTGATGTAAGCTTCCGATTTGAAGGGACAAAGGAGCAGTTTGAAGCTGAATGACACTATTAGAGATATGACTATAGTCTATGGCCATGATCACTACTGGGATCTCCAGTGGGGAAGTAGGAAGGGCCTATTGATCCACTAGAGAGGATGCAATGACATTTCCAGCAGCACCGGAATCTAGGAAGGCTCAGGTATTTAACTGATCAGAGGGACAGTGGTGGAATTACTGGAATTGCACAGATATTGGTTTAATGAAAAGTAGGAGAGTATTTAGAAGAACCTAGCTTAATCTCCCCAGGAACAGGTTAGGACTTGGTGTTTGACGAACACTTGGTATAGGAATTAAGGAGGTGACTAGGCTCAGCACAGTAAATGCTGAGATTATTTTTCAGCCTTTACCATTCTTCAGGAATGAAACAAGAATGCACTAGTTGCACAGACTTGACAGAGGAGATTGGAGAATGGAATCTGAGTATCTGTTTAAAGGTAGGTGTATAGGTAGGTTCGTTCTCGAAAAAATGTCTACTCTGTTGGACAGGGAGATCAAAGCATCAAGTGTAGAGGGGAGATCATGAGTGGCTAGTATGTTCTTAATGCGGTCAGAAAGTCCCTTCCAAAGGGCTGCTAACAACACCTCATCATTCCACTGTAATTCAGTGAACAGTGTACGAAATTCAAAAACGTACTGCTCTATAGTACGAGAGCCCTGGAAGAGCTGTAGGATACTGGGGGCAGCAGAGCAGAGGAGACCTGCTCCGGCTCATCAAAAATTTTATGGAAAGAAGAGACAAAGGTTTCATCGTTCTGAAGTAGTGGGTCATCCTCCTCTGGGAGGGCAGGGTTGAATCAGAGAGCAGGGAGATGATAAAGGTGACTTTTGCTCTATTGGTGGGAAAGATCTGAGGTAGGGTCTCAAACTCAATAGAGCATTGGTTTAGAAACACACTGCATGTCAAGGGGTCTCCATCATATTTGGCAGGTGAGGAAAACCGTAACATAGAGGAAGAAGCAGAAGGAGCCCATACAGCATGTTACTCGGTGTCACGAACAGCACTCACCTGAGTCTGCGTGACGCTTACGTGACACAGGGTCAACCACAAAGACAACCACCTGGTCTGTCTAAAATGATTAAATCCTTCCCTATCTATGCCACACACTAGCTTTGCGATACTAATTACCACCACCAAGGTTGTTTCGGATAAGAGCTGACACTCTTATTTAGGAAGCCTTCGGTTCTCCCTAGCATTAATCCAACACAATTTACTTTAATCAGAGTTCACTTAAACCACAAGGTTTGCACAGTTTCAATTAGGTAGCGTCTGGACCAAACTGTCGCGTGAATTCATAAGAACACAGAGACTAGAACTTATTAAGTGTAATTTAATATGGAAAATACATCCACAATGCTTAAGATAAAAAGATAATAAAATGACATACAAATGGAGTGCAATTGTTTCTTATAAAATAAAAAGGATAAAACACAGAATTGATACCTCACTTAGAATCAAGTTTGTGGTGCCGGGAGGAGCAGGAAAGAATGGAACCTCTTCAATTAAACTCCCTCAGAAGAAGAACCCAGGGTTACATTTTCAATACAGTTTTAAAGTCAAGCTACAGGGCCCCCCAGCCCCCTTCCCTGTGAGGTCAGAACCAACAGGAGGGGAGAATGCAAATTAGGGTCTTATGACTTTGCTGTTTGAATACCTCTAAGTCAAGTTTTCTTTACACCGTCCTAACTTTTCAACAGTATGGTTTACGAACATGATTTTACCTTCACACAACAGGTCCTAAGTTTCCCTTCATCTGCATACCACACATGCCTCTGGTATGTATGATATTGGAGAAAATGATATGATCTTTTCCTGTGCCCTTATTCAGCTTGAATCTGTCATTAACATACAACCCAGTCTCTGCAGTCGGCCTGTCTGGGGCCTCCCAAACATGTGTGAGATTTCATTGTCTTGCAAGAGATCTCCTCAAAGGCATTCACCTTTGCCATCCTGCCATAAATGGTATAAGGTGCTATCCTTATCTACCAGCCCCCCTGGGTGGTTTAACATCCACAAAACCCATTGATCTAACAGCTTCTAAGAGCACCAGGTCACACTATTTCTAGGAAGTAATACACAAACATATATTTGCAGATTTATGCCTAAACATTAGCTTGCACATGACACTCGGGAATAGCTGCTGGAGAGGAATTGGAAAGGGATCCCTGTAAGGTGTCCAGCTTGGTAGTCAGAGTTTGAAGACACTGTAGCAGCTGGAGTTAGGTAGCATCTTACTGCTCCACCCTTCCCATCAGGTGTTGGACCATATCCTTGGCAGAGGATTCTCCAGAAGCATCTATGTTGCCCAGATCTTACTATCACATTAGCAGAAAGTCTTTTCGGATCCTTTTCAAACTGTATGTTTTAGTACAGCCTACCACAGAGATAAGGAGTCTAACAGGGTAAAGGAATTTACCAGGGACCCTCGCAAGAAGATTTGGTCTTAGCTGCTTCAGCCCTGCAGGTCGCAGGCATTTAAAAAAAACCATTCCTTGATCTCAATAGAAAAGTTTCATTATTCTTTTTATTTTTATTTTGTAACATACTAGGTGCCAATAGCATTTTTAGATCTTTTAAGTTTTTCTAAAGACAATATCTGTTTTTTCGGGTAATATATAATATATAAAACTTTTTATTATTTTTTATCAATTTGTTGTATTATGTTTTAATTGATACCCTAAATATGGGAGTAATCTGTTGTGTATGTATGTATATATGTGGGAGGTTAAAGGAAGTCAGCTCCCCTTAGTCCTTTGTATATTAGTCTTCTTTGTATATTATGTATGTAATTTTTTGTAACTGATGGGTTACAAATACTTGTATATCTTGTGCATTATGTATGTAATTTTTGCAAATGGTGGGTTACATATATCTGCCCGCATGTTAAGGGCGGATGTCCGCCAAAAGATTCAGCTATTCTGGCATCATAAGGGCGGAAGTGATGTATCGCGAGGTAGGCGGAAGTGACGTTTCGCGAGGCAGACGGAAGTGATGTCATGGAGCTGTGGACGGAAGCCAGAGGGTTGCGCTTACATTTGTAATTCCATTAGGTGATATGGACTATAAAAGAAGGCAATGTATGAGGGATGATTATTACCTTTTGATAAAGTCTTTTTGATGAAATGCGTTAAGGTGAAGGAGGTGTTTGTCAAGTTCTCTGGATTGCTGGTTGAAACTTTATCCCCTGTTCTCTGACATCTGACTCGGGAGTACTGGTACCGGAGTTACAGCTCAGATAAGCTATCTATTATTTTATTTGATGTACGGGCATTTGTATGCTTTTGGATATGTAATAAAACCTTTTTATACTGCTATTTGGGCGTATTACACTATGTTGCTGTATTTCCTCGAGTTCTAGTGTGGACCTGTTATACATCTACCGAGAAGGATCTGGATTCTAATTGAATCATAAAACCAGATAAGCCTGATTTATTTGTTCTCTGGTACACGGTCACTTCAGCACATAAATTCATATGTCATAATATTTTGGTATCACACTATGTTTGGCGCTTCTCCTCTTATGTTCATTAAGGTTACAGTTTTAATTATAACTGAAATGGTGGTGGAAAGCAAGATGCGAGTTCAGCGAAACAGACTAATACAAAAGTTGGATGGCCAACTAGCCTGGAATACACTAAACCAATGATCTCATCCCTTACTGAATTGCTTTCGCTTAGTCTAGAGTAAGAGAAACAAAAGTTGTCTTCACAACTCACAATGACGTGTCCACACAAAACAGGTCAAGAAGTCCCCCACACAATGTGATCAAGAGCCAATATGTACAACAAAGGGGGAAATAACCTGCATCCAGTCAGCGAAAGTGCCTTGTATGTGCTGCTGATCGCAATGCTTTCCTGCCAACTGTTCCTTGTGTGAAAATAAGGGAGAAAAAACATTTTGACATTGCAAAGGGAGATAGGGATTTTGTGCAGCAAAAGAGGCAGGATAACCAAGTGTGGAAGCCTGTGTAGAAAACCCCAGGGACCTCCCATACGGATTCTATTGGCTGGTGCGAATAGCTTAACAAAATGTTAACCCGTATTAAGTAAGTGCATTGTAACACACACAAACATATTGCGCTTAAGTGCGTTCAGCTATAGGGACTTTCTTTTCATAGTTACAGTTGAGCTATAACTGGTGTAGCAGAAAACAAACTGTATCTGATTTAAATAATACACAATATGATTTGATAGGTATCATTATGTTAAGTCACAGGAATCCACAATAAAATTAACATCACAGAAAAGTGAAGAGATGCATTTGCTCACCAGTACAAGTTATTCCATCTCCAGTTAGACTAGCAGGACATGCACCACAAGTGAATCCTTCCAGTGGAGCCTCTCTATCTCTACAGGTGCTGTTATCATAACATTTGTTTTCTGCACAACTATCAAAATCCTCTTCACAGTACATTCCTGCCCATGCAGCAGAACAGTTACACCCAGCGACCTGCATGGGAAACCATCACAAAAAGTATTATGAAAAGTATTATGAATGAGAGAAGATGAGATATTCTGTATACATTTATTTATATCTACCAACATATATCAGTCTGCTTTGACCACTATATAAGTTTCAGATCCATTTTAAAATATAGTATGTCAACAATTCTGACTGGTGAATTCTATTTTTATGGCTGTTTCATAAATAATGCACCATTAAGTAGGACAGCTTACCTTGAAGGTTGTGGTCTCAATTCCTAGGCTTGTTGCACTATCATACAGGCAGCTGCCATTGTTGGTACAGTTACAGAGCACCATAATTACGATTACTTCAGTAGCGATCTTGGAATCATTAGCTTTTATAGTGACATTAATAGGTGATGAGCTGGTGGGATTCCACATCAGTACTCCATCAGCTGTATAACAAAATAAAATATGTAAGAAGGTAAAGTAGATATAAAATGAGAGGATTTGTGGACCTGCTCAGTGTCTTAATTTGAACAAGTGCCAAATTTCAGCTGGAATGCAATGTATCTTGTGGTGCACTTCATAAATGACCTCCACTGGAGGTATCCATTTTGTAGATTCAACCAATATTTATGAGACTGCATCAATTAAATAGGAATTACTGACTTTTCTGAGGCACAGGGCTCTTCATGTATCATACCTAAGTGATGTCACTAGTTCCTCATAAATCGATAGGCTGGATTCTCAAGTATATATTTCAGGCTACAAAATGGCCAATTAAATTCCATTTGTAAGTATTGGATCAACTATCAAATATTGATGGTTCACCTGTTATATTGATGTCAGAGGAGTCTGTCTCCAGAGAGAAGATAACGGTGTCATTGTTGTCATCTGTAGCTGTGTAATATACTGTCACTGGCTGGAATAGCTTGGTGCTGATGGTGCTTGGCCCAGTTACATTGGGAGGAAAGTTATCTGTGGAATAAATATTATTTAGGCAGATTCTTTAACCCACTATGTACAACTACATTACCCTACTCTACATTAGAAAATAAATAAGGCTAGCTGGTAAAGAAAACAATACTGCTCATAATGTGACTACTGCATCTAAAGGCAAATATATGTCTAAGTAAAATGACTTGATATTATCATCATCATCATAATCATTTAATTATATAGCGCCAGCAAATTCCGTAGCGCTTTACAATTGGGAACAAACATTAATAAACCAATACTGGGTAATACATTATGCTAGAAGTTCTTCACCTAGGCGTCTTGAACCAAAAAATTAGTCAATTATATGATGGGTCTTATGCTGCTCTTTTGCATAACTGCTGTATACTAGCAATGAATACATTAATTTTGTACATATCAAATATTCCAACAATTATATCATAAAAAAGATATTTCCCTTGTATCCAAAGTTGGGCAGGTAAAAGGACTAAGGTTTAGGGGGCGTGGCCTGGCAGCCATCGTGGGGAGATGTGCTTCATTTGAGCTCCGCAAACTGCCAGCCAAAACCACCGCTAATTGGCATTCTGGCATTCACCTTAACTGTCCGGACGGACTGATATAGGTGAGGGGAGCACTGCCGACCCGTCAGCCTGCTTGTCGCGCCAGGCACATCCCCGTGAGAGCTGCATTTGTCTACTGGCGCCGGAGAGGGGCCGGGACCACCATTCCGCGGCTGCACTTGGGACACTGAGGCGGGTGACATACCTGGAGGATTGATCCCCTGCTCAGGATCTCGCTGCCTGGTCCGATCCGAGGATTTGATCCTGTGCACGCTGGACCGGAAGTTGCGGGCGCCATTGCCGGCTTCACTTCTTGTATAGTGATTGAAGAGACGCACCCTGGGAACAGCCTGGAAGCTGACTGACTGACAGCGGAGACCAGCGAGACAACCGCAACAGACGAGGGCGTCTCAGGAGAGCCCTGGGCGGTGCTGACTGGACACCTCACCAGCGCTGTTCACCACTCATCTGGGCGCTGTTTCAGGTCAGACTGGTGCTCTTTGAGAGGGGACTGAACACAGCCTGCTTCCGAGAGTTGTTACAGGTGAGCAGCTTACTGTATGCCTGTACAGATTTATACCAAGCTGGGGCTATAGTCTATCCACCTCGGCCTCCATCAACTGTTTGCTTCAGGTCCTGACCAGCTAAATTTACCTGCCTTAATCAGTTACATCAACACTCCAGTGCCCAAGCTGTAGCTTCTTTATAGATCCACGTTCAGTCCCATTTACAGGGGTTTGCTGCCACCTAGTGGACATATGATTTATTGCAATGTAATGGCTGGTTGACAGATGTTGAATAACAGAGAACCCAGTTCCAGCTAATCTATCTATGTAACATACATGATGTTCTGACCACCGCCCGCATGTGTCCTATTTTGCGCGACTGAGCACGACTAGCTCATAGGATCAAGCTTCATGTTGTGTCCATATGATATCGCTGAAGGATCACCCTGAAATGAAATGACCTCTTTATCTATAACAATATAGAGCTCCGTCTGGATATTTCACTCTACTTCACTGTAGCGCTTCTGCCAAGTTGAAACCGCCTATCTATTGGATATTCTCATTAAACTAAGAGACCTGATAATTTACCCAGATGGCTCCTAAAAGGATCAAAAAGATTAAAAAAAAAGCTCAACCCACCTAGCGCAACCTCGCAGCTCCCCTTCTTTAAGCAAAACAAGCAGCGATCTATGTCCCCCCCTCCCCCCCGGGAAACGGGGAGTGGACGGGGAGACGGCATCTACCCCACCTTTTGAGTCTCCTACTCGCATGACTGATCCTGAGGCCCGGATTTCACTTAAGTCAATACAAACTTTACTAGCTTCTTTAAAAGCCGACTTATCAGCGGACCTGAGAGCCTCTATGAAAGCCATCCAAGCAGAGGTCGCGGCATTGGGCTCCAGTACGGTTCATCTTGAGAACAAATCAGAAGAACTGGTCTCTTCGCATAACGAACTTATTACATCTCATGAGCAACTGGAGGCAGAAGTTATCACCATGAGCGATAAGATGGCGGATATGGAAGATGGATCGCGCCGCAACAACCTCAAAATTCGGGGAATGCCAGATCAGATCTCAAACCCAGATTTAATATCCTTTGCCACAAATCTGTTCCAGAAACTTCTCCCCTTAGCTTCCATACTAGATCTAAACATTGACTGCATACACCGGCTCCCTAAAAATAAGAGAGCGCTGGACACCATTCCCAGAGATACCTTACTATGCGTTCACTTCTTCCATATTAAGGAACGCATCCTGCGGGCGGCCAGGGAAGCAGAAGGCACAGATCTCCTTCAAGACATTCAAGTGTTCCCAGATTTTTCCCAACACACGGTGGCGAAGCGAAGAGCTTTTCAATCAGTCACAAAAGCCCTAATAAGTAATGCTATTTCCTACAGATGGGGGTTCCCAGTGAAAATGTTGATCCATAGACACAACGTGCTGCATATCATAAACTCAGTTGAAGAAAGGACAAAGCTTTTAACATCCTGGAACCTTCTGGTATCTCAGTCTGACCCCAAAGCCAGATCCCACATCTCTAATGAATGGTCTACTCTGGGGGGATCGAGGCGCAGAGAATCTCTGAATCCGGGAAGTGCTCCCTAGTTCGACCTGAGTTTTCCTTTGGGCAGAGACCCAAGAACACATTCTTCTCCAAGATTCGGAGGTAGCTGTGGGTCAGATTTCCACAAACTATTCCAGGACTCTATCTCTTCACCGTAAGGACAATACAGGAAGATCCGTTGGAACAAGTAGATATCAAGACCATCTAAATATCTTTGGACCTTAGACGAGTGTCTTTAAGTCTTACTTAATAACTCTGGAGACCTAGACAAACTTTCCCAGGCTCATCTACAGTACATTGAGTGGGTTTCCTAGTTGTAAAGTTGAGCTGTTGCTCATTGTTGGATATCCCTCCATTTCTATGTGTATTTGTATTGGATGATGCCTTTATTTTCAGGTCCGGTCTAACATTTGGATGCAGTGACTTTGCAGACTTCAGAGGCTGATCTCTAGTAAAGAGATGACCCCGTGCCGACTCACTCTCCGGACAAGGTTCTACTTGATCCACCTCTGCTCTCACCTGTATTATGGCTACTTGTTACAATATTGCTAGAGAGAGCTTTAATTGAATATAAAGTTAGTTCCTATAAAGTTTGACTACCATTTGTATTTCCCCTCACTGAGATAGCCATTTGTTTACTTCATATATAGGAGTAGAGATATTTATCTATATATATTATTAAAGTAATTCTATTGTTTTCAAATAAGCATTGCATAGGCGATTGTATTGTGTTTCTAACGCACAAAGTGATTTATTTTAGCAGATGCAAAGTTTAACAGTTCAATACATGATTATAATATAATACAGTACAGTACAGTACAGCCAATACCAAAATATACATACATACCGCTGCGCTACACTGCGCTACCACGGGCACCAGTGGACAGTAGTTCACTCTTGAATACTGTGGTCAGAGTAGACTGAGGCTAGTGGGAGCACAGCTATGATTATATATACATTCAGTGTTACAGAGTGACTTTGGGTGGGTCCAGGGTAAACAAATCATAGGCTAGTTCAAATTAAGAATCCAAAGGTGGGGGTCGTCTCTCCAGGGGGTCTGCTCATTTCATAGCCAGCATCATACAAAGGATTATTCCCTAATATCAATAACTAAAGTATGCAATGTGCGATCTCTACGCCGAATGCACCGGACAGCTGCTGATGTATAGGGGATTAGAATGATATCAGGCATGACACATTTCCTATAACCTGAACCTTAAATAACACTGAGTTGTACATATCATCATAATATATAAACTAATAATAAACTAAATACTATCTGCTCATAAATCACTGTAGAATAGATTCAATATGAAAATTAATTATATAAATAACTAAATGTTGTAATGCGAGTGTGTACGTGCATATTTTACCGTGCGATCGCAGTTACCGATAAAACAACATTAACCAATATACTTTCGTTCATCCAATTATACGACTTTGACGGTCCACCCTTTGCTATTATAATAACCTATCACCTTAAAGATGTTATATGCAGGATTTCAGTACCACGTTTCATTGCTATGTAATGCAAGTCCCCCTTGGTGTATGACCACGCTGTTTGTAGCTCTAAACAAGTTATCATAAGAGAAAGTCTTATTCCTCAAAACGATTTCTTCTTTTACTATAGACTGTACACTTCTGGAGCTTGGAGATAATCTTTTGTATGCCCTTCGAGAGTGCAATAAAACACGTAATACATTATTTGGAAAGGTACAGAGTACAATAGAACATGTATCAGTTATACAGAATACTCTACTACAGTTCTTCATGTCTAACAGGTTCATCTGTCCAACGCATGTCTTTAAGCTCAGAATACATTTAAACACTTCATGTTCATTAATAGCATCATCCTATGTCTATCAATAATGTCATATACAATCTCCTTCAGCTTGCGTTAGTATACAATCTTCTAATAATGTCATCAGTTCTTTTCATGAACACTTGTGGGCGGGCTATTGTCTGTTCGTTCTTCCCAGTCTCCCAATACTCAGGTTTCTTTGTGTGTGAAATAGTGATCGGCTTGCAAAATATTGGGAGACTCCAGACTAAGGGACCTAGGTGTTGTACTTTTCCTCTAGTGACCTCCCACCCATAATTCGGGTATCTCGAGAATATTTAGTGGAAAGAGAACTAGTCCTACTTGATATAATCACTGAGTCACGTGAGAGTACACCCAGCACTTTGTTTGGTCTAAAACCTTACCCTCCCAAGAATAATAATCATTCTCAAGGATGCCTGCTCAAGTCCGAATATTACTGGACTGGCATCGCTGGATGTACCTCTCTTCAACTATGGGGTCAACGTACTTACGGACATAATGCTACTCAGACAATAGCCCCTCACACTTTCTCCAAGCTACAAGGTTTCCAAATTTTCCTTTACCCCTGAATTGAATAGAGTAATTGGCTGGACCGATTGTGCTACTAACTTCTCCTTCATCCCCAACTCCTCAATATCATTACCTGAACCAGCCTCTGTCACCTGTCAATAATTAAAATAATTGACCGTCCTGAGAAGAGAATGAAATGAGAGAAACACTGAACAGGAAAACTACAACTTCATGCTGGACAACTGTCTTAGCCTTTGGCTCAGGTGCTACTAACTGCATTTGAGGCCTTCCAGAACAGATTCATGAGTGCCCTTGGACCCTTTTCTGAGTGTTGGCTCCTCTACAGTGGGTGGAATGGGTACCAGTGTCTCTGCTACTCTTGGTGCTGGTAGCTTACACTTGGTACCTGTCTGTCAAATAACCTGAGCCTAAGAACTTACTGTTCCACAACTTACTCTCCCAGTCCAACATCCTGACAATTAGTGTAACTTTTCAGGAAACAGTGTTTTGAACATTCTCGGTTGCCATCTCACTGTTTACCACTGTTTACCTCTTTACCGTCTCACTGTCTCACTGTCTACTGACCCCTACATCTCTAACCTTCTCACCATCCACACTCCTGCCCGCTCCCTGCGCTTGGCAAATGACCGTCGCCTCTCCTCCACTCTAATTACCTCTTCCCACTCCAGAATCCAAGACTTCTCCCGAGATGTCCCCCTGCACTGGAATGACCTCCCTCGCTCCATCCGTCTCGCACCCAATCTATGCTCCTTCAAACGGGCACTCAAAACTCACCTGTTCCTGAAAGCCTACCAACCATCCACTTAACCCCTCATCTACTCTGCAGTTCTCCCCCCTCTCCCCTGCCCCATTTTCTCCCTCGTATCACTGCCTCCCTTTCGTGCCTTTTTGTCCACCTTCCCTTAGGATGTAAGCTCGCATGAGCAGGGCCCCTCTCCCCTCCTGTCTCCATACCGAATCTTCTGCTCCGTATTTACTCCATACGTCTGCCTGGAGTTTCTGAAGCATTGGTACTCTGTGTTTATTGTTCTGTAATGTTTTACCCTGTATGGTCTACTGTTTGTACTATGTAAGGTGCTGCGGAAACCTTGTGGAGCCCAACAAATAAATGATAATAATAATAATAATAATAATACCTTCCCTCTCAAGGTCTAAACTAGTCTCTCAGTTACAAATTCATCCCAAGAGGGGTCAAGAACAATTCAAAGGTCAACAGGTTAGGAGGCCACTCAGGAGTGGTATTGATAGTGTGGAGGACTAGTGGCTAAAGCTATCAGCCACTTCAGTTAAGTTCCAACTCTCATTCTATTCAATTCGTTCTACCTAGTACAGTTACTTTATTTTCACACTGGTTTGTGGCTAATCAAAAGTATGTGATTTGTTACCACTACTCATACATTATACATCTATTATCAATAACATGAATACCCCTATCACCTATTATAACTCTAGGGCTATCACATTGAATAGCAAAAGCTTTGAGTATGACATAGTAATACATTAGACACATTTCAATACACCTTTACCTAGACATATTTCATCAGTACACCCGTGTACACTTGAGGATCCTGGAAGGTGGTAATTGGATGACGTGGATTTGTTTTACCTGGAGAAATTCTTCAGGTAACCCAAATCTTCATACATTAACTAATATGTGTATGTTTGCATGTGTGTGTGTTCACATTTTAAACCAAAACAATACAACGAAAAACAAAACAAAACATAGATTTTTTTCAGCTGTCACATAAAACCCTGCTGTCTATTTGACAGCTATGTTCTGCCTGGTGTGACAGTCATTTATAGTCGTGTGTGTACGTGTGGATTTTACTAGCAGCTACTTCAGTTGGTAACTGTGTCACTGTGTAAAGTGCTCCATGTAGTGTCCTACTCATGTGCTGGTATTGCTATAAAAAATATTTTTCAGTCAACTCAACGTCGCCTCCTAGACTAGAAAAATGCTGAAGACCAATGTATATCAATCGATTTTCCCTCTGCCAACTCACATGCCATTCTCAGTACCCCACATTCAGCTACTTGACTAAGTGAGAAGGGAAAAAGGGTCTATCTCTATTACACTTTCTTTAAATATAACAGTATCCAGTACATGTCTGTCTAACAGTGAAAATATATAAAACACGAAAATTCTACATTTTCCCTGCCTTGTAAAGGGAAACTTTCCTTTACAAGGCAGCGCCGCTTTAAATTTAAGCGCTGAAGACGCTGAACTCGCTGGAGTTGAAGAATCCGGAGGTTCATACATTTACCCCTAAGTCTATATTTCTTTTGTGTATCCTTATCTATGAGAAGAAAAACAAGATAATTATCTTAAAATAGCAAACGAAACAAACATTTCCATTCTTTACCATCGGCCAGCGATCAGAAAAGCAAGCATGTGACAACATAAAACAAACAAGCAAAGTCAACAAAGATTACTTTTTTTAAATCAGTTTTTTCTCTAAACTTGCACATTAATACTTACCATTGATTATTATTTGCCTTGCCGGGTCCTAATTTCCTAGCTTTTGCTCTAATATTTTCTTTGCACTCTTTCCTCAAATGTCCCTTTTTAAGACAGTTAAAACACTTCAAAGATTTCTGTTTCTTTCGTCCCTTATAGTGGTTTTTATAATTCTGAGGTTGTGAATGTAATTTTCCTAACGCCTGGATACCCAACATCATTAACCTATCACTCTGCGCTTTTTCCTTTTTACATATATTTTTATCATGTTCTACAGCATTCTCTCTAATTTCATTTACCGTGAGACCTCTCCAATTAGGAAAAGAGGTTTGTATACAGGTCCTTAGATCCTCCCGGAGGCCGTCCATTAGTACTGCAACAGCTACCTCCCTTTTCCCTTATATCTGATATCCCTGTGTACTTAACCATGGCCGCTAGAGCCCTAAAAACATAGTCAGTTGTAATCTCATTACCTTTTTGTTTGATAGTTGTTATACTATAATCACTTTTTGTATTGTTTTGATGCAATATCAATAAAGTGCATTTAAGCCAGGCATTGTATATCAGGGTGCCCTGACCAGGCCTGCGGTACCTGACATATACATCACTGTGACCCCAAATTGTGACCTGTTTTGCTAATTACACCACTATGTTAGTTAAGGGATAACAACTTATAATGGGTCAAAGAGAATAATATATAATGCATCATTAGTATTACAAGTAGAAGTATGTAGCAGGGAGATAAGGTCCATGATGCTCCAGGACCAGGTGACTTTTATTCACTGGTCAGCGTCCCTTGAAATAATAAAAAAAAATCCCCCTTAACTTACCTTTTAATCGGCTTGTTCTCCTGTCCTCTTCTCTTCTTTTCTCCAATTCTGTGCTGCTGATTGTTCTTCTCGCGCGGGTGACTCCTCTGTGCTGCGCTCCGCAATGGATGTTGGGCGTGATGACATCACACCCGACATTCACTGCATGCACCACACGGAGGAGGAGAGAAGGGAGGGAGCCGGAGTACCAGCTGACGTGACCGCAAGGTAAGTATTTTATTTTCTTTTTTTTGCAGGATTTTTTTTTTCCATTAACAGTGCTGCCCCCTTGCCACAACCAAAACTCCTTCTGGGCCACATTTACAGGCATGCTGGGCCGCATGCGGCCCGCGGGCTGGACAATCCTGACCTAAATGTCTAATACATTTCTGACACTTGGCCAAATCTTTTCTAGGATCAGGGAAATCAGACATAATTGTAAATAGTTCCGTCCTAGTCCATGGAACATGCGTTACTACATGTTTCATGGATAACACACCATCTCTGTCCACCTTCCCATTGGAAACTGCTGTTGTGCGGACAGCATGCAGACTTACCAAGTCGCTACATTCTGAACTAGTTGCTGGAATTGCTGTTGCAGTATAATGAATGTCCCCCTTTCTTTTAATTTCTATATTCTTCTCACTGATTTCAGCCGCTGCCCCTGCTGGTGGAACCGTTCCCTTTCCTTGTCCGTGTACTGCTTCTTGTATGTTACTGGCATGGGCAATGGCTGAAATGACTGTGGGTACATCTTCTTCTTCTAAAACATTACTTAAGACATCATGCAAATTGCTCATTACATTTTTAACATTTTTGGTATTAGCTGTACTTACCGGCCTGACCGCATTTGTTGGGGGCGTGCTTGCGCTCAGTTCTCCCCGCTTTGCAACGCTCACTTCCGTTGTGCACGCACTTTGCACCACGCCTACTTCCGCTGAGCACGCGCTCCCTTGCCACATGTTCCCTTCTTATTGCCACAATTTTAAACAGTCATCATGTTCAATTCTCATTTTTGTTGATTTAATCAACCGCACTTTATCTCTAACATTGTTTAACACCTCTGAGTCAAAACTACCTATGTTTGGGAAAGGTTTCACACACTCCCGGGTCATCTTGACCCATTTGTCGCAGTATGCTGTTGCATACGCACCATATTCATTATGTAACAGATTCTGGATACTATATTACTAATCTTGATTAGCACTGGCTTACCTGAGGTGCGGAGTCTAACGATCTCCCCGGTGTTCACCAAGAACCGCCGCAAGGCGGGGTGGGCTTCGCTGCCAGGAGTCGCAGGTCGTGGTCCCCAGGTTCGCCTCAAGATGTAGTACAGCGGAGTGAAGCGGTGGTAGCGGAGTCAACAAGCCGGTTCGGTACACAGGAATGGAGTCAGGCAGAATCAGAAGGCAACTCGGAGTCAACAAGCCAGGTTCGGTACACGGGTCACAAGAATAGGAGAATGGTCAGCAAGCCAGGTCAGTACACAGGGATAGGAGAGCCAGGGAAGTCAAACAGGCAGAGATCAGCACACAGGAGACACTGGAAACTGGAAGACACTGCAATCCACGAAGAGCAGGAGCCAGGAACAGGTAAGTGTTGCTCTGACACTCAGCGAGTGTCAGAGTGAGGTTTTTATACTGAAGGGGATTCAAAATTCCCGCCTCTAGGGTTGTGGTCATGTGACAGCCTACGGGTGCGGTCACATGGTACTGAGTGCGGAAGTGCGGCTGGACGGAGCGGCGGGGATCAGGTAAGTCCGTGACAGTACCCCCTGCCATAAAGGTGGACTCCGAACACCTAATAGGGTTTCAAAGGAAATTTTTTATGGAAGGATTTAAGTAGACGGGGAGCATGTAGATCAATGGCTCTTACCCATGAGCGCTCCTCAGGGCCGTAACCCTTTCAATCTACCAAGAACTGTATGGCACCTTGAACTTTACGAGAATCTAGGATAGTTTTAATCTCGTATTCAACTTGATCCTGATCCACAGCAGGAGGAGGAGTTCTGGATGAGGTGGAGAATCTGTTGGTTACCATCGGTTTTAACAAGGAGACATGGAAGACATTGGGTATGCGTAAAGAGGGAGGCAGACTCAATCTAAAGGCTACGGGATTAATAATCTCAGATATAGCAAATGAGCCAATAAACTTGGGAGCAAATTTTTTACTGGGAACCTTTAAACGAATGTTCTGGGTGGATAGCCATACCCTGTCACCAACTGCAAAACTTGGAGTTATTCTTCTCCTTTTATCGTAGAATTTTTTGGAACGAGTAGTTGCTTGCTTTAAATTTGTCTTGGTTTGTTCCCAAATATCAGAGAAGTTACGAAACAGAGAGTCCACTGCTGGAACTTCAGAAGATGAGACTTGAGAGAAGGTGGGTAGTCTAGGATGGCAGCCATACAGAACAAAAAAGGGGGAGTTAGAGATGGCCTCATGGAAATGGTTGTTATGGGCGAACTCGACCCAAGGGAGAAGGTCCACCCAGTTGTCTTGGTTACTAGAGATAAATATTCTTAGAAACTTCTCTAATTCTTGGTTGGTTCTCTCAGTAGCCTCATTGGACTGGGGATGATATGCGGAAGAAAAGTCAAGCTTAATCCCGGATTTATTGCAAAAAGACCGCCAAAATTTTGATATGAATTGTGATCCCCTATCGGAGACAATATGTTGAGGACAGCCATGGAGGCGAAATATTTCTTTAATAAAAATATCGGCTAAGGAGGAGGAAGAAGGAAGGCCTTTGAGAGCAATAAAGTGGGCTGTTTTAGAGAAGCGATCCGTGACCACAAGCACTACAGTACAGGATTTGGAAGGGGGAAGGTCCGTGATAAAATCCATGGAGATCTGTGACCAAGGGTAATCAGGAATGGGTAATGGGAGCAAGCATCCATAAGGCTTCTTCCTAGAGGTCTTGTGTTGAGCACATTTGGAACAAGCAGCAACAAATCTCTTCACATCCTCCAGCAAGGAAGGCCACCAGTAGCTTCGGGACAATAAGTCCCAGGTCTTGCGAATGCCGGCATGCCCAGAGAAGAGTGAGTAATGAGCCCAGTGAAGGAGCCGGGTGCGTAGATGTGGCAAGATGAATGTTTTGCCTGGAGGACAACCCTTTTTCAGGTGTGTAGCTGCCAATACTTGACATGGATTTACAATGAATTTCTTATCTTCCGAGGATTCCATGTCAGCTGGATCAAAAGAGCGAGATAAGGCGTCTGCCTTCGTATTCTTAGATCCCGAGTGAAAAGTGATGTTGAAATCAAAGCGTGAGAAGAATAAGGACCACCTTGCTTGTCGGGGGTTTAGACATCGAGCAGTGCGTAAGTAAAGCAAATTCTTATGGTCGGTATATATGGTGATAGGGAATTGCGCTCCTTCTAGTAAATGTCTTTATTCGGAGAGAGCCAACTTGATGGCCAGGAGCTCTTTGTCGCCAATCCCATAATTCCTCTCAGCAGGTAAAAAGCGACGGGAAAAGAATCCGCAGGGATGAAGTTTTCCAGAAGGACCTCGCTGTGATAGTACGGCTCCTGTGCCAACAGAAGAGGCATCTACCTCCAGGACAAAAGGACGAGAACAATCTGGCTGTTGAAGAATGGGTGCAGATGAAAAGAGAGACTTTAATAATATAAAGGCTTGGATAGACTCAGAGGACCAAATACCAGCATCAGCAGATTTGCGGGTCAATGCTGTGATGGGAGCCACGAGAGAGGAGTACCCCTTGATAAATTGACGATAATAGTTGGAGAATCCTAGGAAGCGTTGAGTGGCCTTAAGGCCCGAAGTTTGGGGCCAGTCAAGTATGGCTTTCAATTTTGTGGGATCCATCTGTAGACCGGTGCCCGAAATAATATATCCCAGGAAGGGAATTTGTCTCTGCTCGAAGGTGCATTTCTCCAATTTGCAAAATAACTGATTTTTTCGGATACGAGAGAGGACCTCCAATACATGAGTACGATGAGATGCTAGATCTTGAGAAAAGATGAGAATGTCGTCCAAGTAGATGACTACAGATTGGTACAAGAGGTCTTGAAACAGCTCATTCATAAAGCTCTGAAATATGGCTGGGGCATTGCATAGCCCGAAAGGCATGACCAGATATTCAAAGTGGCCGTCTCGGGTGTTAAACGTCGTCTTCCATTCATCCCCCTCCTTAATGCGTATAAGGTTATACGCTCCTCTGAGGTCAAGTTTAGAAAAGATGGTGGCACCCTTAATCCGGTCAAATAATTCAGAAATCAGTGGCAGTGGATACCGATTTTTAACGGTAATGGCATTCAGGCCTCTGTAATCAATGCAAGGGCGGAGGCCCCCATCTTTCTTTTTTACGAAGAAGAAGCCAGCCCCAGCTGGGGAGGCAGACTTGCGGATGAAGCCCCTGTTTAGATTTTCTTGGATGTACTCCTCCATAGCCTTAGACTCCGGGAGGGAAAGGGGGTAAACACGGCCCCTGGGAATGGGTTTACCAGGTATCAGATCAATGCCACAGTCCCAGATTCTGTGAGGGGGAAGTCTAGTGGCCTCTTGTTGACAAAAAACATCAGAGAAGGTTTGGTATGGCTCAGGCAGGAGAGTCACAGGAAATTCTTGGGAACGTCTGGGACTATTCGGAGGAACCACTCTCTGTAGGCAGCGAGAGAAGCAGGACTGTCCCCAGGACAATATGTGACCAGATTTCCAGTCCAAGGTGGGAGAGTGGACACGAAGCCATGGAAGTCCTAGGATGACTGGGTTGGTAGATCGCTGTATTACTAGAAAAGAAATCTTCTCCCGATGAAGTGCTCCTATCTGAAGTAGAAGAGGAATAGTGCGTACCAGGATGGACCCCTCAGGGATTCTTCCCCCATCAATGGCCATCAGAGAGATGGGTTGTTCCAAGGCTTGTGTGGGAATAGCGAATTGTTTAACTACTGTGGCAGAAATGAAATTTCCTGCGGCTCCGGAATCTAGAAGAGCCGACTGCGGGAAGGTCTTTTGTCCTAACTGAAGGGAAATGGGAATAGACAGGCAATCATTACTATTGGGAACTGACTGACACTGAGAAAAGAGGCCCAACGATACAGCTCCAGAACTCATTAGGCCCTGTCGTTTCCCGAGCGTTTGGGACAAGAACTCAGAAGATGGCCACTCTCTCCACAATATAAACACAACTTGTTCCGAAATCTCCGCTCCCTCTCTTCGGCTGATAGGCGGGTCCTCCCAAATTGCATGGGCTCTTCAGGGGGAAGAACAGGGGTTTGGAAGTTGGGGGCCAAGCGAATCATACTACGCCGCGACTGTTCCTTCTCGGAATTACGTTCCTTGAAACGCAAATCAACTTTGACACAGAGGGAGATAATGTCATCCAAAGACGTAGGGAGTTCCTGGGATACCAACTCGTCTTTTTTTCGGTCTGAAAGGCCCTGCCAGAATGTAGCTACTAGGGCCTCATCGTTCCAGCGAAGTTCAGAGGCCATGGTTCTGAAGTGGACCGCATACTGCCCCACAGACTGGTTTCCCTGGCGGAGACGTAGTAAGCCGGAAGCGGCATTGGACACCCTTCCTGGCTCATCAAATATTTTCTTGAAGGTGGACAAGAAGAGGTTGAAGTTATGTAGAATGGGGTCGTCCCTCTCCCATAAGGGGGAAGCCCATGCTAAAGCTTGACCGGACAATAACGAAATCACATAGGCCACTTTCGTTTTTCCGGAGGGGAAGTTCCCAGGTAGAAGCTCGAATTGTATGGAGCATTGATTTAAAAATCCTCTGCAATTTTTAGGGTCTCCATCGAACTTGGGTGGGTTAGGTAACCGTAGCTGCGAGGAAGAAGCTGCTGCTGCGGCCTGAGGTACAGGGGCCACTGCCGGCCCAGGTGATCCACCAGCCACTAGGGTGTTCTGGACAACATCCAACCGAGTGGATAGACTATTGAGGAATTTTAAAAGTTGCTCTTGGTTAGCTTCTTGCTTATCCATCCTTCCTACTAAATGCTCCAACAGATCTTTAGCTGTGGTATCCATGGTCAGAGCAAACTGTAACAGATTCTGGATACTATATTACTAATCTTGATTAGCACTGGCTTACCTGAGGTGCGGAGTCTAACGATCTCCCCAGTGTTCACCAAGAACCGCCGCAAGGCGGGGTGGGCTTCGCTGCCAGGAGTCGCAGGTCGCGGTCCCCAGGTTCGCCTCAAGATGTAGTACAGCGGAGTGAAGCGGTGGTAGCGGAGTCAACAAGCCGGTTCGGTACACAGGAATGGAGCGGCGGGGATCAGGTAAGTCCGTGACACATTATGCATAACATACTTTGCCGAACTAACCGGCCATTCATTAGGCAGCACACAATTGGCCATGTCTTCTTGGCCCTTGACGATCTCAACAGGTACGTCCCCTCGACTCCACGCTACTGAGTACCACTAACAATAACATGCGATTGTCAGCGTACTCACTGGAGAAACAACCTAACACAACTGGGATCAGACAAGTACCAACTTCGCAATACCCTGCTTTTCCTAGTTTGAGTACTTTACCACTGTTAGCAACCGATATCAATCAAGAATATCAGTGGTTGCAGCGTATTTCCTCCCACATCTCCCAAGTCACAATCACGGCTGCACAAAATCAACCATGCGGTCATTTCGCACCGCTTACAGATACTAACTATCAGTAAGCTTTGCGATTAATATTTGGAAATGCCACGAAAACCTGTTATTTTCACCTCGAGTATACCTGCCATTTATTCTCTGTGGTGTCTCTTTATCCCCTGTTGTTTGTTACAACAGAACACCACTCACACAAAGGTCTCTTTATATCCTGCTCACACTGAGAACAGAACCTTTGTTGTCAGGTCCCCTTTTTACCGTGCCCCATCAGACACACCTGTACCAAAGCGCTATCTATTTTTAATAGTTCCACGCTGCCCTCCCAATACTCAATCACGGCCTTACCATGCGGTCCAACCGCACTGCTCAGAGATACTAGTTATCAGTGAACATCGTGATTAGTATTGGGCGCACGTGCAAAACCCTATATTCCGTTACCAGTATACTTTTGTCTTTATGCATAACATTCGCATACACACACACAACCTTTTGTTTTCTATACAGAAAATAAATTTCCCAAACACTAGTAATATATTTTCAGAGGCTTTAACAAGTGATTACACTATGCATATATAACAGACTATGAACATGATTGTTTAAAACAGGTGGCAATATCACCGGAAGTACACATACACTATGCAATGCAATACCTTTTAAAACGAAAAACGACAATAAAAAGAAACATGTTGTAATGCGAGTGTGTACATGCGTATTTTACCGTGCGATCGCAGTATGCCACGTGTAGCATGGCATACTGAGTGCAATCGACCGATAAAACAATATTAACCAATATACTTTCGTTCATCCAATTATACGACTTTGACTATATATATATATATATATATATATATATATATATATATATATATGTATAGGGTCTGATAGAAATAATCTCCCTTTTGACAACCTAGTACATGTTATTTCTTCTTGATTAGGGAGGGTAGAAACACTGTATATTTGCCTGTTACGATATGCATATTCTGTGATAGATTTTGATGTGTGCTCATATTTATCTATCTACTCAACTTCAGACAGGTTATTGTTTAGGTTATACATGCGGGTGGTGGTGCCAACTAGCCCAGGCCAGGCACCCCAAGTTTGTGATTTTGCCGGTATTTCCCCTCTCCGGCAAAAATGTTAATCCTATATTTGGGATTATTTTTGTTTCCCCACCCACAGAGGGGATATGTAACCCCCCCTCTTTTGCTCCTCCCCATACCTTCTGGAACACAGCACCTGAAAACAATTACATTGACTCCATTAAGAGGCCAGGTCAACTTCGACCGGAGCCTCATAGATCGCTTCCTAGTTGTAACGCCTCCAATCCCTCCCTCTAAGTGATGGTTACATTTATGGTTCAGAACGCCAGAGGGCTTAATTCCCCTGCTAAACGGAGGCTGGCGTTAACATCATTCCCTAAATTGAAAGCTGACATTATAGCAATTCAGGAGACACATTTTGCAGCCAAAGCCCCACCTGTCTTTAGGGACCGGTGTTTTCTTATATGTTACACTGCAAATGGGCCTCATAAAAAGTGCGGAGTTGCCATTTTATTTAGCTCGAAATGTTCCTTTAAACTTTCCACAACAGTGGAGGACAAGATGGGTAGATACCTGATAGTTATAGGCCAACTGAATGAGAAATGGCTAACTTTGGTGTCACTTTATGCCCCTAACTCCAGACAACTTCATTTCCTGAAAAATACTTTAGCCCTGATTGAAAAGGTTAAAAGAGGCAGTTTGGTGATAATGGGTGATTTCAACCTAGTAGTAGAGCCTAAAATAGACAGATCTCTAAAACCAGGAACTAAACAGTCACATCCCGCTACCACCTCTGATATGGCCCCGAGTAGGCTTTTGGCCGAATTTGGATTGTATTTTGTCTGGAAAACAGCTAACCCTAGAGATAGAGATTACACTTACTTTTATACAGTACATAATACCTACTCTAGGACTGATCTCATCCTCTCAGACAAATGGTACTTACAAAACACCCATAAAACACAGATTCTTCCCATGTCATGGTCTGACCACGCTCCCGTGACATGGACATGGAAATCTAATAGAACGCCCTTTGCGTTACGACCATGGCGGCTGCCAGAACACCTGTTACTCTTGCTTGAGGCAAAAGTAGAGCTAGCAGATGCTATTCACTCCTTTACACAAACTAATGACCCAGCCGATACTTCGGTTTTTACATACTGGTGCGCCCCTAAGGCGGTAGTTCGGGGCAGGATTATCCAAATAGCCTCTAGATTACATAAGGCGGACATGTATTTACAGACGGAATTGGAAGCGAAACTTAAACTTTTAGACATCCAGAACAAAGAACACCCGTCTAAAACACTAAATCTCGAGAGAACGCGTGTCAAAGCTGAATTGCAAAGACTACTTATGAAGCGTACCCAAATGGCATTATCTAAGCTACGTCAAAAGTACTATGTAGCGGGTAACAGAGTGGGTGGAATGCTGGCACGTAAACTCAGGGGACAACAGGCCCGAAATCGTATTAGAACCATCAAGACTTCCAAGGGCACTAAGATTACTAACCCTAAAACTATTGCAGACTCTTTTGCAGCCTTCTACACAGACTTATATAATTTGCGTACCGACACCTCTACCTATCAGCCGACCTTTGCCACCTTTTTGGTAGATCTCCCCCTGCCAGCTATATCCCCCTCTCTCAGGGAAGAACTAAATGCCCCTTGGTCCTTAGATGAAATAGATAGGGTCATTAAACAAGTCCCTAAGAATAAGACACATGGCCCTGATGGATATAGTAACTCATTCTTCTTCACATTCCAAGATGTATTGTCACCTATCCTTCTTCAATTATATGAGGCCGGGACTTACTCTGGTTCCTCCCCATCTGAGATGTTAGAATCCCATATAGTGATCATCCCCAAACCTGGAAAAGACTGACTACTGACTGCAAAAACTATCGTCCCATAGCCCTTTTAAATACTGATGTCAAAATATTCGCAAAACTGATTGCCAACAGACTCGCTCCTATCATCCCGAAATTGATCCACTCAGACCAGGTGGGATTTGTGACAGGTAGATAACTCGAGATGTATACTCCATTTAATATAACAATGCCATAAAAATAACAATAACATGTTATTGCAATCTCTGGATGCCAAAAAGGCATTTGATAGGTTACACTGGTCTTACATGACTCAGGTCCTCCACACCTTCGGGTTTGCCGGTAATATCCTAAATGCCATATTATCCCTATATTCAAACCCATCAGCGTGAATATATAGTGACGGATTTTTCTCTCTAAACATTTCAATTACTAACAGGACCCGACAGGGCTGCCCCATGTCCCCCATAATATATTTGATGGCCATAGAACCGTTAGCGGCACGGATAAGACTTGACCAAAGATGTACAGGACTAGAGGTGAAGGGGACATCCCATAAAGTGTGCCTATTCACTGAGGACGTGCTCCTATTTGTGACTAACGCGGAGATCTTGCTGCCAGCGATCCATGACCTGCTGCTTTAGTTTGGGAGAGCCTCCCTTTATAAACTGAATACTTCAAAGACAGAAGTTCTCCCTATAAATGTCCCAGCGGCCACATTACAGGCTTTAAAAGATAAATTTATTTACTCTTGGAAAACTACTGGACTTACTTATCTTGGGATTCAAATAACTCCTCATCTAGACTTAATTATAGAACATAATTTCTCTCTACTACATCAACAACTACTGAAGCTTATAGGGTCGTGGATGTGCTTTGAGGTCTCTTGGTTAGGCAGGATCTCAGCTTTTAAAATTATGCCTCTCCCTAAATTAATGTACCTATTCTGCATGATCCCGTTTTGCCTTCCATCGGGGTTGCTAGCCAAATTGACCTCCCTGATGAAAACATATGTCTGGAAGTCCAAACCCCCCCGTATTGCTATGCAGTGTATGACTATAGGGAAACGACAAGGGGGACTGGCCCTCCCTCACTTGACAAAATATCATGAGGCTTGTATTTTGTCCCAGGTTCGAGACTGGTACCTTTCAAGGGGGGTGAAACCTTGGGTAGACTTGGAATTAGCATGTAACTCAGAGTTCCCTTTGATGGATCTTTTATGGGTACCTGGTCAGTGGAGACCTTGCCGGCCCTTACTAGGGATACCTTGACTGTGTGGGATCGACTGTGCCAGTGTACTGAGGGGCTGTTGCGTCCCACGACGGGTGTGTCATTACAGGTGGTCGCCAGACAAATAGTAGACTTGAATCTTTCTGGATGGATCAGTAGGGGTATTCAGACTTTAGGACACTTGCTGCCCTGTATTCGTTGCCCAAAGGTGATTTCTACAAATACCTTCAAATCAGGCATCTATTAACTTCCCCGCCATTGAGAAATCTTGCAATAGGACCTCCCCATGCCAGGTATTACTCCCCGTTAACCAAAGGTAGTAGTAGATCCAGCATTACCCTCTGGTATAATACCTTACTGGGTCTCAATACTACATCTAAGTCTAAACCTCAGATCCAATGGGAATCAGACCTCCAGTTAGAATTGTCAGAAAAAGACTGGGAACATATTTTTGCCAACTCTTTTAAAATGTCTAAGTGCCTTAACCATACAGAGATGCTGGTAAAATTATTGAACAGAACGTACGCCACCCCAGACAAATTACATAAAATCTGGCCTTCCATATCCCCACTATGTTGGCGCAACTGTTCTGAACATGGTGATATTTTTCATATATTCTGATCATGCTCTGTGGTAAGGCCTCTATGGAATAAGGTCTTTCAATTTATAAGCTCAGTCCTTGGTCACTCGGTCCTCCCCACACCAGAAATGGCTTTATTGCAATACTACCCCCCTACTCACCCTTGTTGTTATAGATATGTGACAGGTCAGGTATTGATAGCAACCAGAGCAGCTATCGCTCAGGCATTGAGGCAACCTCTCCCCCCACCCCTGGCCAAAGTGATCGCTAAAATCAATTTCAATTTTGAAATGGAAACCTTAGGTGTCCCATACTCTACGTCAACATCGTCCTCGCTGATTAAGTGGAGAGCTTGGCACAAATATGTTACCGATGGGGAGGGAGCCCCATCACGTTCCCTACCATCATCCTCTAATGACGCTGGTAAATTATCTTTTTTTTGTTGGTATGTAGTATATTAGTTTAGTCTATTCTTTATGACAAATGGTCAGATACATTTGGTTTTGATTCTGTATGCTTTCGGGAGCATTGTGTTCCATCCCCTTTATGTACCCTTCCACTTTTTTTTCTTCTGTACCCCTTTTGAAAAACTTTAAAAATCAATAAAAAATGTATTTGTTAAAAAAAAAAAGGACTAAGGTTTACAAAACTAACTCTATGGGTCCTGTAGAGACTGAGCTGCATATCATTATAAAGTATATCAGTAAAAAAAGTGCTTTCTTCTGGGAAAATATAAACAATCCTACCACCATATCCATTGTAGTTGTCTTTGGATTATGCCAAACTCACTGGCAATAAAAAATAGAATGCTTTAAAACGCAAAGAATGTCCAGTCTGGTATAACTGATCTTACTGTACACTGATATATATTCTAATGCTGCATGCCAGGATCTATTTTCTGCGGTATAATCTTCCCCATTCACAACATACTTATCAATTCTGTACCATACAAAATATTTTTTTTTCTAATAACTTTAAATAAATATATGACTAATCAAAGTAGCATACTGCATAAGAGTATAATGTTCATTCAAGAGTGACAAGTACTAAAACCCTAAGGTAGAATGCAGTGAAGAACATGTCTTACTCATTGTGCTCTCCTGTTCACGGGCTGAGATAACACTGTCCAGTGTGGCTTCTCCCACTGCAAAATTTCCAGTACTCAGGATGTCAAAGATACACTCATCATTTCCATTACATGTTTCATTCGCTTTCTTAATAGTTTCTGGATCACTGGCCAATAGGAGCTCATCATAGAACAGTGGCACAAAGGTATTACTGTTGTAGGTGTCCCAGGATTCCTCATTTGTTTCATTGTAGATGAAGATGCTGTTCAAAGGGGTAGTTTTCCCTGTGAAAGATAATATAAAAACTTGTGAGTGCCAAACACGTGCATTTTAAGTAATTTCCTTGCATTTTCTTACAAGTCAGGAGAGGGCACTGGTGTATGGGAGCACAAGGCAGGAGAGGGCACAGCTGTGTTAGTGCACAAGTCAAGAAAGGGTACAGCTGTGAAGTTGTGCAAATCATCAAATGGCAAAGATGCTTGGGTGTGCAAGTCAGAGGACAGTACAGATGTGTGGATGCCCATGAGGACTGTTTTGGACTCTGATCTCATTTTCTTTTCATCTCATGAAAGTTTGTTCTATTTGTCCGTTTGTTTTCAATGCAAAATCCACTCTGTTTAATCAGACTGCGGTACTATTTGCTCAACCACTCCCTACCCGTGCTACAGTTATTTCAGTCCCCTATCTCAGCACTGTACTTCAATTCTATTCAAGCTTTGTCTCCCATCACAAATAGGAAGAAATTATACTGTCTTTCAACCACTCTCCTCTCTCATGACTCTGCAAAATCTCAGCTACTCAATTACCTGCTCCTTATTACTCTCCATTCAACACTTCCACCCACTCCCCCACATGGCCACATCATTACTTTATACTATCCAGACATCCAGGAATACACTACATTTGCTGCAGCATAGCTTTGCACTACTTATCTGATTACACTGGCAATTAGGCAATTCCTTTAATTCCTCATTTTGCTATTTGACTCATAATCCCAATGCTTGCAAAAATATTTTTCTTTATCTCTTTTCATGGCATTATCTTTAGGACTATATCATCCCTCACCCATCCTGCAAAACACACCTCTGTCCACATTGCCCCTTCATTACTTCACTCACCTCTGGTGAACACTCATGAACTCTTTTCCTATTTAAATTCAATAACTTTAACAGCCTCACCCTGCTACCAGAAACTAAAAAGACACACATCTTACAATCATCTTTCCTACCTTTCTTCCTCCCTGCTTCTATTAGCTGGTGATATATCACCTAATCCAGGTCCCCCTCAATTCTCCCACACGCATATATCTGAACACTACAGAAATCCGGCAAACCTCAAACACATAACCTGTCTCCCCTCTCTTCCAAAGTCCTTTAAATGTGCCCTTTGGAATGCACGCTCTTTTTGTAACAAACTTACCTCCATTCATGATCTCTTCCTCTCAAACAACCTAAACCTTCTAGCAATAACAGAAACATGGCTCACGCATTCAGACACTGCCTCACCTGCAGCCCTTTCACATGGTGGTCTCCATTTCACCCACACCCCTAGACCAGAAGGCAGACAAGGAGGGGAGGTTGGACTACTTCTCTCCCCACAGTGCACATTCACAGTTCTACCAAATGTCCTATCACTTACATTCACATCTTTTGAAGTACACGCTGTTAGGATTTTTAACCCATTCTCTATGCGTGTTGCTGTCATCTATCGCCCCCCTGGTCCACACTTTTTTGAACACTTCTCTGCATGGTTCCCTCACTTCTTATCTACTGATATCCCCACAATCATCATGGGTGATTTCAACATCCCTATTTCAAATCCACGTTCCAATGCTGCTTCCAAACTACTCTCTCTAACCTCCTCACTTGACCTCTCCCAGTGGATTGAATCTTGTTTTCTCTAGACTATGCTCAGTTTCTCATTTCCTTAACACTCCTTTCCCCCTCTCGGATCATCACCTTATTAGCTGCTCACTCGCCCCCAGTTCTTTACTCTCCCTAGTGTCAAACTCTTCCAAGCCTCCTCACAACCGCAGGAATTTCAACTCTATTGATTTTCAACAGTTTTTTACCTCTCTCCAACACCTTCTTTCGCCAATTTCTACATTCTCCTCCCCTGATCGGGCAGTACCCCATTTTCATCTAACCCTAGCAACTGCCCTGGATCAAGTGGCTCCAGCAACACTACATACTTCGCGTAGAATTCGTTGCCAACCGTGGCACACTACAGTAACACGAACTCTACAAAAACTTTCTCGTAAAGCAGAACGTCACTGGCGTAAATCTTGTGCCTCTAATGATTTCATCACATGTACTGATATCTACCACTCCTATAGAAATGCTCTGGACACTGCTAAACAAGCCTATTTCCAATCTCTCATCTATGCTCAGGCTTCTAATCCCAAACGCCTCTTTAACACATTTAACTCTCTTCTGAATCCTCCTGCTCCAAATCCTCCAAATAACATCAGTGCCCAGGATCTTGCTTCCTATTTCAAGGACAAAATTGATAAGATCAGGCTTGAAATGGTATCATCTCCCTTGACAGGCAATCAGCTCAATTTCTTTGTAGCACCCTCTGACACTCTCTCTTCATTTGATCCCACAAATGAAGAGGAAGTTTCTACTCTGTTCTCATCTTCCTACTCTACCACCTGTCCTCTTGATCCCATTCCCTCACAAATTGGTATGTCCCTGTCTCCTGTGCTCATTTCCCCTCTAACTAAAATCTGTAATCTATCTCTTTCTACTGGTATTTTTCCATCACTATTCAAGCATGCAGTGATTACTCCCATTTTAAAAAAACAGAATTCTGACCCTAGCTCTCTCGTAAATTATCGCCCCATCTCCCAGCTCCCAACTCCCATGCCCCTCCAAGCTTCTCGAGAGAATTGCCTACACTCGCCTCACACACTTTCTTACAGCAAACAACCTATTGGATCCTCTTCAGTCAGGCTTTCGCTCTCAACACTCCACAGAGACTGCGCTGACCAAAGTTGTCAATGATTTGATCACAACAAAAAATAATAACCATTACTCTCTTCTAATTCTCCTGGATCTTTCTGCTGCATTTGACACTGTTGACCACTCTCTCCTCATACAAACGCTACAATCCCTAGGTCTTGAAGGCACTGTCCTATCCTGGTTCTCATCCTACCTATCTAATCGCTCTTTCAGTGTTAATTTCTCTCGATCCACCTCTGCTCCGCTTCCTTACTGAGTACCACAAGGCTCAGTCCTAGGTCCTCTGCTATTCTCTATCTACACCACTTCTCTTGGAAAAATAATAAGCTCCTTTTCATTTCAGTATTATCTCTATGCGGATGATACACAAATTTATCTATCCTCTCCTGATCTTTCACCATCTGTGTTGTCTCGCGTTACTGACTGTCTTTCTGCCATTTCATCTTGGATATCTTCTCGCCAACTCAAACTCAATCTCTCAAAAACTGAATTAATAATATTTCCACCCAAAAACAGAAGCTTCCTGCCTGACATTTCTATTTCTGTTGATAACATGACCATAAATCTCACCCTGCAATCTCGTTGCCTAGGTGTAATCCTTGATTCACAACTGTCGTTTATTCCCCACATCAACTCTATATCTAAATCATGTTACATACACCTAAAGAATATTTCCAGAATACGCACATATCTGATACAAGACACCGCAAAAACTTTAATTCATGCACTCATCTCCCGCATCGACTATTGCAATTCCCTCCTTACTGGTCTTCCCAAAGTCAGACTTGAACCCCTACAATCTATTTTGCACGCAGCAGCTAGATTGATTTTCCTTACAAACCGTTATTCCTCTGCTGAGCCACTCTGTTAGTCTCTACATTGGCTGCCTGTATTTCAACGAATCCAATATAAAATTCTTCTACTAACATAAAAGGCCATCAACAAAATTGCACTGACATACATTTCCTCACTTGTCTCGAAATATCTCCCTACTCGACACCTCCGTTCTGCACATGATCTATGTCTCTCCTCCACTCTCATCACATCCTCCCATTCTCGGTTACAGGATTTTTTCCGGGCTGCACCCACTTTGTGGAATTCCCTCCCACGCACATTAAGACTTTCCTCTAGTCTTCAAACCTTCAAGCGTTCACTGAAAACCCACCTCTTCAGACAAGGTTATGATATTCCTCAACCATCATCTTAATTTCCCTAGATTACCCTATTACCATCCTCTACACTGCTAACGCAAGACAACAACCCTCTGACCAACATTGCCACACACACAGCACACTCAATACTTTTACCTTTGCAGTCTAGCTGGTCCATTGTGCAATATGACGTAGCACATGCCCTTGTGTTTCTAACTCCCATTGTCCCATAGATTGTAAGCTTTCGAGCAGGGTTCTCTTACCTCTCTGTCTGTATGTATTACCCAGTATTGTCTTATCAATGTTTGTTCCCAATTTTAAAGCGCTACGGAATTTGCTGGCGCTATATAAATAAATGTTGATGATGATGATGATGCCCAAGTCAGGTTAGGGAACCAGTGTGTAGGTGCCCAAGCCAGGGGTGGACAGATGTGTGTGGCTGCACAAGGCAGAGGAGGGCACAGGTGTGTGGGAGAACAAGGCAGAATAAGACACAGGTATGTGAGTGCACAAGTCATGGAAGGGCTGCTGTCAGGTTTCAAACCCCCCTGGGTTTGAAACCTGACCTTGCTTCTGTGGACTATTGCTCTGCTGACTGAGCTACTCTGGATGCTGGTCAGCTCCTTGCCTTCACTCTGTGTTCTAGCTTCGTTTCATTGATCTCCTTATGTTCCAGCATTTTATGGCTCCTTCCCTTGACTTCCTATAAAAGGCTGACCTGTTCCTGTCTTCCTTGCCAGATTGTTGTGCTTCTGCCAGTAATCTAGTTTCTATTCCTGTTGCTGAATTCTGCCTTCAGTTATTGACTACTCATTTACCGACCTCTGCTTGTCCTCGACTATGCCTCTACCTGAACCCTTTATTTATTGCCTTACTGTGTACCAATCCTGGCTATTGCTAACCATTCTTTATTATCTTCTTGTTGTCTGACTTCCTTACTGTTACTGGACTCCTATTCAATTTCCGGACTATTACAAGGGGTGTGTGGGTGCGCTAGTCAGAAGACAGCACAGGTGTGTCAGTGCTCAAATCAGAGGATGACACAGGAGTGTGGGTGCTCAAATCAGAAAACGTCACAGGTGCATGGGTGCCCAAGTCAGGGGTGGGCAGAGGTGTGTGGCTGCACAAGTCACGGGAGGGCAATTGTTAACCCTTCTTTATTATCTTCTTGTGGTCTGCCTGCCTTACTGCTACTGGTTTCCTATTTAGTCTCCGGACCGTTACAAGGGTTGTGTGGGTGTGCTAGTCAGAAGACAGCACAGGTGTGTCAGTGCTCAAATCAGAGGATGGCACAGGAGTGTGGGTGCTCAAGTCAGAGAATGTCACAGGTGCATGGGTGCCCAAGTCAGGGGTGGGCAGAGGTGTGTTGATACCCAAGTCAGGGGAGGGCGCAGGACTGTGGGTCCCAAGTCAGAGGACGTCAGAGGTGCGTAGGTGCTCAGATCAGGGAGGGCACAAGTGTGTGGGTGCGCAAGTCAGGGGTGGCCACAGGAGAGATGGTAAACAAGTCAGGGGATGGCACAGGTGTGTGTGTGTGTGTGTGTGTGTGTGTGTGTGTGTGCACAAATTAAGGGCAGGCACAAGGTGTATGGGTGTGAAATAGTGATGATACAACTGGCATGTTAATACAACTCAGTCACTGGCATTACTGAAACATAATTATAAATGCAAATTAGATTTTAGGTTGTCATGTACACAGGAACAGGCAGCATCAGTCTGGTTACAAGCTGTCAGCTACAAGTACAATGCACACAGTAAACAAAGATGTCCACACTCCACAGAGCAATAGGTTACAGGGCTGTGTACATGCTAAAATGATCACTAATTCACATTTTTATATTAGTTATTAATGAAGAAATAATCGTGTCATTGAAATAGATTGCTAAACAGAAAATAAAAGCTAAACTGCTAGAATTCAGAAAAAGAAATAATATTTTTAAGAGCCCCAATACAAACAAGGTCTGATGATAATTAAGGAAATATTGACTTCAACTGCTCAAACACCTATAGCAGAGAATTGCTAAATCTTCTGACCGGAGCTGCAGCCTGGACACCATTTCTCTGTATTTCATAGCTCAGAGGATTACTATTCATCTGAGACAAGGATATTACCCATACTTGATAAAAAAGGTTCAGCGCATAGCAAACAATATGACCAATTGTAGATGTAGGACATAGACGGAGGTAATGTTATAGCTCTTTGTGGAGAATGTAATAATTAAAGGTTCTTACCCTGCTCTTTCCCTCTTAGTATCAGTGGAATTGCTTCCACAATCCAGTAGCTTCCATATATACACTCCGGAATTGATGTCCTGATGATTGTTGTCCAAACGGTGCTGTTACAATCCGGTTACAGTGTCCTCACACGCGGTGAAACGCAGGTGGACCGCATAAGTCCTTCCGGCGCTTCCTTTCCTCACGGGTGCCCACTGTGTACAAAATCCAAAGATGTATTCTGATGTATATGCTTTCATCCGACGCGTTTCGTCCTTACCGGACTTTTTCAAAGGTGATGATGTCACTTTCAGCTGGTGTTCTTTTTATAGGGATATTCAATCAACTTTATTGTTCATGACAAAGTGCGCATATTGAGTAAAATTAAAATTCTTCGTGATAGTGCGTGAATAATCCATTGTTACACACATTAATCACATGTGTTAATAAAACCATCAAAAATAATAAAAATAAAAATACAGAATAAAATAAGGATAAAAATCACGATTGAAACATATGTTTCATTCAAATTAAAAATGGCCACAAATCAAATTCCTGGTTTAACCCTAAGGGGGTTAAAGTTTTCAGTTTATATATAAACTCTGTCTCTATTTTTGATAGAGCTGCAATGTAATTGCCTCCTCTCCAAGTTTTCGGTATGTATTTTAGGCCTATAAATTTTAATCCTCCAGGATCTTTATTATGATGTAATAAAAAGTGTTAAGGTATAGTGTGAGTATCGGTGCCATTCTTGATATTTCTTATGTGCTCACCAATGCGTATTTTTAGTTTTCTTTTTGTCCTACCCACATATTGGAGGCCACATGGGCACTCCAAAAAATAGATGGTACCTTCCGTATCACAAGTAATTCTATCTTTGATGGAATATGTTTCATTAGAGGTCCTGGATACATAGGTTAGTATTGGACTTGTCGTACTGATATTTGAATTCCTACAACATAAACAATTGTTGCAATAGAAAAAAACTACTTTAGTATTTTTAGCTTTTTCTTTTTGCACAGGTAAGTGGCTTCTTATAAGCATGTTCTTCAAATTATCAGCCTTCTTATATATGATGGTGGGTTTCATAGGAATAATTTGTCTTAGATGTTCATCATGTAAGAGAATGGGCCAGTGTCTTTCTATGATGTTTTTTATAATGTAGAAATGACTACTGAATCTAGTGATGAAGGCGGTATCAAATTTGTTTTCATCTTCTGCATTATCTTTGGTCTTATATGTTATAAGTGCATCTCTATTTATTTCTTTCATACTTTGGAAGGCCTCTTGTACAGTATTCTCGTTATAATTTCTGTTTATGAATTTTTCCATCATATTTTCTCCTTGTTCAGTGTATTCACCTAGATTGGAACAATTTCTTCGAATCCTTCTGAACTGTCCTTTAGGTATGTTTTTTATCCATAACGGATGGTGATTGCTATTATCAGGTAGATAATTATTACAATCCACTTTTTTAATGTAAGTTCTTGACAAGATCTTTCCATCTCTTACATAAATTTCTAAATCTAGAAATTGAATTAAATCAATGTTTGTATTTGCCGTAAATTCTAAGTTTACATCATTTTGATTTATTCCTTGTAAAAAAAGATTCAATACTGATTGTTCCCCATTCCATATGAAAAAAACATTGTTGATAAATCTATACCAGCAAATAAGGTGATCTTTATAGATATTGTTAGACCAAATATTGTCTTCCTCCCACTGCGACATAAATAAATTTGCATAACTGGGTGCGAAGCGACTGCCCATAGCAGTCCCTCTCTCCTGTTGATAAAATGTACCTTTGTGCCAAAAGTAGTTGTGGGTGAGTATAAATTCTATACTATCCATGATGAATTGTATTTGTTGATTTTTTAATTCAGTTTTACCACATAACATTTTATAGGTGTGTTGACATCCATCAATGTGGTTAATACAAGTATAAAGTGATTTTACATCACATGATCCCAAGATGTATGTTGGTTCCCACTTTATTTCTTCAAAAATTTGCAAGACGTGAGTAGTATCACGTAGATAACTTCTTTGTGCTGTTACAATAGTTTGGAGAAATTTATCAACATAATGTGAAAGATTCGAAGTGATGGATCTTATTCCTGATATTATAGGACGTCCCGGGGGATTTTCCAAATTTTTATGAATTTTTGGGAGTTGGTAAAATACCGGTATTCTCGGGTTTTTATTATACAGGAAACCATATTCACCTTTTGTGAGTATCCCCATATATAGGCCTTCTTCTAAATGTTCTAGTAGTTGTTTGTTGTATTTCTCTGTAGGGTTCTCTGTTAAAGCTCTATAGGTGGTGGTGTCTTTCAGAAGGTTTTCTGCTTCTTCCAGATATCAAATTTTATCTAATATAATCACACCACCACCCTTATCAGCCAGTTTTATAACTATTTCGGTGTTGTTCTTTAGTTCTTTAATTGCTTTAAGTTCTCCTTTAGAGAGATTATATCTCATTTTTTCATTCCCTTTAATGTTTTCAATTTCTTCTTCTACTAATTTTTTAAATGTTTCAACATAAGCACCTTTCATATATGTGGGATTAAAACTGGAGGATGGTTTTAAATTGGTATGAGTGTATTCTTTAGTTTGAGGAATTGAATTTACCTCTATCGGATTCTTTAAAAAATATTTTTTAAGATTCAATTTCCTTGTATATTTATGCAAGTCAATATAGGTCTCAAATTTATTGAACCTGCAATGCGGAGAGAATTTCAGACCTCTATTTAATACTTTAATCTGATCATCAGTGAGTATTGTTTGACTTCCATTTTTAGGGGGTCATTCTTCTTTTTGTTTTGCTTCCCCCCTCTACTTCCTCTTTTGATAGGGACTTTTTCCTTTTTCTCTTTCCTCCTTCTTCTATTTCTATGCATTGATTCGTAAATAGGATTTGTTCTAAAAAATCTTCTTTCTCTTGATTTTTACTAGTGGAGGATTGTGTAAAACTCATATTTTTTTTTTCTTTAGAATTGATTTTAAGAATGAGTTCCTCCATTCTTAGTTCTTCCTCCTCTTTTGCTTTGTGTACACCTTCATTAAATGCATTGTTTCGATGTTGCATGTTCTTTTGCTTTTGAGAAAACTTCCCTGGTGTATTCTGCATCCTTTTGCTTTCATTTGTTTGATAAGTGAAATTTCTACTATCATAGGACGGATACTCTCTATATGTTCTACGTGGGGTCCCTTTTATAAGGGGTTCTTTTTTATACATATTCTGTATGTTTCCTCTCTGTTTATCAAGCCCCTTTTTTAGTTCTGGCTCTTTTCTAACTTTGCTGGTGTGTTTTTGAGTGTACTTTTTCATCCCTATTTTCTTATCAGGTTTCCAATTTCTATAGTCTGTGTTGTAATCATTTACATCTCTGTTGAATTTATTCCTCTTTCTATTTAGAATTTCTTCTTCCATTTTGTCCAGTCTACACTTAGTAATGCATTTCAGTTGTTCAAATTCCTCCATATGTTGTAGTGGTAGAAAGACTTCCTCCAGTTCCTGAATTTGTTTATTTATATTTTCTAATGATTTTTCATGTTCTTTTACAATAAGTCTCATTAAGTTATAAGAGGCTTCATCTAGTATTCTATACCATTCTTTCATGAATATTCCGTTCTCTAGGTTGAATGTGGGATTTTTTTGGAGTCTTAAACCCCTAGGTATAATCTCAGACTCTAAATATTTTTTGAGTGTAGTCATTTCCCAGTATTGTTTAGTTTCTGTATGTAAAAGTTTCTCTAATTTCAAGAACTGGCTCTGAAAATTACTTTCTAAAGTAATATCCACTTCAATATCATTGATAATGCTAAAGAGATGTTCCAATGCTATTTCCCTATGTTTGTGATATGCAAATGAAGTCATATTGGAGAGCTGCCAATTAAATACTATTACAAAATTCAATGGATAAAAAGAATTGGCGCTTCTCTATATATAACCTGCTGCTGAAAATAGGTACATACAAATTGATAAAAAAGGTTCAGCGCATAGCTAACAATATGACCAATTGTAGATGTAGGACACATACTCTAGTTATTGATGTCAGGGAATAAACCTTTAATATGATTATTAACTGTCAAATGCTAATAGACTGATTGTAATTGGAGTGTGGCGGGAAGAACAGAGCAGTTTGGCGGGAAGAAAAGAGCTCATCCCCTGGAGAGACCCCCACCTTTGGATTCCTTAGATTGAATCAGCCTATGATGTGTAACCCCCTGGACCCTCCTGATGCCTGGACCAATAGAAGCAAGCTATACCACCTGCATTGGTTCACTGTATCTCTGTTTGCATATAAGCAGTAGCTCGCATGTAGTGTTCAGTCACCTTGACCACAGACTTCAGGACTGAATGACTGTTCACTGGATCCAGAGCGCCTGCGATAAGTAACGGCTGTACTTATTATTATTTCGCTTGAATATATTCTGCTACTTTTTGAGAATAAATCTTTGTGCGTTGGAAACACAAATCGAGATTCGACAATCGTTATTGGATAGCGACAAAACGCTCATATCAATTTGGGGGCTCTTGAGTTTGGAGGTTTCGTTGCCGGACGATACGCAAGACCAACGGATTTCGGTTCCCCAACAAAGGGTGGAAACGCGTCATATATGGGTAAGAACGCAATGTGTTCAAAACCTGAATTTTACTCTGTGTTGTGAAACCGAATGTCCGTTTTGCCTTATCTAAGGTACGCTAACTGAATCTAGGGACAAAAGAGAAAACTGTTTCTTTTTACTGTCATTGTGCGTTTTAACTGTATTGCATTGCTTAGCATAAGTCTACTTCCTGCTTTGCGTACGCGAACTTCCGGTAGATTTGTCACGTGGTTAAACAATCATTTTGATAGTTGTTATACATGCATAGTATAATTAGTTGTTAAAACCTCTGAGACATTATTACTATTGTTGGGAACTTTGATTTTCTGCGCAGAAAAGGTGTATGTCGTGTGATTTGTTGACTTTAAATACACTAAGGTTTGATCTATTGTTGAATAGAGTGTCAGTTGCTGTCTGACGAGGCAGGTGCCCAACTGGTGTACGGTATACAAGGCAGGTATACCGGGGGTGGAAACTAAGCGAGTTTTCGCGACGTGCACCCAAGGGTAATCGCATCGCTTACTGATAAGCTTTAAGCGTTGTGATTGCACCGCACGGCAAGGAAAGCCGTGATTGCGACTTGGGGGTAACGGGGAAGAATTACGTTGGTAAGGCTGGTAATTGATTTTACCGGATGCTGCCAGGCGTAATAAACTCAACAGATTTTGTTGGAGAGTCAGGGGTAATCGAGGAGCTGATAACCCTTTAGTCTGCATTGATATTTCTGTATTAGGGGTCCTCGTTCAATACGAGAGGAAGCGAGTGAACGCGGCTTGTAGTAAATACGTTCACGGGCCAGTAAAATATCTCTAGCGGTAGATTGCGGGTAGCAGAGTGTTGAAATTAGTGGCAGGATATTGTGATATTTCTGGAACCCTATTTTTGTGGCAGGATATTGTGATATTACTGGGACCCTATTGTTCAACATGGGTGCTAAGCAGACGCTAGAGATGGCCGAGGTACTGCCTAAGGAAGGGCCGATTGGTTCAGCGAGATTTCTTATGTGTAAGAAATATGGTGCATACGCAACTGCGTATTGCGACACGTGGGTCAAGATGACCAAAGATTGTGTTAGGCCTTTCCCAACAATAGGGAGTTTTAATGCAGAGGTACTAAATAACGTAAAAGATAAAGTGTGGTTGATTAAGTCAACAAAAGTGAGAAATAAACATAATGACTGTTTAAAATTGTGGCAAATGGAAGGCAACACGTGGCAGAGCAGCGAGTGCACAGCGGAAGTAGGCGTGGTGAAAAGCACGCACACAATGGAAGTAGCCGTTGAGAAGCGTGGAGAACTCAGCGCAAGCGCGCCCCCGCCACCTTATGTGGCGGGGGGAGTAAGTAAAGCCGTTATTAAAAATGAAAAAAAAGGAAATTGCTAAGTTATATCCTGTTTTAAGTCAGTTTAAAGCAAGTGTTTCTGAAGAAGAGGATGAACCCACGGTAATTTCAGCCATTGCCCATGCTGTTAATATGTTAGAGGTTCAGCGTAAGTATGGAAAGGGGGCAATGGCTGAGATAGGTGAGAGTAGTGTGACCACTAGGAGAGATAATATTCAAAGTACTAAAGTAGCTAACCCTGAAGATAGTGAACCAGTTGTTAGCAGTCGCGGCGGCCGCGGGCACCGCCGCGACTCTCACCTATTTTCTGCAGGCGTCCCGGTCGTCGCTATGGCAACCGGGACGTCACTTCCTGCTTTGACCCGACCGTTGCCAGGGCAACGGTCGGACGCTATTTACAAGGGCGCTGCGTCCCGGCAGCTGGGAACAGCCGGGCGCATGCGCAGAAGCGCCCACAAGCCTGTGGGCTGATTAATATGGCAGGATTGAGCCTGCCCATGTGATGTCAGAGCTAGGCTCTGATTGGCCACTACTGGTATTTAAGGCAGTGAGGTTTGCAGCCTCACTGCCGGTTATAGAGTTCTGTCCTCAGTCCTGCTGCCTGCTTGTACTATCCGTTTAGGTTCCTGCTACCTTAGATTTGACCTCCCGTGTTTGACCCCTGCTTGTTATTGGACCTGTGAACCTTCTCTTCTGACCTTGACCTTTTGCCTGGAATTCGGATTTTGCTTCTTTGCCTGTGAGTTTGACCCTTCGCTTGCCCTTGGATATTGCATCTGTGCCTGTGACCTTTTGACCTTGGATTTCTCTTATATACCGTCCACCAATCACTCCTGGGAAACTCCTTTAAGTCAGTATACGCTACTCGACCC
This sequence comes from Mixophyes fleayi, assembly GCF_038048845.1. Classification (NCBI taxonomy): domain Eukaryota; kingdom Metazoa; phylum Chordata; class Amphibia; order Anura; family Limnodynastidae; genus Mixophyes; species Mixophyes fleayi. The sequence goes on along the minus strand of NC_134404.1, from coordinate 128,694,585 downwards.
TCGGTCGGCCCGCAGCCCAGTCTGTCCCCACCACTAGGGGCTCCAGCGAACACCTGGCCTTCTGAGTAGTTCCCGAGTTTCACTGTACTGACTTGGGAGTTCCTAACACCAGTGGGTACGTATCCAGTCCGCACAATATCAGTTCCCAATGGGAAGGCGGATAAGGATGGTGTAGTTCCTTTAAGAAATGTTATAATGCATTGTCCCTGGACTAGATCAGAATTACGTTCCATTATGACTGAATTCCCAGATCCTAGAAAAGAGTTGGCTAAGTGTCAGAAGTTTGTTAAAGACTTGGGAAATGCACACGAACCAACCGATAAGGATTGCCGTGTAGTTTTGAGGGCGTGTCTTCCTCCCAATACTAACGTACAACAATTTATTACAGATTGTTCGTTGGAGAAAGACGACACCTTGACAGACGAGATTAATCAAGAGAATATAGAACAGATTGTCAAACATTTAGCCATCTATTTTCCAGTAGTAGCGAATTGGAGTAAGATTTTCACCATAAAACAAAAAGATATTGAAACAGCATCAGATTACTTTAGTAGAGCTATAGCAGCGATAACACGGTTCACTGGGATATCAAACCTAGGTGAGGACCCACATCACAGGGAAGTAGCTGTAGGAGTACTAATGGATGGTCTTAGGGAAAATTTAAAAACCAGAGTATAAACCACATTACCTAATTGGAGAGGCATCACGGTAGATTCCCTTAGGGAGTCTGCTGTAGAGCATGATAAAAATATCTTTAGGAAAAGGGAAGAAAAGAGTGACAAGTTGATGACGGTGAGCATATAAGCATTAGAGGGAATGCATACACGACCACCAGCCTATAACCCACATAACAGGAAACGCAGAATGTTGAGATGTTATAGTTGCAAAGAAGAAGGACATATGAGAAAAGATTGTACTAAGGGAAGATATAATCCTAATGAAGGGTCGCATAGATATCCTCCAAGGAGGGATTCACATAGACTAGAAGACTCACACTTGCCTGCGCATATTACAGCAGCAAATGCTGCGCGGGAAAGCAATAGTCAGCGCTAGGAGTAAGGTCATACCTGTAGTCTACAGCCAGTGAGGTTAACTGAGAGTCTGAGAGAAGAACCAACAATGATAGTTGACATAGCTGGTAGGAAGCAAACTTTTCTTGTAGATACAGGGGTGGCCAGATCTGTGATAACCTCTCCTTTTAATCTACAAGTGACCAGTAAAACTATTCCAGCTATGGGGGTAACGGGAGGAGTGTTACATTATCCTCTAACTAAACCCGCTGAAGTTACTATCGGGCCCCTGCATACTAAGCATTCGTTTCTCTTAGCTGCAGCAGCTCCTACTAACTTGCTAGGGAGAGACTTGTTATGTAAAATGGGATGTGTCATATACTGTACTTCAGATGGTGTGTTCTTAGACATACCAGAGAAGGTCGCGCATGAGGTACAGGACATATTGGACACCCCTCAAAGGTTAATGTTACACTCTACTGTTATAGAACAAAGTCCATCTCAAGTAAAGGGGATGTTGCTGGAAATACCAAGTTTACTATGGACCAGAGATGGACAGGACACTGGACTAATGGCATACGTAGCCCCTATCATGGTAAATCTAAAAAGTGGTAGGATAGCTCCAAAAATCCCACAGTATCCATTAAAACCGGAGGTGGAATTGGGGGTATATCCTGTTATTGAGAGGCTGTTGCAACAAGGGATTTTACTTCGTACATCCAGCACAGCAAATAGTCCCATTTTCTCTGTGAAGAAGAGTGGGGGGAGGGACTATAGATTAGTCTAGGACTTAAGGGGAATTAATAAAGTTGTTGAGAGCCAATTCCCCGTAGTGCCGAATCCAGCTGTCATCCTCATGCAGATTCCACCGTCTGCTGTTCTGCTTTCTTCTCAGTCCCTCTTCACCCTGACTGCCAATACCTTTTTGCATTCTCCTACCGGGGAGTGCAATACACATGGACCAGACTGCCCCAGGGGTTCATTGACAGCTCCAGTATTTTCTCCCAAGCCTTACATGACTGTTTGCAATCCTTTCAACCCAGCAATGGGTCTGTTCTAATTCAATATGTGGACGATTTGTTGCTGTGCTCTGATTCTTTTATGTCATGTTTACATGATAGTAAATTGTTGTTGCTCCATCTCTCACAAACAGGGCACAAGGTGGCAAAGGATAAATTACAGTCATGTCAGACTAAGGTCGAATACTTAGGACACTGCCTCACCAAGGGTCTAAGACACCTGACAACCGACAGGATTAAGGCTATACAACACATGACTCTGCTGCAGAGCCAGAAGCAGATTCGTACCTTCCTGGGGATGTGTGGATACTGTAGATCCTGTATCCCAGGTTTTTCTATTCTGGCATTACCATTGCAGGAATTAGTCTCTTCCTCAAAACCAGAACCTGTGGTACACACAGAAAAGTCAGAGCAAGCGTTCTTTAATCTAAAAGATAGTCTGACTAGAGCACCTGCATTGGGAATAAATGATTATGAAAAGCCTTTTGAGCTGTACTGTACGGAAGCTGATGGTTGTGCAGCAGGTGTCCTCACACAGAAACATGGTGACGCTAGCAGACCGGTAGCATACTACAGTGCACAATTGGACACTGTGGCAAGATCACTCCCAACATGTCTCAGAAGTGTAGCAGCAACTGCTCTTCTGGTAAGTAAGAGCAAGGACGTAGTATTAGGACATAATTCAACTGTCTATACACACCATGCTGTATCAGCTCTGTTAAATTCAGCTTAAACCAGACATGTTTCTTCAGCTAGATTCACAAAGTGGGAACTAGCTCTGATGGCACCCTCAAACATCACCATCAAACTATGTAGCACCTTAAATCCAGCTACATACCTTCCATATGTGTCTCTAGAGACACAAAGGGTGGGAGGTGAGGAGACCCTGGTTGATGAGTTTGGCAAGAGTACTGATACGCATGATTGTATGGAACACCTGAACCAGACCTTTACTGCAAGGCCCGACATACGTGACACCCCCTTAGAAAATGTAGATTTTACGTTTTATACAGACGAGAGTTGTCATAGACAGACAGAGACGGGAGAGCTATGTACTGGTTACACTGTTGTAGACGATCAGGATGTGATAGAAGCTGAACCCCTTGGCCCACCTCACTCAGCCCAAGTGGCGGAACTAGTAGCATTAAGGAGAGCGTGTGAGTTGGCAGAAGGTAAATCAGCTAATATATATACTTACTCTAGGTACGCCTTCGGGGTAGTGCACGATTTTGGGGCCCTTTGGCATCTTTGAAACTTTACGACAGCAGCAGGTACGCCAGTGGCACACTCACAACACATCAAAGGACTTTTGACAGCGATACAGTTACCCAAGACGGTAGCCGTCATAAAGTGCAAAGCCCATACCTCTGAAGAAGACCCGGTGTCATTGGGCAATAATAGGGCAGCCGAAGCTGCTAAATGGGCAGCAGGGCAACCTATGACTGTATCGACTGAGACTATGATGGTTTTTCAGACATTAGACATGCAGAAATTAATTGAAATGCAAGATTTGTGTTCCCTGCAGGAAAAGGCGGTCTGGAAGGCATAGGGATGTGGTCAAGAGTCCTCAGGACTCTGGAGGGATGGACAAGGTAAGCCTGTAGCTCCCCGAACGTACTATCCAAGCCTGGCTGAAGCAGCACACGGTCTGACTCACCTGGGTAAAGAAGGTATGTGCAAACTGGTGAGAGCATACTGTGTGCTCCTGGATTTTCCTCTCAAGCTGGTAAGAAAGCAATGTCATGTCTTACTTGTTTGAGGAAAAATGTCGGGAAAACCATTCCAACTGAGCCATCCCACATCCCTCCTACAGACGGACCTTTTCAGGTAATACAAATTGACTATATCCAATTACCACCGTGCAGGAATCTAAAGTATATGTTAGTATGTTTTGATGTGTTTTCCGGTTGGGTAGAAACATATCCAGCAGCCACTAATACTGCTGTGTTCACTGCAAAGAAAATTGTACAAGAGTTTGTGTGTAGCTTCGGTATCCCTAGAATCATTGAAAGTGATAGGGGTACCCACTTTACTGGTAAAATCTTCCAAAATATGTGTAAGCTCATGGGAATCAGTAGCAGACTTCACACCCCTTACCGATCACAAGCCAGTGGTAAGGTGGAAAGAGTAAATGGTACTATTAAGAACAAGCTTGGTAAGGTAATGGCTGAAACTGGGTTGGCGTGGCCTGAAGCTTTGCAACTAGTCCTCCATAGCATCCGAACCACTCCTAGACCTCCGAACCACTCCTATACTGTTCGGCCGACAACCTCATTTGATCGTGAGTCCGCAAGACGACTTAAAGTGTAATAATGAAGTGACTGTGCAATATCTTATAAAAATGAGCAGACAGCTGAAACAACAACAACAAAAACTTAAAATACTGTCACCTGGTATGCCAGAAACGAACTGTCATGATGTTGAACCTGGGGACTATGTTATGATCCGCAATTTCTTACGTTCAGATTGTTTAACAGACCGTTGGGAAGGCCCGTACCAAGTGCTGCTGACCAGTACTACATCACTGAAGGTTGCAGAGAGAGACACTTGGGTCCATTCCACCCACTGCAGGAGAGTCAGTAACCCAGAGAAAGTGCGAGATAAAACTGAGACTGACAACACAGATCTGTCACTCGTAAATCTGTTCCGGGAGACCTAAAGCCTGCTGTCAAGACACCTGAACCAGAGACGTTGCATCAGAACTATCTTTCCAGCGATGGAGTGGCGGTTTTTGTTTTTCTTTTGTTCCAGGATTTTCCTTTTTCTAGGACATTCTATTTTTGTGAAGGAGGATGGAGGACAGAGGAAGGTTCTGGCAGTGATACGGATAAGATGGAGATCGAGGAAAAATTACTAGAGTACTCAGAGCAGCCCATTATCAAGCTTGGTCCAGGGGTTATGAAAAGGTCTGCTAGCTCAGGAACTCGGAGACAGTGTGAGGGGCTATTGTCTGATGAGTATTGTATTTGCAAGTTCTGTGACTCCCTAGTTGAAGAGAGATGCATCCAGCGATGCCAGTCCACCGGTAATCTGAATGTGGGCGGGCATGCTCTGGAGGATTATCACTCCTTGGTGGGTAAGGTCCTAAACCAAACCGAGTGCTTGGTGTGCTCTCACATGCCGAAGGGGCAGCATAACATAGGACTAGTGCCATTCCCTTTAAACATCTCTGAAGTACTTGAATTGAGGGGTGGGAGGCCCATAGAGGGGAGGTACAATAACACTAGGTCCCCTAGTCTAACGCTTCGACAATACTCTGTAGACAGATCTTTGCTGTGCCTAAATATCTCTGATGCAAAGCGTCTGGAGAATTGGGAAGCTGACCCATCAGATCAGACAATGGCTCACCACGCTCATTTTAGAGGGAGACTTACAAGGTCACCAATAGACAGGAATGTTGATGGAAGTCACAAATTAGGGCGTATAACCAAACATAAGAAAGTATCCATTGGAAAAGTCTCTATAGATAATTGTAAGAATGTCATCCATGCTGACACGTGTCTTCAGCAAATGGAGACACTAGGCTTGGGTAGTTTTATCAAAACTCTGTGTGATATAATTAATGGGCATACTGTTCCTTATGTTCTCCCTGATGATGTGTACTTTGTTTGTGGGAGAAAAGCTTATTCCTGGGTGACACCGAGTTCCAAGGTTTTGTGTTTCTTAGCTAAACTGGTTCCTGAAATCATGACTATTACTCATGAAGAAATGGTTGGTATTCACAAGACTACATCACCACCATACATACACACACAGTATGAACACCGTGGCAAGAGAAATATGATTCCTGGTGAGGAACCCATAGCTACAAAATTGATTAGTGAAACTGCTGGTTTTCAAGTTATGGTTGCTCTAGACCTCACCAGGACCGCTCGGGGAACATTAAACTTTAAATATATCCAAGACCTAGCTAAATTAATAGATAATATCACCGAGATGTATGATGACACTTTCAGGTATAATGGAAGGGAGCTACAAGCGTACAAGAAGGAGTTGGTGCAACATAGACTGGCACTAAATTATCTCACCTCTATTACTGGTGGGTACTGTGTGACGTTGGCCACCCAGTTTGGTGTCAAATGTTGCACGTACATCACCAATAATACAGATGACCCTAAGAAATTTATAGACCGAAAGATGGATGAAATTCTGCAACTGAAATGGGAATTTCGAAGGAACCATAATTCTTCGTTATATGAGATCAGGGAAAAGGTGGCAGGATGGTTCTCGTGGTTGAATCCTGTGAAATGGTTCTCTGGTCTGGGGGAATGGGTACAGGAAATGGTTGCTAGTGTAGGTAAGCTCCTTCTCTTTATACTGGGTGTCATCTTAGCAATTGGTTTATGTGTCAAATGTGTTCCTACTGTGTTGAAGTGTGGAAAACAGTCTTCTAGGAGAAACACTGAGAACGAGACTAAAAGGGAGGTGCAAGATACCGAGATCATAGTCTGTGAAGAAGTGTTGTATAACCCTGAACTTGAAACAGTGATTAGGTGATAGTTTATTACACTATCAAAGGGTGGAACTTTCGAAGTCAGTAAATTGGATAAAGTCATTTCAATTAAAATCGAGCAAACTTGGTTGTCTTTGTCTGAAAAGATGCGTATTGCACGCTACGGCGTGGAAGGGCATACGCAGCCGCAACACGTGGAAACAACAGTATTTACGCTTTTACGTACATTCACACCAACACATACATTTGTAAAATAGTACACATTAATGGTAGTTGCAACACATAGTTATTTATGTCGAAATATAGTAGTGTTTATGTGTAATATTATAAGTTATATGCATATTAGTGATACATATAATTCAGGTTAAAAGAAATGTGTCATGTCTAATATCATAGTAATCCCCTTTACATCAGCAGCACTTCGGTGCATTCAGCGAAGAGATCGCACATTGCATACTCTAGTTATTGATGTCAGGGAATAAACCTTTAATATGATTATTAACTGTCAAATGCTAATAGACTGATTGTAATTGGAGTGTGGCGGGAAGAACAGAGCAGTTTGGCGGGAAGAACAGAGCTCATCCCCTGGAGAGACCCCCACCTTTGGATTCCTTAGATTGAATCAGCCTATGATGTGTAACCCCCTGGACCCTCCTGATGCCTGGACCAATAGAAGCAAGCTATACCACCTGCATTGTTTCACTGTATCTCTGTTTGCATATAAGCAGTAGCTCTCATGTAGTGTTCAGTCACCTTGACCACAGACTTCAGGATTGAATGACTGTACACTGGATCCAGAGCGCCTGCGATAAGTAACGGCTGTACTTATTATTATTTCGCTTGAATATATTCTGCTACTTTTTGAGAATAAATCTTTGTGCATTGGAAACACAAATCGAGATTCGACAATCGTTATTGGATAGCGACAAAATGCTCATAACAATCTTGACCATCCATAACAGGCACCTGAGTTCAGCCAACCTGGAGGGTGAGTGGGCAACTTCCAGAACTCAAGAGAATGATTTATTTCCCACCCATCAATCTTATAGACTATACCTAACCCACCCCTGTGAAATGAGATGGGCGTACGCCTCCTTAGTTAAACTTTTGATCCCAGAGGACTACCTACAGCTTAGTGATACAGCCTCATATTTTAATTTCCTTCACACTTAGTTCATCCTTCAGTTCTTATACTTTTTGCATATTGTACTGCCTCTATTTTTGTTTTTATTGTAACATTTTTGTATGAACCAGGGCAATCTTTCCGATTGGGCACGATGGGCAGGTGCCTGGGGGCCCAGGGGGGAATGGTGTCCAAGGCAATGAAAAAAAAAATCCTGTAGGAAAAAACCCCAAAAATAAAAACTTACCTTTTGTGGTCACGATCCGGCTCCCTCCCTGGTCCTCTTTTCCATGAAGGGGGTCAGACTTAGGCGATTGAGATATATATATATATATATGTGTGTGTGTGTGTGTGTGTGTGTAAACAGTGATTTTATATATATATATATATATATATATATATATATATAAAATCACTGTCACAGTGACAGCCAGGCTGAAGATAGCGGGCCCCCTGGTAAGAGTGTGCCGCCGGGCCCCCTGGTGAGACCGGGCCCGGTACAGGGGTACTCCCTGTACCCCCCTGATGGCGGCTCTGGTGATTAGCTAAGAGAAAATCCCTACTGTCGTATTTGGTAATATGGCCATAGTTAGCTAAAGCCCACACTTGTGTAACTGTATATAATATGCTATATTTCAGCAACTGGCAGATACGGCTATTTTACCAGATTTCCTATAAGTGGGCTGAATCATGAGTACACACACTGTAGGTGTGAATGGATACATTGCATACTCGTACAAAGCACACGTAGCCGATATGGGTAATATGACACCATCAGACCTTTATATATTACAGTATATTTTACTGTTAAGCATATGCAAAACAATTATTGCTAACAGGCTTAGTAGCCATCAGTCACCATCAACCTATTTACTGCTGCATTGACTGCTCTATATATGATATGACTAATGTGCATGATGCAGAGTTTCTCATCGTGTAACTTGTCCTAGCTGAGAACACTGCAGAGCTCACTAACTCGCTACAGGCAGATTCCATACAATGTGGCAGTGCGGACTATGAGGGCTCTGTGGAATAAGGGTTCAATCGGAACGTGTACAGGGAAAGTGCATAACATTATAGATTATAGCTCCCCTAACCATTTTTAATAGGAGCCAACATAGAAGTTTCACTTTTAAAACTATGAATTTTACAAAAAAGAGTTACAAAAGATCGTTTTACCTACCTGGCATCTATTTGGGGTAGATTACAGAGCAACATCAAGTAGAATAAAATAGTAAAAAAAGCAGATTAAATGTACTCACCTGGGTAATATATGTATGAAATTAAAAATATATGTTACCCAGTTTACTTGATGGCTGTAAAGTAATTTAGTGTTAAGAAATGTGAGATAACAATAGTAAATACATTTAGAATTGTTGTATTATAATTTCATTTACACACATAGGGAATTTCAAATAATATGTATTGGATAATAATAATCACTTACACGTAAGTCCAATTTCAAAAATCAGTGATTCATTGGGGAGCTTCACACCATCATATTCCAGTTTAGTTCCATTGGCAGCCATTAGATCATCTGTTTTATCATCATTGAACACACCTGGAATGACATTTACACAAAAGTTAATACATGCAAATGAAGGTTTACATTTTATATTATTAGTTAAGATTTTTTTTATACATAAGCACTACGTCTCATCCATTTTCGAGTGTACACAATATTATGTTTTCTAATGTAGCTCAATAACAGCAAACATCTGAATTGTTTTATCACATAAATCTCCTACAAATTCTATTATAATAATGTAAAAATGAGTATCTCTCGTATTATAATATATATTCTTAGATAAGATTTATCTTACCCAGAAGCCCTTTAGTTTTGTTCTTGTAAGTAGACTCCAACATTGTGATAAAACTCAAGGCTCCCAGTTTAGCAGACACTGTGACTGAGATCCCACCCTCAAATGAGGCTTCTATTTCATCTTTGCTCGTCTTTTCCAATGTCACTTTGCTGACATATGTAGAATTGTCTTAAAAGAAAAATTGCAGTAAATATTAAATTGTATCCATATATGGATGTATATGTTATACAAAGATCATTTCAATGCACAACTTTGTGCACAACTATCTTTTAATTATTTCTGCCACATGCTTCATAACTGACCTAAGCAGTCATTAATGCTAAGGAAACTAAATATTGTTATTATATGCAGATGCATTTTTTTGTGGGCTGACTAATATTTGTGAGAATGTAGTCTGTCAATTCACAAGGATAACTACTTCAGAAATATAACACAGGTCTGGTATTGGTCAGGGACTGCCTCAGTGATGTCACTGGTTTCTATCAAGTTGATAGGCATACTGGTTGAGCCCAGACAATGGATGCATTCTCTATATGTAGGTGATCCACTTAAAGCACTGATTTATTCAGCTACATGCAAGTGAATACATATTTGGGCAAAGGATCTTGAAAACATTTACAGGTGTATGTAATTAAGTTGTTTGCGAAGACCAATTTGAGCAAAAAGAGCCTGATGTTTTTGAAATTGTGCCATGAATAAAATGCAATGATGCATTTATTCAGAGTTGCCCATATCTTAAGGTGTTAAATACATCTGCTGCATGTAGATGCATTTAAAGAGTATGAACGCTTTAAGTACATAATGATGCTATGGCATATTTGTGACACAAATTCATAATTAACTTGATGATGAATGGTGTCTTAATTTGTAAAAATAAAAATGAATCAATAAATAAATAAAAGCAGTGTGAACCCCCTCTCCAAAGTAATCTAAGTATCAACACTTGGAGCTCTATTGCAGGGGGACGAAATGTGTGGGGTCCTTCTGCATAAGCCCCAAACAGCACCAAGCTTGCAAAGGAGGTCCACCAGAAGCAGATTAGTGGTGTTGATGTAGTTTTTGTTTCTTATTCCAAATGGATTAAGAATAAAGTATCTTTTCATGGTGTTTTTATTTTTTACAAATCCTACAGGTATCTCTACAAGCCCCAGCTTGGTCTGTGTCATGAACGCCCAGCCTGAATCAGATATACCAATCTGAAACAGCTTGGTCACTTATCAATAAATACACCTTTTTGCCACCACTAAGGAATTATTTGCATTCACCAAAACCACTTATTAATATTTCACACTTAAATCACATACACATGTAGCATGAGCCTAACTTGGCTTCGTAAATTCACAAAGAATCACAGAGAATATGCTAGATTAAATGTATTTAATTAGAGAAATGTTTCCAAGGCTTAAGTACAAAACAGTTAATAACAGATATACAAAATAGGTTGCACCAATAAGTTTCAAATGTAAAATAGGAAATAAAACCAGAGTCACTAACTTACAAGTTTAAAACTTGGCATGAGAGGAGTACACTATGGGAAAAATGGCAAACTCCAACCTAGGTAGGTCTCCCGATAGAATAGACACAATTACTGGGTGAAGCTACTGATTTTAACCTTTCTCACACTGCTTCCATCCCCACCTTTGGAAATGAACTCTCTCAATGTCAGGGCAGACTGGTTCCCAGAATGACATAGGGCTTTCAAATTAGTTATCTATTTCTGAGATATAGGTATGGAATTTCAAAGGACAGGACTTTTTACCTCTCAGCTCTGCCTGGCTGGCCAGGCTGTTAACACAGCCTCTGTAAAACCTCAGAGATGGTGTCTATCCTTAGGCCTGGTTACTTTCAAAAGACTTGTGTCACTTTCACAGATCAAACTCATGCCATTCAGCAAAGTAAACTTGGACATTATTTTACAAAGTTACATGCAAAATACACATGGCCATACATGAATATTCAGAGGAAAAGTAATAATCAGTGATTAGGTGCAATACATATAAGTCAAATAATTGGATGAAGTAAATCATCATCATCACCATTTATTTATATAGCGCCACTGATTCCGCAGCACTGTACAGAGAACTCATTCACATCAGTCCCTGCCCCATTGGAGCTTACAGTCTAAATTCCCTAACACACACACACAGACAGAGATAGAGACTAGGGTCAATTTTGATAGCAGCCAATTAACCTACTAGTGTGTTTTTGGAGTTTGGGAGGAAACCGGAGCACCCGGAGGAAACCCACGCAAACCCGGGGAGAACATACAAACTTCACACAGATAAGGCCATGGTTGGGAATTGAACTCATGACTCCAGTGCTGTGAGGCAGAAGTGCTAACAACTTAGTCACTGTGCTGTCCACATCAAATTGTTTAATATGGTTTTACCGTGAAATTGCATTCAGTACGCCATGTGTTATGACGCAATCGCACAGATAAATAACGCACACATACATTTATACTCACACATTCATTATGTAAATAGTTCTCCTTAATAAAGTTACAAACACACAGTCATTTATAATCGAATGTAATAGATTTAATAGTTTAATATAATAATGTTAAAACCACTTTATTGATATCTAAGGTTCAGGATTTAGGAAACATATCATGTTTAGTGTTATTCTAATACACTTTTTAATCATCAGACATCTGCTACTATCGGCTAAGCGATCGGACCTTGCGTATGCAAGTTATGGATGATAGAGGAAATAATGGTCAAAATGATATTGCGTGTGTGATGCTAATAGACCAGTTTGAACCAGCTTTTCGGAGGGAAGACACGTATGTAGCTGTTGGAGAGTTTACACCCACCAGTGGATGGCATTGTTTGAACCGACCTATGACCTGCATTACACTGGACTGTCCTGAATCCTGTACCCTATGGAAACACGCCATGACATCCCTACTGTTTTTTTATGTATCACAAACTGTATATAAACCAGGCTCTGGGACCTCTATACAGTTTACTTCACCTCAGACTTCAGGATTGACTGACTGTATGCTGGATCCAGAGCGCTTGCGCATGTATCGGCTGTACTTTATTTTACTGAATTGTTATTTGTTGCATCTTGCTATTAAATCTCATTGTGCTTTGGAACCACACAATTTGCAGCAGACAATGTTTTATTGGTAAGCGATAAAATTGCTTTAATAATTTGGGGGCTCTGAGCGGTGAGATCAGGCTATCGGAAGATTCGCAAAGCCTATGGATTTCGGTTCCTGAACAAAGGGTGGATGACGCGTCACAATCGGGTAAGAACGCAATATGTTCGAGACCTGTTTATCATTCTGTGTTGTGAAACCGAATGTCCGTTTTGTGTAATCCAAGGAGCGCTGGTTAGAACCTAGGGACAAGAAAGAAAAAAATTGTTGCTGCGAAGCATTGGAAAATTCCGTTTCCACATGGGTGCTAAGCAAACGCTAGAGATGGTCGATGAGGTACTAGTTAAGGAAGGGCCGATAGGTTCGGCAAGGTATATTATGCATGTGAAATATGGTGCGTACGCAACGGTGTACTGTGAAAAAGGGGTCAAGATGACCAATGAGTGTGTGAAACCCGTTCCCAAGATTGCTAGTTTCGATCCAGAGGCATTAAGTACTGTTAGAGGTAAAATATGTTTGATTAAATCACTAAAACAGAAATAAAAACAATGACTCTTTAAAACTGTGGCAACAGGAAGGGAACATGTGGCAAGGGAGCGTGTGTGTACCAGAAAGAAGTGTTGCGAAGCAAGGAAAAGTGAGTGCAAGCATGCCCCGCCGTCATATGCAGTTGGGGGGAGAAGTACAGCCGATACCAAAAATGATCAACGTAAAACAAGCAATGTATATGTTAAGCAATTTTAAAGGTAATGTTTCTGAAGAAGATGATGAACCCACTGTTATTTCAGCCATTGCCCATGTTATTAACGTGCAAGAGGTACCACGGAGACAAGGAAAGAGAGCGGTTCCACCAGCAGTGGCAGAGGCTGAAATTGGTGAGAGTAGTGCAGATATTAATAGACGGGGGAACACTCATTGTACTTAAATAGTAATTCCAGCAATTAATCCAGAATGTAGCGATTTGGTAGGCTTACATCCTGTCCACACAATAGCAATTCCCAATGGGAAAGTAGACAAACATGGTGTAGTTCCCATGAAACATATAACAATGCATTGTCCATGGACCAGATCTGAGCTGCATTTAATTATGTCTGATTTCCCAGATCCTAGGAAAGATTTGGGCAAATGTCAGAAATTTGTTAGTGATTTAGGTAATGCACATGAGCCAACTAATAAAGATTGCCCAGTGGTGTTGAGGGCCTGTTTTCCTCTCAATAGTAATATACAAAAGTTTCTTAAGGATTGTATATTTGGGTATATATTTTCCAGTAGTAGTGGACTGGAACAAATTTTTTATTATCAAACAAAAGGATAGTGAGACTGCAGCATATTATTTTACCAGAGCTCTGACAGCAATGCTGAGGTATCAGACATAAAGGATGATGTGCATTACAGGGAGGTAACTGTTTCAGTTTTAATGGATGGTCTCAAGGAAATTTTGAAAATCAGGGTGCAAACTTCATTACCTGGATGGAGAGGGATTACAGTAGATGCTCTCAGGGAGTCAGCTATAGAACAAGATATAAATATATATAGAAAGAAGGAGGCACAAAGTGATAGGTTAATGATGGTAAGTAGCCAAGCACTAGATGGACTGCACACAAGACCACAGTATAGTAACACTTAGTATAGGGAAAGGAAACAACATGAGTTGGGGAAGTGTTTTAGATGTTTGCAAACAGGACACTTAGCAAAGGACTGTGAAGAAAGAACAAGAGAGGACACAAAGAGATTTGGGCCACATAGGAGGGAATCACATAGACACCCACAAAGAGAACACGCACAAGCCTCAAGGATTTCTCAACAGATGCCCACACACATCATAGCAGCAAATGCTTTGCAGAAGAACAAAAACCAACACTAGGTGTCAGGTCATACCTGTAATTCTACAACCAGTTAGGTTAACTGTTAATCTGTGTAAAGTGTAACTGTTCAGATTTTAAAATGAGAAACTTAAATGTTTTGTCTGTTTCTGATACTAACTTTGTTTCATGTTCCTCTTTTGTAGGGAAACACAGCCAGAGAAATATTTAGTAATTATTGGGATTGCAGGAGAAATGCAAAATTTTCCCTTAAAAGACAAGTTAACAATGGGTCATTGTACCACTCTTTCTTCTAACTGCGGTGGCCTATAATAACTTATTTGGTTGAGATTTATTAAAATGAAGCATGTTTATACTCTCCTTCTAATGTTGATTATGTATTCCAGAAAGACACAAATGGGAGATATAGAGTATGTGTCACAAAGGGTTAATTTTGCACTTCTCTATTATAGTCACAAGTCCACGAGCTGATGGATGACACTGGATTGGATGAATGATGTAACTCCCTGTTAAGTTTAATGTGTTGGAGGGGTCATAGATTAGTTAAGTGTCAAGGGGCCTGATTCATTAAGGATCTTAACTTGATACACTTCTTATTTCAGTCTCCTGGACAAAACCATGTTACAATGCAAGGGGTGCAAATTAACATTCTGTTTTGCACATAAGTTAAATACTGACTGTTTTTTTCATGTAGCACACAAATACTTGATAGCTTATTTGTACACTGAAATTTAAAGTTGATATTTGTGTGCTACAAAGAACGTTCGAAACACTGTCTCCTGATACATTGTACTAACTGTTATGAAGTTGGACTGGAAGAGTATGTTATGAACTGTAATTTCCTATGCTCAAGTTGTTTGACAGAAAGGTACCAAGTGTTGATGACCAGCATCACATCCCTAGGAGTAGCAGAGAGACACTTGTACCCATTTCATCCACTGCAGAGGAGTCAACACCCGGAGAAGGTTCAAATTCCAGCCGAGAACGACACTTGAGTATCTGTGCCGGGAGACCCAAGATCGCAGTTAACAACACCTGAGCCAAGGACATTGCAAAGACTGTTATCCAGCATGGAGCAGAGGTTTTCCTGTTTTTCCCTGTCCAGTGTTTCTCTCAACTCTTTCTCTTTTCAGGAGAGTCAATTCTTTCAATTGTAAATAGGTGACGGAGGCTGGTTCAGGTAATGATATTGAGGAGGTGGGGATGAAGGAGAAGTTGTTAGCACAATTGGTCCATCCAATTATTCTATTCAATTTAGGGGTAAAAGGAAAATTGGCTCATTTTGGAGCTTGGAGACAGTAAGAGGGGCTATTGTCTGAGGAGTATTGTGTCTGTAAGTACTGTGACCCCATAGTTGAAGAGAGATGCAGTCCAGTAATAATTCGGACTTGAGCAGGCATCCTTGAGAATGATTATCATTCTTGGATGGGTAAGGTTTTAGACCAAAGCGAGTGCTGGGTGTGCTCTTACTTGCCTCATAGATTATATCAAGTAGGACTAGTTCTCTTTCCACTAAATATTTCTGAGGTACTCGAATTATGGGGTTGGAGGCCAGTAGGGGAAAGGTAATACAGCTAGATCCCTTAGTTTGAAGTCTCACAATATTCGGCAGGCCGATCACCGGTTTATGTACAAAGAAACTTGATTATTGGGAGACTGGGAAGAACGAACAGACAATAGCCCACCCCACAAGTGTTGATGAAAAACCTGTTGATATTATTAGAGTGCAGTTACTAACAAAGGCTGAAGGAGATCTATGAGACTATTAACAGACATAGGGTGGTGTTATGGGTGAAAATGTATTATTTAAATGTCAGCTAAGCTATAAGACATGCTTCGGACAGATGAACATGCTAGTCATGAAGAACTGTAGGAGAATATTCTATATCGCTATTACATATACATATTATGTTTAGTTTCATTCTAATCCTCTTTTTATCATCAGACATCCGTTACTATCGGTTAAGTGATCGGACCTTGCGTATGCAAGTTATGGATGATAGAGGAAATAATGGTCAAAATGTGTGATGCTAATAGACCTGTTTGAACAAATTTTTTGGAGGGAAGACATGTATCCAGCTCTTGGAGAGTTAACCCCCACCCTTGGAGGGCATTGTTTGAACCGACCTTTGACCTGCCTTACACTGGACTGTCTTGAATCCTGTACCTATGGAAACATGCCATGACATCACTACTGTTTTTTCATGTATCACAAACTATATACAAACCAGGCTTTGGGACCACTATACAGTCTACTTGACCACAGACTTCAGGATTGAATGACTATATGCTGGATCCGGAGCGCTTGCGTATGTATCGGCTGAACTTTATTTTTTTTAATTGTTATTTGTTGCATTTTGCTATTAAATCTCATTGTGCGTTGGAACCACACAATTTGCAGTGGACAATGATTTATTGGTAAGTGATAAAATTACATTAATACATAATTGTCACAGTCTGGTAGCCATAAGTTTGCTGGCACTTATAGCTCTGCAAGCACCAGAATTCCCAAGCAGTTTATGGCTGCCAGGGCTGGCAGAGACCCGTTGTGACACATACAAAATAGCTTTTTTTGTACATTTAACACTTTTTTAACACAACACCTACCGTTCATGGGTGTTGGCTCCCCCCGGTGCTTTCTACACAGGGATATTTTTTTTCCTGATGCAAAACCCGCATTTATTGTTGACCAAATTCCTCTAGGGAAATCATACCTCTGCTGAAAAGGCCCCACCCTGTTCGTTACCCGTGATAGATACTACCAGCCCACGCTATGAGCACTGGTGCTTACATCACGTTTTTAGGGGTAGGTGGGGAATGGAGGTAAGCCATTACTTATTGTTATCTAAACCTTCTGTTTAATACTGCAAAGGTCCCAGTTGATGATCATCATTATTAGCATGGATCTTTGCTTTAGGGTTAGGGACATGTAAGATATGTGCCTCCAAACAGGCATATCTGCAGCTGGGCCCATCTCTGATTAGACCATTAACACTCCCTTACTTTTACCTGACCATCATTTCCCTCCTTAACTTGCATTTCTAAGTATAAAGAGTTCCAAATGTACTGTAAAATGTGACTGAATCTATGGCATATGCACACATATTTCTTTGTATTTCATACCTGCTTACTCTCCTGGAATGTTCAGAAATGTATGAATTTTGGGTAGTTGTCTTGAACTCCTGGGAGAGCAAGCCACCCTCCTGTGTGTCCTTCCCAGTTCCTAGTGAAATGCTTAGTAGTATTTCATACTTCCTTACTCTCCCAGAATGTCCAGGAGACTCATGAATTTCGGAACTTCTCTTGAACTCTCCTAAACTCCTGGGAGAGCAATACACCCACTCGCGTTCTTCCAACTTATTAGTGAAATTGACATTTGTCATCTGACCTATAGTTAGAAAAACTGGGCAAGTATGATATTGCATCATAGGTCCAAAGCTGCATTCGCTCCAAAGGGCTTTTTTTGTTTTTGGGAAATGTGGTAAAATGCCTTAAGACGCTAAAAATATACTTTGCAAATAGTAAAGCAATTAACATTGTAGACAATTAAAAAAGAAGCACGGGAAATTTAGTAGCTGAAGTACTGCTAAAGTGTTATTCATCCAAAAATATATAGTAACTAAGAATATTTAGAAAATATACATAGCTGCAAAACTTGCTGTTACTGATTGCAGCTTTGGGCAACAATGAAAATGATTGCTACTAGCTCTTTCGTTGTAATAAATAAACTTAATAGTGTTAATAATACATATACCCTATGTTAAAGAATTAGACCAGCTTGCAGTGCAGGTAAGCAACAACTAACACTTTTTACTGCAAGACTTTCATCTTAACTTTTTGTGAATTATTCCTGATAAGGTAAGTTAGAGCACTGGTCACTTATAAGACTGCTTCACAAGGAAGGTTAGAGGGAGGCAGGGATTCCATGCACCCAAACATTCCCCAATTGCCAGTTTTGCCCTATGTCATTAAAGGCTTTCCTAACAGGTTGAGCAATGATGATATTACTTCAGACCTTATGTATTATGAATTTGTATTATATTTATTAATTTTTGTTTCCATACCGACAGTACAGATATGTGTATAAGTAAATACTAGACAAATTATGGTAACTGCTACTATTTCCTGACCTAATTGTCAATGAAAAATTGCAAGTTGCAATAAATATAATCTTACCTGGTAAAGTAAACTCAGTTCCATTTATCCTCACAATGGTTGTGTTGATGTCATGCAGTAACCACTCAACCTAAAGCAGGACAGTTATCAGAAGTAAGCATTAACTAGAACAATGTACTTCTTTACATACATCTTTTCTAAGACATTTTGAAAATATTTTGGTGCATTGTAATAATTCAAGGGTTTTTTTCCTTCATCATTTTGTTCTATTGTACATTTGGCTTCTATACAAGAACATATATTCAACAAGCAAACCTTACCGTGGTCTCATTTTTAATTAATGCTGCCAATCCCACAAAGTTGGTTGCCTGTGTGTCGTTGCCGGCTTTAGCTGTGCGTCCTTGGAGCCTAAAGATCTCTGTCTCATTCTCATCTTTAACATTGGTCAAGATGAACTCCCCCAAACCATTGAAAGTATACTGCACACCATCTAGAGTGTTGAAGTGGGGGTCTCCATATTGGTTTCCTACAATAGAAAAGTATGTGTTCAGTTTATGGGCTTGCTATGCAGGAAACTGAATAGTGGCTTTACAAGTACTACCAATATCACCTAATAAGACCAAAGCTTACCAAACCGTGGAGGAACATATCCAAAGCAGAAGTCATAAGGTCTTCTCGCTTGGTACAAAGAGCATAGTTGTGAAGAGCCAGAGTTCCTACAGCAGTTGTTGTAAGGATCAACTTCATATTCTGTAGGGACAAGACATTAGATAACATGTCAGACAGCAAAGAAAAACACCATATATCATAGTAATTAGATTAATTCTTCTCAAGAAGACAACTAAAATAGTCACATAGGGTCTCATTTAGATCTGGGCATACACCCATTATTTTGAGTGTAAAATACACATTTCCCTACTGTGCATGTGCACTAAAAATGTGTCTGTATGTAGATTTTTGAATATTGTAGACCCGTGTCCTGTTACACATAGAGAGGGAAAACAAGGGTAGGCATGAGTATGCAAGCGTAAGCTGAGAATACTAAGGGTGTATTCGCTTAAGTGTAACATAATTAGATGTGGACACATCCCCAGAAACACCTCTAAGGAGCAAGTACTGTAGGGTTGGTGCAAAGCCTAAACAGCATCAACTAGCTGCTTCTGATGGACTGTCTCATCTCTCCTGCGAATAGTACATAATTCATAAGCATTGTTGTAGCTACATAATAATTATTCACATTATTTCTCATTTCCATTTGGACTACTCTAGAAAGGAAGATTTCTATTGGATTTTTATAGGGGTAAACATCAGGAATGGAGATGTTTATATTTAATTACATTGTCTATGGAAAATACAAGTTTCGCATATATTAATAACCCTGTAATGAGACTATTCTTTCTTGTGTCTATGACACTTTAATACATTATAATATTGTGTAATTTAATGTGACTTTAGTATGTACTAATAACACTGTTAAGTCACATCTCTATACTATTATTAGGTGTAAATAAACATACTTGTATGAATGACATACACCTGGAGCAAATGCTAATATGTTTTTGAGTAGGACGCATATTGAAGTACATTCAGCTCAACATACACAAATAAGTACACTTTTCTGCAAAGACTTTTTCTACATATGTTCAAATGCATCCAACTGTAAATGAGACCGATAATGAAGATTTTACTGAGATACTGAAATATAATTTTCTTACTTAGTTAATACACTATGAAATCACTGAGACAATCTTTTATGGGGTGTGAGATCAATTACCTTTGTATTGTTTCCTTTGTTGAACCAATTGTGATTGATAATTACTATAATAATAGTAATAATAATAGTATGGATTCCGCCATCTAAGCCAACTGTTTTCATACTCCCAGGGGGTTGGTAAATATCTTTCTTTCTCTCCATAGGACAGGCTACCCCCGTAATTGTAGTAACATCTTGTGCCCCCTCCAAACCAAGAAGAAAATGCACTCTGGAAGGTGTAGTGCTGGCTATACCAATCTGGGGGGAGCAAAACAACATGTCATTTAGTGTTACACTGACAGCATGAATTAGTATAAATTAATAGCAACTTTCTCAACAGTACAAAATGGAGAACTGCAAGTTGTCAGATACAGAAAGTATCAGCTTGTTAAAGTAATATATTTGAACCAGTATCAATACTGTGCTTTCCTGCACTAACTTTATATGTACTTTATGTCTCCTACCTTTATTATGCATTTTTAGCAGTTTTCTGTCAATTTCCTGTGTGTCTGTAAGTGCTTCTGCTTTGTGCTATAAGATGGACTGTTGTTAGGCAAACATTGGATTCTTAGATGTGTGGATACAAATGCTTAATTGTGGAACAAAGCAAAGAAAAGTTGCTGCAATAAGACTGCAACAGACACTTTATTTGTAGTAAAATTGTTTTACTGTAAATTACAATTTTGGTTGAATCACAAAGTGTTGCTTATTCACAAAGTGTAAGATGTTATCTAAAAACAACTGGTAATTAATATTAGTGACCACTTGTCGGGCGAATACTACTCATAGAGAAGCAGCTAGTGAGGTGTGTAATAAAATATTAAATAAAAAAAAGAACAAGTTAAAATACAAGCTGTTCATTAATGTAAACCCCAAAGTAACTATTAACCACCTGTAGATAAATCTGATTCTCTTACAAAGTTAATACTAATAATATTGATATTAATCTTCCCTCATTATATGAGTCTATATTTCATTTTATAAAATATTATTTGTATTATTTAATAGCATAAATCTATATAATGTATGCAATTATATCTAGACATTCATACTAGACATTCATATATTTGATGAAGAATTGTATACACTATTCATAAGCAATGAGTATACCAATTAGAAGTTAATCAAAAGGGTTGTTTATTAAAGAGGACTCAGCTCTACTCCTGTTTATTAATCAATACAAAACAAAAACCATTCAGCATCGGGTATATATTTAGTGAATCGAGGCTGCCAGTCGTTTGGAGTCTGTACACCGCTAATCAGAAATTGGAAATAGTAGAGAAAGTTTGCTGTTGCAAACTTATGCCCAAGGCACAGATAAATCTGAATCCAACACAACAAGAAGAGGTAAGTTTAATGGAGTTTGTTTGTCAGTGTGTGTGTGTGTGTGTGAATAAGAGAGTGTGGGTGAGTGTGTATGAGAAATATGTGTGTGTATGCGTGTATCAGAGAAGGAGTGTGCGTGAGCCAAGCTTTGTATTACAGGTACCTTCCCTTCTGCCAGGTACTCTATATCCCACACTCCCCCTCTCTGCTTCCAGGCAACTCCTCTGATTAATTCCCCCCTCTCTGCTGTCAGGTATCCCATCTGCCACACACTCCTGTCCTGCTGCCAGACACCCCATCTGCCACACACTACATCCCTGTTTCCAGGCACCCTCACTGCCACTCTCCCTTTCTCTGCTACACACCTATCACACTCCCCCGCCCTGCTTCCAGGAATCCTATCTGCCACAATCCCCCTCCTTGCTTCCAGACAACTTTACTGCCTCTCTCCTCCTAACTGCTGCCAGAAACGCCACATGCCTCCTTCTGCTAGACACCCCATCTGCCACCCTCTTCCTTCACGGTGCCAGACAGCCCAAATGCCACACTCCCCCTCCATGCTGCCATGCTGCTAGACACTCCAGCTGACACACTCCTTTCTTCCGGGACCCCCTTTATGCTCCCAGACACCTTCACTGCCATTCTTTCCCCTCACTACTGCCGGAAACAGCACCTGACTCTCTCCTGCTTCCTTCTGCCAGACACTTCATTTGCCCCATACCCCATGCCTACTTCCAGGCACCAAAACTGCCACACTCCCCCTCCCTGTTACACACTTTTCAAACTCATCTCTCCCTCATACTTGAAAACTTGCGTAAGTTGGCTTCCGAGAGCGGTGGGCGCGATGGGGGTGGGGCTCCAAAATTCGTGTCATTTTGGCTCCGTCCCATGATGCAATGATGCAAACGCATCATTTGACAGCAGGGGGCAGGGCCAAACGCTGCGATTCTGGGTGAATCGCGGCGTTTTGGACCTAATTCTGCCCACTTTACTAGGAAGTGGGCAGAATTGTACCAGATGTGGGAGATTGCCACACTCTACCGGGAGTCCGTAAGACTCTCGCGAAATGCGGGAGTCTCCCGGACATTCCAGGAGAGTTGGCAAGTATGCTCTCCCTGTATCCAGCTCTCCCTGCTTCCACGAATCCTATCTGCCACAACTCCCTTCCTGGCTTCCAGACACATTCACTGTCACTTTCCCCTCCTCACTGCTGCCAGAAATGCTACCTGCACCCCCATCTCCCACACAGCCCAAATGCCACATTTCCCTGCTGCCATGCCCATGCTGCTAGACAATTCATCTGCCACACTCCCCCTTCCTGCTTCCAGGCACCCCAAATGCCACTCTTACCCTCCCTATTCACTGCCAGTCTCCCCATGCTGCAAGTGACACCACCAACATATTCTCCCTCCCTTCTGCAAGACACTCCCTGCTGCTGTAACTCTCCTGCCAAATTTTTTCATAGCTGAACTGAAGACATCAAAAGAGAGAAGACATAAGAGCGAGAAAGAAAGAAAAGAAAAGAAAACTTTGCAGTAACTATGCTATTGATAAGTATATGTCCAGTATTTTTATATGTTACCTTTTATATAAATATATTACACTTTTGTTAGAATTAAAAATAGCCTTTCAGGTGAAAAATATTTAAAATGTATACGTACAACAAAAGTTCACACCAGGAGCCTGATTCATTAAGGATGTTAAATTAAGAAGTTTCTTATTTAAGTCTCCTGGACAAAACCATGTTACAATGCAAGGGGTGCAAATTAGTTTTCTGTTTTGCACATAAGTTAAATACTGACTGTTTTTTCATGTAGCACACAAATATCAACTTAAAATTTTAGTGTACAAATAAGCTAAGCTAAGCTAAGTATTTGTGTGCTACATGAAAAAACAGTCAGTATTTAACTTATGTGCAAAACAGAAAACTAATTTGCACCCCTTGCATTGTAACATGGTTTTGTCCAGGAGACGTAAATAAGAAACTTCTTAATTTAACATCCTTAATGAATCAGGACCCAGAACACTAAGAACTGAGTGCTGAATTAAGCACGAGGGGAAATAAAATCTGAGGTTGTGTTCATTAACTAGAGTTCACCTCTCTAAAGGAGTTGAAGGTAAATTTAAACTGTGGGGTCAGATTTGTAGTTGGGCAAGGGCATGTCCTAGATCAACTTTAAATTTCAGTGTACAAATAAGCTATAAAGTATTTGTGTACTGCATGAGAAAACAGTCAGTATTTAACTTATGTGCAAAATAATAAACTAATTTGCATCCCTTGCATTCTAACATATGGTTTATCCAAAAGAAAATGTACTCCTTTTTTGTCTTACTTTACTTAATGAACCAGGCTCAATGAGGCTAAACTTAGTAGTATTTAAGGAAAAAAAAGAAAAGTTTAAACTAATTGGGGTTCTGCAGATTTTGCAGTTCATTTTAGTGTCCTGGTGCTTGATTTTTTCAGCCAAATACTGTGATCCGTACATTTACATTCCTTAAATGTGACCTGTACATTTTCATTCCTTATACTGTGACCTGTACATTTACATTCCTTATACTGTGGCCTGTACATTTCTTTATGATGGTAGCAGATCTATATTGGGAGGCAGGAGGGACTGACCTGAGTTTTTCTGCTGAAAGCCATATCCTTGTAGACGACTTGCCCGAGTGTAAGAAGAATCAAATATAGCCTGCCGGTATGAGCATGGGCATGGGCGTGTATAATACATCCAGTATGGGTATGTGTATGAGTAAATCTCATTGTAATACCACTTCAGACATTGTAGTCGGCTGTTTACTGTGTTGGCTGTATTATACTCCAGACGATAAGCCCAATATCCATTTTTATCTGTGGTAAAAAAAAGCAGAACAATAAAAATATTTTATGGATGCAAATATAAAATATGACACGGGGTAATTAACATTGAATTCAATATATATATATAGTTATGAGATTTATTATATGGAATAGTTGGCACTTAGGTTTTTTCAGATGGCTTTCCAGGGGCTTTGGAAGTCGCCAATTTGGGTTAATGCAGCAAACGTCTAACAACGGAGCACAGATAAGCTACATTATTATACTAATAATTAATTCATTTTTCAGGCCATATACATATAAGTACTTACTTGTTATGTATCCTGGGTACTGATCTGGAGTGTATCTTCTGTGGATACTAACACCAGGATTAGTTTGTGGGTCATTAAATGCTGGGAAATTAGGAGCAGGGCTGTCGTATGTAGGGTGTCCACTAAAACCAAAAACATAATCATTGAAGACGTAGAAGATAAACTAATGTCTCACAGATACCCCATACATCTGAAACTACTGGACCCACATGCTAATCTAATAATAATACCTAATGATGCTTAATAACATAACATATTTTATAGCAAACTACAGGAAGGAATATGAGTATTCCCAGAGAATCAAAAATATCCTGAAAATCTTTATCCAGCCAATGAGCTGTTTTTTGGACTGCCTGTGATTATGTATCATGCACATCTTTTCCAGTAAATTTAACAGAATATGGTCCCCCTACTAACACAACACATTTACATCATTGAATTAAATGACAGCATGACTCCCACGGCATGTTTATAGCCTATTATTACTAGAGATGAATGGTTAGAATTCAGAGAAATCTGACAGATTCAAATTTTGGGGTTCCAAGTTGAAACATGCCAAATTTGGATCTGAAATAAGGGCAAAACATAATTTCCGGTAAAGTGCTTATCAATTGGGTGTCAGAAAGGGAAGAGTAGACAAGCAGTGGCTACTGGTTGTTGTAATAGTATATTATATTATATATAGTATAGACATCTGAACTATGTAGTGGAGAACAAGCAGGGGGTGCTGTATGACTCAGAACAGCACACCCCAAAAAAACAAATATATTTCTTGCTTTTAAAATCCCAAGTGTTTCAATCTGAAAGCAATTGTAAGAAGGGCGGTATCAGTGACATTTGAAGTATTTAGTGGACCAAAAACGGTGTTTTTTGACTCCAAGCAGAACGCCCAAAAAACCCATATATGTTTCTTGCTTCTAAAATCCCAAGTGCTGCAATCTGAATGCAATTTCATGAGTGGCAGTATCAATGACATGTAAATAAAGAGTCCAAAAAACAGTGTGTCCTTTGACTCTAAGCAGCACACCCCCGAAATAGATGTATATTCTTTGACTCCCCCTCCCCAATAACATATAAAAGTTAGCCTTTTAATAACCAATAGTGTAAATTTAATTTTTTTTATGGAATAGTGTCAGAAGAATTGGAAGGTAACATTCCCTCCTTTCCCTATCTCATTGGGCATTCACCTGATGTGGTGGCAGCTACAAGTTCAAGCTTCAACTTCAAGTAGCATTACTCCTCTTATCAATCATGCATCAGTCTGCAGATCAGGAGCATCCCAGTACCATTACTGGCAGTAGTAGTACATTTTCAATCTCTAATAGCAAAAAGGGTCAGGTAAGAAAGCGTACTCAAAATCCAAACACTGTTTGTCAATCTCAAAGAAAACATCAGCTCAACAATGATTAAGGGAAAAGTTTCTGGTGATTTGTCCAAAAAATTTAGATAGTTAACATTCCATACACCATCCACAGTGGCAAGACAAGCCCTAGACCATGCCCACTTTTTGCTAGTAGGAGTCCTACTACTGCTGGTACATGTACTACAATGTTCATTGCAAAAGTTAGTGCCTAACACTATCATGAATCTTCCTTAATTTCCCAAGCAGCCCACCATAAGCTAGCAGCCAAGTGAATAGACCTTATGCAATCTTCATCATCAGCACCTTCATCATCAACCCCTTCATCAATGGTACGTAGTCCAGCATCCAATTTTCCAATTTCAACTCACTAATGCAATTCATAGTTCTCATGAGACATCCTTGAGCACTACAGCTGCTGCTGCTAGGGGAGATATTTCTATACAGAAGTGGACCAAGAAGAGTAAGCATAGTTTTAGACAACCCTTTGTGAAGCAAGTTTTTGCAAAAGGAAACAACTTCACCAGTACCCAAATGTTTGCAGCATCTTTAAATTGAATAACTACATTTTGGCAACCATGATTGATCCTAGGTTTATGTCATACGTAATGCCTTTCTTTTCAACTGACACAAATCTAAACAGATGCAAACAGCTCCTTGTGACCAAGCTGTCGGCTCAGGTCGCATATGACATGTCCCATGCTTCAGCTTCTCCTACAAATGCACGGTCAAAAAAAAACATACTTTTTCTAAAAATCACACAGATGACCAGTCAACACAGCATACCAATGTGAAAGTTTATTATGAAATCTGGTCAGGCTTTAAAGAAAAGCCCAAATATATTGACAACACTACCATGTCTAAATCTGATAAACTTTATATTAGTCGAATGGTGCAGGATTACTTTAATGTTAATGTACAAATTAGCATCTCAGATAATCCCTTTGAATTACTGGAGAGAAAATAGGCATTTTGTAGCCCCTTGAACAAACTAGTTATGGTGTACTTAAGCTGCCCAGCCTCCAGGGTGTACTCAGAAAGTGTGTTTAGCACAGCCGGTAACATTGTGAGTGATTGTCGAACAAGACTACTTCCCAGAAATGTTGAAAAACTGGTGTTTATCAAAATGAACTGCAAATTGTATAAGGAATACCGTTTTTGCCACCAGTTACAAACAGAATCTGTAACGCTAGATTCCAGCAGGGATGAACTAATATTGTGTGATGATGATCTTGACATCAGAGGATGATGAAAAAGGTGATGACACAGCCAAATGACCTTTAGTAATTTGTTAAAATCCCTATTTATTCTCCAGATCATCGACCAATAATGAATATTCTCTTTTGTCGGGGTGCAAACAAATAAAGCACTTCAGCCACAAAAGTGGCAGTCCCTGTCACTGAAGTGCTTGGTTCATTAAACTATGTGTATGTTTTTTTTAATATGTCGGTGGGTGTTAGGTCCCAGGTACAATTCCATCTTCCACCATTTTATATTATGGCCTTGGTCTATCATCATCTGTTAAACGTCTACTGATGCCGCTGTCCATCTAATGACATCTTATTCTTACTGCCTCTTCACTTTCCATGATGCATGCTGTCTAAAGTTAAAAATATAGCGTGCGTGGTCTTTCTCTCACAATTTTTTTTCTGGGTGCAGAACACATATCTATCTACTGGTCTAAAATAACCAATCTATTCCCCAAGGCTCTTCCACTATGTTTAATAGGGATTGTAGCATGCTTTGGACACAAAACCTGGTTGGTCAGAACTTCTTAAAAATGTGACGTTGGTGCAGGAGATGCTGTCTGTGGCCCATAAAATTTGTGGGAATTTTTGGCATTCAGGCTCTCCATTTAGATCATTGCAGCAACCTAATAAAAAATGACCTTCCTTAGCACCAACTGAAGCAGAAGGGTATAAGCTTGATGGCTAGACAATCATTTGTTCCACATTGAGAAAGTTGACAACATGACAACATAAGGTCAATATATCCAGTGTCAACAGTATTATTAGGTCAACAATTCAGATGGTCAACAGTATTATTAGGTCGACAATTCAAATATAGACAGTATTATATGGTTAGTATTAGGGTTAGGAATAGGGTTAGGGATATTATTGTCAACCTGAAAATACTGTCAACCTAATAATTCTGTCTACCTTTCATTTGTTGACCTAATAATAAGTCGATGTCATTACTGTCGACTTTCCAACCCTGTCTATATTATGGTATCATCAATATATATGTCAATCATGAAACTGTGGAACATATTTATCACACCCAGCAAGAGGCAGTAATGAGCTGGAATTCCCAACGTCATACGCTTAAGCGATTTTCTCAACCCATTTCAGTTGTGGGGTGGCATTTTTGAACAGATCATAAGAAAATAGAGTGTAAATGACTATAAATGAATGTTAAAGCTATAAATAGTATGGTAGAAACAAAAACAGCTCAAAATCGTTTGATTTTACCTATAATCACAATTTTTAGTTAAATCCAGATCCAAAATCAATACTAAAACCAAAACACATGAAGATTTTTGGGCAAAACCAAAACAAAAACAAAAACATGGGGGTCTCTGCACATCTCTAATTAGAACATATTCTCTATTTTGTGATTGTAACATATATTTTGTATTATAGCGTAGAGATGTGTATAGACCATAACCCTAACCATATAATACTATCTACATTTGAATTGTAGACCTAATAATTACTATAGATGTGTGCTGACTCTCGTGTTTTGGTTTTGAAACCAGTGTCGGATCTGACCCAACTTCGTGTTTCGGCTTTGCTACCAGTTTTGTTGGACAAATGTGAAAGGTTTCGATTTTAGTTTTGGATCTGGATTTAATGAAAAATTGTGAAAAATAGGTAAAATAAGGTAGTTTTAAACTATTTTTGCTCCTATATTACTATTTATAGCATTAACATTCATTTCCAGTCAGTTCCAGTCTGTTTTCTAATGACCCTTCGCAACGGTCCCAATTTTTACTAATTTTGACCAAGGTTTGCAGTAATCCAGCTGGCTAAAATTAGTGACAGAGCAGTGGCACAAATATATCTTACAAATACATGGCAGTTGAATAAAAGATGCAAGCCCTAGACTAGGGGACACAATAGATGATCTGGCAGCCTTGCAAAAAAAGCAATTTAAAGATCATAAATAACTTCATTAATCTTCCAAGGTGGGATGCAGAAAATAAGGATTATGTCTTTTTGCAATCAACTAGGCAAAAATTGACAACGGCATGAGTGGAGATTTAGAGCAGTAAATTGTAAAGTGTAATGTAATTTGATGGCTCTATATAAATAAATTTAGATGATGATCGACGAAGGTGGAGTGCCCCCATAATAAAACTTCAAAAACTAGGCATACAATAAATTTGAAAGGTAACAGAGCATCCATCATAGACACTTATGCTAGATTTGACTGAAAAGAAATTAGTATGTGCAGTAATGCTTTCCTTGTGAATCAAACAAAGGGACTCGTCACTCTTATATAGTTGCAAGTATATCAATATGTCATGTATAAAATATGTTATGTATATCAATTGTTAGGAACCCCAGCAGCCAGCACCACAAAACTCAGAGTCTACTCCGAAAGTTTGGTTTTTACTGTTGCCCCTAGTGGTGGGGACAGATTTGGCTGCAGACAAACGGAGGGTTGTGAGATGGGTACTGGCTGTGGAGAACCCCAGGGATGGAGAGTAATGGCAGACCGTGTATCCAGAGAACGGGCCGAGGTCAGGGGTCACTAGCAGAACAGAATAGTCAAACACGCCAAAGGGTCAGGGTCATGAGCAGGTCAGCAGAATCTGTGGTACAGGCCAAAAGATCAGGGACACAGGCAAGATGGCAAAATCCAGAAACAAGCAAGGGGGTCATACACGGGTAGTCAAAAATACAAGGCAATACACCAGCTGAAGCACGGGAGCAGGCTAGGCACAGGAGCACTGAGCTATGACATTGCCTAGGCAACGGCCGGGACAACCACCGGAATTGACGGCCGGGACGCGGAAGGGAGAGTCGCGGCGGCTGGGCACCGCCGCGGCTTGTAACAGTACCCCCCCCTTGAGGAGGGGTCAAGGAACCCCGACAACCAGGTTTTCCAGGGAACTGTTTAAAGAATTCCTTGAGAAGTTTGTTGGCATGTAGGCGTTTCCAGGGGACCCAAGAACGTTCTTCTGGGCCGTAGCCCCACCAATGTACAAGAAAATGGAATTGTCCCTGAACCCACTTGGAGTCGAAAATTTTCTCTACAATAAATTCCTTGGAACCACGCAAATTAACTGGTCGAGGTCTGGGTTCTTCGGGAGTCGCAAACTTAGAGGATAAGACAACAGGTTTCAGAAGGGAACAATGAAACGTATTAGGTATTTTCAAGGAAGATGGAATCTTCAGCTTGACGGCAACAGGATTGACTTTTTTAATAATAGAAAAGGGTCCAATGAACCTAGGTCCCAACTTTTGCAGGGTTGTTTAAGCCTAATATTCCGTGTGGACAGCCAGACTTTGTCTCCCACTTTAAGAGAACAGTTCTTGCGATGACGATCTGCAAAAAATTTGGACCGAGCAGAGGCCTGAAGCAAGGCGGCATGGACTTTTTTCCAGATGCTTTTGAGACGAGAAGCTGTTTGGCGTACCCCAGGAGATCCAGAAGGTTTGATTGCAGCAAGAGAGTTAGACCTAGGATGAAGGCCGTAGTTACAAAAGAAAGGGGATGTGCGGATGGAAGAATGGCAGGAGTTATTGTAGGCGAATTCGGCCCATGGAAGTAAGGACGACCAATTGTTATGGAATTTAGAAATGTAGAATCGAAGAAACTGTTCCAATGATTGGTTGACTCTTTCTGTTTGTCCATTTGATTGTGGATGAGAAGCAGAGGACAGACTGACGTTGATGCCAAGGTGCTTACAGAAAGATCTCCAAAACTGAGCGATGAACTGAGAGTCCCGATCAGAGACAATATCTTCAGGCCACCCGTGGAGACGGAAAATATGGTGAATAAATAAAGATACCAGAGTTTGGGCATTGGGTAGCCCTGCCAAAGCGATGAAATGAGCCATCTTACTAAAGCGATCGACCATGACCCATATAGTATTGTGGCCGGACGACCAGGGTAAGTCTACAACGAAATCCATAGATAGATGTGACTAAGGTTTACTTGGAGTAGATAAGGGCATGAGTTGACCTGATGGAGAATTTCTGGTGGTCTTGGTACTAGCACAATCCTTACATGAGAGTACAAATTCTTTAATATCAGTGGTCAAGGAAGGCCACCACACTGTGCGTAAGAGAATTTCAGTTGCCTTGAATACTCCAGGATGTCCGGCAGCCTTGTTGTCATGAGCCTCAGACAGTACAGCCCTCCTGAGATGGACCGGTACAAACAATTTACCCGACGGGGTCTCAGAGGGAGCGATCTTTTGGAAATTCTGGAGAACAGCACCCAAATCCTGGGTCAATCCAGAATGAATGGAGGATGGAGGCACAATAGGAAGCAGCGTAGTGGAAGGAGCGTGAGAGGACACAAAGTTGCAAGAGACAGCATCCGCTTTAACATTTTTCGAACCTGGTCTGTAGGAAATAATAAAGTTGAAGCGGGTAAAGAACAAGGCACAGCGTGCCTGTCTGGAGTTAAGACGTTTGGACGATTCAATAAATGACAAATTTTTATGGTCTGTGAATACTGAGATGATATGAACAGCACCCTCCAGCCAATGTCGCCATTCCTAAAATGCCCATTTAATAGGCAAAAGTTCCCAGTTACCTACATTGTAATTTCTCTCAGCTGCCGAGAATTTCCGTGAGAAGTATGCACACGGGTGTAGTTTATGATCCCGTGGATCCTTCTGGCACAGAACCGCACCAACACCCGTATCTGAGGCATCTACCTCGACAATAAACGGTAATTCAGGGTTAGGATGTCTTAATACTGGAGCGGAGGCAAAGGCAGACTTCAGAGCTTCAAAAGAGGCAATAGCATCAGGGGTCCAATTAGTAGCATCAGCCCCTTTATGGGTTAGAGCCGTAAGAGGCGCTACAATGTCAGAGAAGGAATGAATAAATCTGCGGTAGTAATTCGCAAAGCCCAAGAATCTTTGTAGAGCCTTCAGATTGGTCGGCCGTACCCAATCTAGGACTGCTTGGACCTTGCTGGGATCCATGAAGAAACCCTCCGGGGAGATTATATATCCTAAGAACGAGACCTTTTGGACCTCGAATTCGCACTTCTCTAACTTGGCGAAGAGTTGATGTTGTCGAGGTTTAGTAAGAACCTGTTGCACATGGAGGCGGTGCTGTTGCATGGAAGAAGAATATATCAGGATATCATCCAGGTATACTACGATAAAGCGCCCCAGAAATTCTCATAGAACAACGTTAATTAAATCCTGGAAGACGGCAGGTGCGATGCAAAGACCAAAAGGCATGACCAGGTACACATAGTGGCCTGAATGGGTATTGAATGCGGCATTCCATTCATCTCCGTTCTTAATGCGTATAAGGTTGTATGCACCTCGTAGATCAATCTTGGTGAATATTGAGGCGCTCCTAAGTGTTATGAGTCGCGGCGGCCCTTCGGGGAGCCGGTGTTTCCGGTGGTTCCGGGTGTCCCGGCCGTCTCCATGACGACCGGGACGTCACTTCCGCCTCCTACGTCCCGTTTGCCTGGGCAACAACCGGGACGCTCCAACTCCACTGCCGCAGCGCCCGGCCAGTGGTCTGACACCCAGGCGCATGCGAGCAGAAAAAGGTAATGCCTTGTTCTGGGGTTTTTTTGTGTATATTGACTCTGTGTTAGAGTCTTGACTAGGAAGTTCTACCTGGCTTTGATAGAATTGATTATTCTGTTTTGTATTGCCTATTTCTCTGAAGGATATGCAGTAGGGAGGGGTCTCACTAGCATTCACTCCTATTGCCTCCCCTTGCTACTTAAGGCAGTGAGGACAGAGCCTCATTGCCAGTTATAGCTTCCAGTGTAGCTAGGCTCCTTGTACCTGTTCTGCTCCTTGATTGTTTATTCTAGACCTGATCTCCCGTGTATGACCCTTGGCTTGTGTCTGGACCTTGTTGTATTGCCTGTGACCTCTGACCTCGGCTTGCTTTTGGATTGGTTGTCTGCTGCCGGCCTCTGACCCTTGCCTGGATATCACTCTGCTGTTGTTCCTACACTCCTTTGCTGGGTTCTCTCCATTTGGTGCTCATCTCCCGACTCTCTGTTGTCTGCGGCCAAGTCTGTCCCCACCACTAGGGGCTCCAGTGAACACCTGACTTCAGAGCATACTCCGGGTTTTGAAGTTCCGGCTGGAGGGGTTCCTAACACTAAGTTGATCAAACAGAACCGATATGAGTGGAAATGGGTAGGCATTCCTGATAGTTATCTTATTTAATCCACAAAAATCAATACAGGGTCGAAGAGAGCCGTCCTTTTTAGCCACAAAGAAGATCCCGGCTCCTACCGGAGATCTGGAAGGCCTAATGAAACCTTTTTTATCAGATTTTCTTTAATGTACTCCTCCATGGCCTGTGTTTCGGGGATCGAGAGGGAATACAGTCTCCCCTTAGGAAGTTTAGAGTCAGGGACCAGATCATTTGCACAATCGTAGTCACGATGAGGAGGTAACGTATCAGCTGCCTGCTTAGAGAATAGATCTTGAAACTCATGGTAGGGTGCTGGCAGCTGATCCAAGGAGACCTGGAGCAAACAAACAGGCATAGCCAAACAGGAAGAAGAGCAAGATGGACTCCAGTGGATTATGTCTTCCTTGTTCCAATCAATGACCGGATTGTGGAGCTGTAGCCAAGGATGTCCCAGGATTACCAGAACGGAAGAGCACCTAATAAGAAATAAGAAAAAAAGACAAGGCTTCAGAATGTTGTAATAGTGGTGTTTGAGAACACACTTTCCCACCTGGAAGGGGACCTCCATCCAAGCCAGGTCTAGATCCAGGAAGTTTCCAACGGTGCCACTATCTAGGAAGGCTGAGACAGGAGCAGATTGTGCACCAAAGGAGATAACCGCCGGAACCAGGAGCGCATTCTTGGAAGATATGACTTGTAAGCCTAGACAAACCTCTTCCACGTTCTCTACGCTTGCTCTTTTCCTGATTTGTCTGACTTGTTTGGGCAAGCACGAAGGAGGTGGCCCCTGTTGCCACAATACAGACAAAGGCCTAAAGTACATCTCAGGGATTTTTCTTCGGACGTGAGACGGTACGCACCCAGGTGCATGGGCTCAGCTGCTTCATAATGTACAGCAGGAGGAACAGAAAAAGAACTTGAGGGAAAAGAGGTGTCGTTCTCAGCCCTCCTTTCTTTGAATCTGCGGTCAATCTTGATGACCAACTGCATGAGATTCTCTAGTGTAGTGGGTACTGGATATTGCACTAGAGAATCTTTTATTTGTTCAGAAAGACCCAAACGGAATTGATTACGGAGTGCCGGGTCATTCCACTCGCTGTCTGTGGACCAGCACCTGAACTCCGCGCAGTATTCCTCAGCCGTGCGGCGACCCTATTTCAGGGCCCTGAGGTGTGTTTCAGCCGAGGCCACTCTATCAGGATCGTCATACAGGAGTCCTAGGGCATCAAAGAACGCATCCACGGTTTGGAGAGAAGGACTTGTGGGTGCCAGGCTAAATGCCCAGGATTGCAAATCACCCTGCAGGAGGGAAATAACAATGCCCACCCTTTGGAGTTCCGATCCTGAAGACCGAGGCCTGAGGCGAAAATACAGCATACAACTTTCCTTAAAGTTGCAGAATAAGGCTCTCTCTCTGGAGAACCAATCCGGAAGATTTAATTTGGGTTCAACCATACCGGAAACGGGAGCTTTCTGGGCTTGTAAGGTTCTGGCAGATTCTTCTTGCGCAGACAATCTGTGTGACAGACTTTGGACCATCTGAGACAATGTTTGAATTTGGCCCACCAAGACCTGAGCAGGAGAAAGAGTTGTTCCACTTTCATCCATGAGAAGATTGTCCCAGGTTTCACTGGCCGGTTATAATGTTAGGAACCCCAGCAGCCAGCACCACAAAACCTGGAGTCTACGCCGAAAGTCTGGTTTTCACTGTTGCCCCTAGTGGTGGGGACAGATTTGGCTGCAGACAAACGGAGGGTTGTGAGATGGGTACTGGCTGCGGAGAACCCCAGGGATGGAGAGTAATGGCAGACCGTGTATCCAGAGAACGGGCCGAGGTCAGGGGTCACTAGCAGAACAGAATAGTCAAACACGCCAAAGGGTCAGGGTCACGAGCAGGTCAGCAGAATCCGTGGTACAGGCCAAAAGATAAGGGACACAGGCAAGGCGGCAAAATCCAGAAACAAGCAAGGGGTCATACACGGGTAGTCAAAAATACAAGTCAATACACTAGCTGAAGCACGGGAGCAGGCTAGGCACAGGATCACTGAGCTATAACCGGCAGGGAGGCTAAGCCCTCACTGCCTTAAATACCACTACCAGCCAATAGGAGCAGGGCAGCGCTATCAGCCACAGGTGGCTGTATTAAAAAGACCAGCTGGCCATATTGCGCAAGCACCCAGCTGGACCTAATGCCGGGACGCGGCGCCATCTTTAACAGCGTCCCGACCGTTGCCTAGGCAACGGCCGGGACAACCCCGGAAGTGACGTCCCGGTCGTCATAGCGACGGCGGGGACGCAGAAGGGAGAGTCATGGCGGCTAGGCACCGCCGCGGCTCGTAACATCAATATGGAATGTATATAAATATGAACTGTATAAACAATACATATATGTTATATTAGTACAAATATGTAAACCAGACAGTTCAGAGTGGGCAATAATAAGCCTTTTCACACAAGTAAGTATGTATAACTCACATTGATGCAGATTTGGTTGTCAAACTTGGTTGTCTATCTTGACAAGAGAATGTAAATGAATTTGAAAGTCCATATTCTGAGAAATTAATAGGCAGAATTTGGCATATTAGTCACCTAACAAGCAGTAAGTTAACAGTTGGCCAGCACTAGTAACATGCCGTAAGCAGTTAGGCATTGCAATGAGTTACAAAAAGCCCCCCCAAAGGGAATTTTGGGGCAAGGATGTACTACAAGAAACACTTTAGAAAACTCCATCTGGAATCACATCTTTACAATGGGATGCTGTTATATATAAAGACTGTAAAACCAAATTTGATTATTACACAAGTCATAACATTAACTACAGAAAATCAGACTGTCTTTATTCCACAGATATACGTAACACCAAGTAATACAGATATTGTCTGCAACTCTGCTGTAAATTCAATTATCACTATGGATTGTAAATTTATTTGTATTTTTTTAATGCAGTGGAGGAGTTAATACTAAAAAGGGAGCAAGGGCTGTTTATTAGCGAGCACATCGGACTTTATAATTTTCTTCTACTTTCTGAATTTTATACATTTTAGAATGCTCATATCAATTATGTAAATATATTAACTATTTTATTCTTATAAGAGACTTTTATCCCTCATTACGTCTATGGTTCAACATTAAAAGTTCTAGGGCCTGATTCATTAAGGAACTTAAATTAAGAAGTTTCTTATATAAGTCTCTTGGACAAAACCATGTTACAATGCAAGCGGTGTAAATTAGTTTTCTGTTTTGCACATAAGTGAAATACTGACTGTTTTTTCATGTAGCACACAAATACTTGATAGCTTATTTGTACAGTGAAATTTAAAGTTGATATTTTTGTGCTACGTGAAAAAACAGTCAGTATTTAACTTATGTGCAAAACAGAGAACTAATTTTCACCCCTTGCATTGTAGCATGGTTTTGTCCAGGAGACAAATAAGAAACTTCTTAATTTAAGTTCCTTAATGAATCAGGCCCCTAGTCTCTGAAAAGCACATTTTATGACCTTCTGTCATTTCCACTTTTCATGGAATCTCATTTAATCAGGATTAAAACTCTATAGACACACATTTGCCTGGGTGCTGCCTTTTCTCTCCTTCTTATCCTGATTAGAGATTTCATTAATCTCAAGGGACACATCTATCGTGAGAAATAGATGCTTCTATTCACATATTAACAAATTAACTTTGCAAGTCGCATCTCTTAACTTTGTAAACAAGTATAAACAGTGTTAAAGCACTAAACTTAATGGGCTTGATTCATTAAGGAAAGTAAAGCAAAAAAATTAGTAACTTTGAACCTTGGCAAAACCATGTTGTATTGGAGGGGAGGTAAATTTAAAATTTGATGGCAGATTTATGGTTGGGATAGGACATGTCCTAGATCAACTTAAAATGTCAGTGTAAACTTAAAACTATGAAGTATTTGATTGCTACATAAAAAAAACAGCCAGTATTTAACTAATGTGTAAGATAATCAACTAAATTTGTAACATGGTTTTGTCCAGGAGAAAACTAATTTTTTTGCCTTACTTTCCTTAATCAATCAGGCCGAATGTATTTTGCTAGTTATGGATCACCAGTCCACACTACAAAAGCACATTTCCTAAATTTTTTCTGCACACATTGGGCCTGATTGATTAAGGAAAGTTAAGCAAAACATTGAGTAAGTTTTCTTACTCAACTTTTCTGGACAAAACCATGTTACAATGCAAGGGGTGCAAATGAGTTTACTTTTTTGCACATAAGGAAAATACTGGTGTTTTTTTATGTAGCACGCAAATACTTTATAGCTTATTTGTACACTGAAATTTAAAGTTGATCTAGGACATGCCATACCCCAACTGTAAATATGCCATCAAATTTTAAATTTACCTCCTCCTCCAATGCAGCATGGTTTAACCTTACTTACATTCTTTAGCTTAACTTTCTTTAATGAATCAGGCCCATTAGTAACATTAACAACAACATTTTTTTACTTTCAGCAATCACCCATATTTCTCTTCTTCACTCACTGCCTCAAAACTTTGGAGCACAGATATAAAACACATCTGATACTCACCAGTGTAGAGGGTGATAATCAGCGTCTCCCCATGTTTAGGCAATCATGAAGAAG
Organism: Mixophyes fleayi; assembly: GCF_038048845.1. Classification (NCBI taxonomy): domain Eukaryota; kingdom Metazoa; phylum Chordata; class Amphibia; order Anura; family Limnodynastidae; genus Mixophyes; species Mixophyes fleayi. Next base: position 128,656,575 of record NC_134404.1, on the reverse strand, counting down.
AGCAGGATCGATGTGTGAAAGCTAAACAAAAGCCCCCAATTGAATAAGAATTATCTAATCTTATCTTTAAGTAATAATTAAGATGAGCAGATTTCCAATATAATATGTCTATTCTATATTAAAAGATAAGATTCAGTCCAAAATTTTAAGTGAAGCAGAAGTACACACAGTTAACTCATTCTTTTATAGAAAATGCTACTAATCATTGCCAGAAACATTAATTAACATTGCAAAGAACCAAACTCTCCCCAACTTCCGTCAATGCTGACAATCAAACCTTTATAACATTAATCTTCATTTAGTTGATATGTTATTGGACATTAATTTTGGACCTTATCCTCTTATTATTTTGGCCAAATTGTGATGGAAATGTACTAAACATATGTTTAATATCTGTGTTATATAAAATGGTTTTGTTTTATTATTGAGCAATATGTTTTTGTCATTTCTCTTAAAAGTACAGACACATAAAATTCAAGTTCATTAGTTCATTCATACAGGCTTCGTAATTGTTAATATATATTATTGTTAATTATTACTTCCACAATTCTTGGGAAAAAGTAGAGGAGTCATAATCATGCAAGATAGCATTGTCCTTGGGGCCACCCACCCACTCATATGTTGAAAACAACATGCACAAAGTTTAACAAACCAAGCACTCTAGCGACAGTCACTACTCCTTTTGTGGCTTAAGTGTTTAATTTGTTGGGGCCCCTACAAAAGTCAACATTTTGCTTGTTGGTTGTGCAACTGTGCAAATGGATATTAGATAGGTATGTTAACAAATGAATCCTCTGCATTTGGATAACAGTGGTCATCTTCCTCAATGACATTTAATAATCACCCTCACTGAAGATGTCTCCATGAATTACATTTTCTTTGAATATAGAAGATACACCAAGTAGGTACCCATTAGAAAAGATGGGTGACACATTGGAGAGGGTCAGCAGCAATACATTGGAGAGGGTCAGCACTGTAGCAAATACAATGGGGATTGGCAACAGCAAATACAATGGAGAGGGTCAGCACTGCAGCAAATACATTGGAAAGGGTCAGCAGCAATACATTGGAGAGGGAACAGCAGGGGCAATATCAGATTATTCATTAGACAGGCAGCATTGGCCTCAGTAGACATTATTTAACAGATGATGAGACAACACCCAGGTGTGATACATACATGTTTTCGACAGCTACAGGATTGACAAAATATGATTTATGGGCAGCAGGAAGACAAAGTTATAAAGTCAACAATATAATGACATCAAGATCAGTATTATTAGGACAACAATTGAAATGTAAACAGTATTTATAAGGTTAACAATTCAAATGTAGACAGTTTTATGCCTAACACTATCCCTGTCCCTAACCCTGTCCCTATCCCTAACCCTGTCCCTGTCCCTAACCCTGTCCCTATCCCTGTCCTTAACCATTTCCCCATCCCTATCCTTAACCCTATAATAATACTGTTGACATTTGAATTGTCTACTTAATCATATTGTCCACTATGTGAATTGGCAAGCTAATAATACTGTTGCCACCTGAATTGTCGACTGCTACACAAGCTGATAGACCAAGGCCAAAATCTAAAATAGTGCAAGATGGAATTGTCCTTGACCCACCCATATGTTAAAAAAGGACATGCACATAATTTGACAAACCAAACATTTCAGCAACATGGGCTGCCACTTTTCTGGCAGAAGTGCTTTATTTGTTTGGGCCCCCACAAATGAGAACATTTGGTTGATTGATGAATTTGATAGGATAGCAGTTTATTTTTTTATTTTTTTACAAATTACTAATGGTTATTTTGCTAACTGTGGTCATGATCATCATCATCACACAATATTAATACATCCCCACTGGAATCTACATATATTATGTTAGTAACTAGTGGCAAGAACGGTATTCTTTAAAAACTTGCTTCACAGACAATTGTGTAAAATTACTCATAGTCATTTTGCTTTCCTTCTGTGTTGATGTATCACCCCCAACAGCAGCACTTGTAGTTTCCAAGGATGTTTCTTTGGAATCATGGATTGGATGCAGGACTACATACTAATAATGAGAAAGTTGATGATGAAGTTTGATACCAGTGAGGATTGCAACTGACTATCCATTTGGCTGCTAGCTGATGCTGAGCTACTTGCTACTATACACAATTTGCCATTTTTGGAAACACGACTTCAATGAACTTGCTCTAAATGAGGGAGGAAGTGCCTAGATTATCAACATCCAAACCTCTACTTATTTTGAAATGACAAAATAATTCCAAACAAAAGAGGTTCTTTTTATTATTATATTCTGCCCTGGCATAACAATGAGCTTATCATGGGCATCTGCTGGTGGTAACACTGGTGGCTGCCTTACTTCAAAACAATCATCATCACCCTCCTCATTATCTCGTCCATGTACAACACATTTATTTTCAGATCCAAAATTATCCCCCTCATCCTCTTCCACATTTGCAGCTTCCATAATGGCCTCCTCAATTTCTATGGGTAAATCATTATCAACACTGATACTACTACTAAACATCCTTTCATTTCCAAATGGTTGAGGACATTTGGAAGGAGGCTGCTCTATTATTACAGTGTCTGAATCTGAAACATCAGACTCACATGTAGCACTCATGGATACCCTCCTTAGACTCTCCTCAGAATTCTGTGAGTGTCCAAGTTGGTCTTCAACCTCACTGTTATCCTCAGACACTAATTTAACTGTTTTGGAGGTGTCAGTAACAGACATACACTCTGAACGACAAGGTGGTGCATGTGAAGTTGCACAACCGCGTTGGGGACTCTGTTTTGGAATGGCCATTCATGTGCATATACCAGTACCAGCAGTAGCAGGGACCCCTACAAGCAAAAAGTGGACATAGTCTGAGCCTTGTCTTTCCACTGTGGATGGTGTATGGAATGTTAGCTATTTTCCTTTTTTTGGATAGATCACCACATTCAGCAGAAAATTCCCTCTTAATCCTCTTCCGTACATTAAGAGCTGATGGTTTCTTTGAGATTGAATTTGGCAAATAGTGTTTGGATGTTGAGGTTCCTTTCTTCAACTTTGTTCCTGCATTACCTTTTTAGTAGTAGAGGTTATAACAGTAGTATTACTGCCAGTGCTGGTACTGGGCTGTTCCTGATCTGTACAGTGATCCATGGCTGACAAGAGCAGTAATGCTACTTGAACAGATTGGAGCTACTTGTAGATGCCTGTCACCACAAGAGGGGACGCCCAATGAGATAGGGAAAGGAAGGAATGTTATCTTACAATTCTTATGACACTACTACACAATATACTTCTAGCAAACAAGATTTTTATTTTATCGGGGGGTTGTGCTACTCTGAGTCAAAGACAAGAACACCCTGTTTACTTTTTTGGGGGGTGTATTTGCTGCTAACCCTCACACACCAACAGCCTTTTTCAAATATAGATTTCACTGAATGACCCTTCCAAAATATAAATGTATATTAGTAAAAGAAGGTTAGAAAAGCCCTGCTCTTGGTTAACGATTAATGCTCTGGCCATTGAAAAATGTACTGTGTGCGTAGTCTTTGAAGTTTTGTAGTATGGGTGCAGGCCACCTTGTCTATCAGCATCAACATTTATTTAGTGACAGCAAATTACTTAGCTCTTTACAATTGGGTATCTACTTGTCTAAATATCTACTGATGCCTCTATCCATCTAATGACATCTGATTGTTACTGGCTCTTCACTCTCCATGATGCAAGCTGTGTAATGTTCCAAAATTAGTGTGTGCGTAGCATTTCAACATTTTTATCTCTTTCACCTTACACTACATTTTTGTGTTGTTTAATTTATTTAAAGGGCTTGCTTCAGTTGGTGTCATGGAGGGTGACATTTTGTTTGCAGCCGCTGTGATATTCTACATGCAGGCGGTGAATGTTGAAAATGGCCAGAAAAAAACTTCACACGTAAACACCCTTTTTTAAATATAGATGTCACTAAATGACCCTTTCATAATTGACAAGAATTGAAAAATAGAAAAGATTAGAATATATAGCTAGTTTTGGGGTGTGCAGCAGCTGCTGAACCTCACACACACAGGATTATGTTCACTAGAAAAAACTTTATATTTCAAAATAAATAAATCTATTTGGTTTTTGAATTCTGCTGCTAGTAGTCATACAGCAAAAGCACACTGTTCTCCTCCACTAAATACACTACGTATTTCAGAATGATATCTAACTCAGTTTATATACTAGTACTATTACATATGAAATGCATTAACAATAAACAGTAGCCACTAATCTTTGTAAATTCTCTGAAAGATTGAAAGTAAAAGCAATTGATTAGCAAACTATTCTAGCTGACTAATCTCTGCAGAACTGCTTTACAATAATGACAGTATTCTTTTGCTTTTTATGTCCCTCTTTCAACCTGAATGCTATTTTCAGTGCAGAGCTCTGCAGCTAACCTTTTTCCCACACACTGTCAGTCCTAAAATGGCACTTGAGAAAATGAGGGAGGGTTATATACACAGAAGATATCGATCCAAAACTTGCCAGAGTTTTACAAAAAAAAAATCCTAGAAATGACGTTTTGTCTTGTTTTTGAGATCCAAATTTGGCGGACGAAACCGAGTCAAGATTCATTTTCACTCGGATCCTCAAAGTTGGATCTTGTCGGATTTCACCAAATCCAAACCGCTCATCTCTACTAATAATACTGTCTACATTCAAACTGTCAACCTAATAATACTGTCCACGTTTCAATTGTTGATCTAATAATACTGTCATCATTAGAATTGTCGACCTAATGATACTATCGATCTTTTAATTGTCAACTATGTGACTTTCTGTATGTCAACTAAAGGAATGTCTAGCCATCGACTGTATACCTTTGGAAATGTGAGGATGAGTAGCAATGTGATAATGACTTAGACATAGAAAATGAGGATACTACTTTGGAACTTGTTAATGTGCAACAGAATGAGGGGAATCATTGTGGATCTGAAAATGGTGCAATGTGTTGTACTTGAACAAGATAATGAGTAGAATGATGAATGTATCCAAGTAAGTTAGTCACCAGTGGTACCACCTCATGGCCATGATAAGTGCCTTATCATGCCTGGGCAAAAGACCAAAAAATCCACCTTTTGCATATGGAAATATTTTTATCTCAAGTCAGACAACATTTGCCAAGGCATCTGTAGCTTTTGTGATGCCACAATAAGTAGAAATAGGCACCTACTCCCTTCATCATCATCATCATCATCCATTATTTACATAGTGACAGCAAATTCTGTGGCACTTTAGAATTAGAAACAAACTCAGTAGTAAAATAATACTTGGTGGAGGCATGGCCTTACGTCAAAGATGAGCAGACGCACCTTTCCAGACCTCTTCTTCTATGCTGATTAATGACACTTTCTGGCTTGTTTTCATGCACGAATCTTGGGATATCAGCTAACATAGGAGCTCCGGGGCCCTCCAGACAGTGGCTGAGCGTGTAGCACACTATTTTCACACTGTTTACCAAAACCCTAATATGCACAAAATTTGGGGGATAAGCAGCATGTGAGCGCATATGCACTAAAGCTTTCATCTCAGGCTACCAGTGAAGTCAGGCTCCTCTGCCATCCACTCGCCTTGGATAACATCCCTCCACCCCTTGTGATAGTGACACACTCCTAACTGGGACTCAGTGGGGACATCGGCACCCTGTTCCCCATCCCAGTCTGCACCGCGCTAGCTGTCGCCCAGCGCTACTGAATGCACACACCTCTCAGCTATATCGGATTCGAGATTCTGGGCTTGATCGTTAGAATAGGAAGCCACATATATTGACAATTTCCTGATAGGGAGCACTATGGGGATAGGACGGAGATTTCATGATAAAATTGAACTAGGAAGGATTCAATGATACAGGTTAATCCCATAGAGCATGTAAAAACGGTTAATAAAACAACAGCCTTTTCATCATTAAGATAAGATCTGGTTAAATCCTAAAAGAATTAACACTTGGTCTGGATACAGCAAACATATAGCAGTTTATGTTTAAGGACACATCTTTGTAAGGAGGCCAATTATATCTCTATATACATATTTAGCAGCGAGCTATGGTAGTGGTTAACTACCTATTTTAACAGGAATTTTTGGTTAATTCATCATATTACCTCTTTCATCTTTTAAATTATTAGCTATTTCATTGTTATTTTAACAAGAAGTTTTTTCTCCTACACTGAGACATTTTAATGTATATCAATAAAGATTTATAAGTATTAAATTAGACTGTGAGTGCCCCTTAAACACAGTTCTTCTCTTTCTTTCTTCAACATATATAGTTTAATTATATGTGTGGGTGCACCTGTCCTCTAAGTCTCGTTATAAATATAAGTTGATAGAATTATTAGATAAATTTGGAAAAATGAATGAGTAAAGAGGAGTTGTCTACCCGGTGCAATATATATCATGTTATAATTCTGACGAGAGGAGGCTCTGTAGCGGGGACTTACCAACGATATACCTTTTGAGGCAGTATAATACTGTGAGTACCTACATATTTATCCAAGGTCTCAACCTTGCGGTGCACTATCATTATTAATACCAGCAAGTCCCTCCTGTTGTAAAGTCTCAAACCAGTGACTACAAATGACTACTGTGCTGCCATTACAATCTGTGGTGTCCCCACTCTATGAATTATAGGACTGTGCTATCACCTGGTGGCGGTTTAAGCTCAATACCATTGAACTGCTTTACATACTGGAACTGGCACCTGCACCCCTGGCATCCTCAATGTAATCCTCTGTTTTCAGTCTGAGATCAGTTGGACCATCACCATATGTTCCTAAGATAGTGTGTGGTATCCCCCCTCCCCCCCCACCCACCCTCTCTTCTTCCCTAATCCTTCCCCTATCTCTCCACATTATACAAAGGGACACTGACTTATTTCAGGAGCAAAAGAAAGCATCTCATGGTACTTCTGCTAACTTCTTCAGCTCAAAAGGCAAACTACTCTTCCTTAACCTGATCTACCTACTGTTTCGGAGTCTCAGTCATCCACGGAAGTACAGCTTGAAACACAAATACAGGCCGTTATGACTAATTATCACGCGCCGGGCGATCAGGCCATATACCCGTTCCCCGGCTTACTTACCTGCTCCTGCCGTCCGCTTGGTCACTTCCTCTGTCCCTCTCCCTATTGGTTGGAGTTTTAGCTCCAAAGTTTAAAAGGCACCTCCTCCCTGTTCTCAGTGCCTGATCTTCATGTACCTTCCATGGGTTCCTGGCTCCTGTTCTATTCCTTGTCCAAAGAGCTGACTATCTACTCGCTGTATTGCTTTTCCTCACTTCCAGTGAACCTGCCGACCACTGAATTGTATTTCTGCTGCCATCCTAGTGGTAAACAGTCATCCGCAGAGCTGACACTCTACAGCGCTTCTTCTCTGTTCCTGCATAACCTGCTGGCTATACCCTGCAACTTATCATCACGATTCGTGAGTAACCTGCTGACTACTGAATTGTATTCCTGCCGCCATCCTAGTGGTAAACAGTCGTCCGCAGAGCTGACACTCTACAGCGCTTCTTCTCTGTTCCTGCATGACCTGCTAGCTACATCCTGCAACATATCAATGCTATTTGTGAGTAACCTGCCTACTCTTGTGGCTTGTCTCCCTTTTATCTCGACTGACCGCTTCCAATAAGGGCCGCGATCTGCAAGGAGGTGCAGCTAAGTCCAAACTGCCTTGCGGTTGGTTCCTGGTGAATACCTCTTCCTTGTTAGACTCCGCGTCTTACTGGGAGTTGTATTAGTTTCAGGCTGGTTCCCGTTCCTTACCATTTCTGCTGCAGAATTGTGCCCGCGACACTAATCTTCTTGAAGGTGTCAAGGCAGCGTTCAATCAAGAACTTTCTAAAGCTGTCAAAGATTTAAAATCTTAAATAGCTTCACTGGGTACCAGAACCGATGCCCTAGAATCAAAAATGGATGATCTCTGTCGATCACAGGATGTGTACTGGCCACAAACTTTGTTTCTTACAAGAACATCTATAAGTTAGTCTCCAAATTGAAGAACCTATTATAAATGTTTATCATTTAAATTTATTGTTGTTTCTGCATTTCTAGACATACACAGTATTATATACAAAGATATCCTCTTTTAGAGGTAGTTTTTATATTATTCCGCTCTTGGTGGTTTATTCAAGTTTTATGTATTGTTATTATTTATATTGGTTATAATAAAATATTATTTGCATTTTAGACTAAGCCTGTCTTCTTTTATTTTAATACACTTATTTACTACGGTTGGTTTCCTTGACGCACCTGGTTTTGTATATATTTGGTTCTTTTTTGCAAGGAGTGGTACCCTTGATTGGGTATGTGACATGCAACAGACATTTTGATTTATTTTTTCAGTTGTCTGATAGTATATATTTACTTTTGGTTTTTGAGTGGTCAAGTTGTTATTTAATCGCTCACAGGATGCACTTGACAGGGTACTGTCTCGTCTCCATAAAGAGGTTGAGTCGTTGAAGGAAAAACAGTAGGATTTAGAAAATCACTCCCTCCGTAACAATATTCATATCCAGAATGTCTTGGAGGATTTCTCCCTGACAAAACTCCACTTTTTTGTCAAGTATCTATTTACTCATATTAGTCCAGATGTCTCAACACAGACTGTCTCATGGATCAGACTCACAGGGCACTCCGGCCTAAACCCACTTTTGATCAACCTTGACATGACATCCTTTTCAGTTTAGCAGGGACAAATCTATGACATCTTTCTAAGATATGTATATACAACTGTTCCATGACCTTATTTCCTCCACTATTCAGAAACAGTGAGATCTGCAGGCTGTTATCAGACTCCTCCTCCAGCATAACATTAGATATTGTTGGGGCTTTCCCTTTCAGCTACAAGTCTTTGCAGCTAATTTTTTTCATTATGTCATAACTCTGGTTCAGGGACAAGACTTACTTGCTAAATTGGATAACTTGCCTGTTAAATCTGGCCTTCAGTCTGGTTCCCCAAGACCTCAACATTCAAATCCTAAATGGTCCAGGGTCAAACGTTGTCGAGCCTTAGATATGACTCCCCCTTGAACTGACCAATATTTCTTTTGTCTATTTCTCTCTGTTGCTATGTCTTTTCTGGTGGAGATACAGCCACTGATGGAGCTCTTAGCTCCCTATTCCTGTTTTTTCCTGTACATCTTTATATTATTGTCGTAGTCATGATCCTACTGTTACTTGTTCTAAGTGCCTTCTTTGTGTATTTGCTACATGACTGTGATTATGTAACAGGTTTTGTGTTCTCAATTTCTGATTCCATTGTTCTTGTTCATGTTTTTTCACTAATCTATTGACAGAGATAGTTACACCCCCAAAGACTTATTAACCCGGTCTATCTGTCACTCACTGGACTGTGAGTGCCTCTGCGCTGGTGCGTGGTTCTCTAGCCTTCCTGCCGGCGTCTGTCCTGAGCTGCGGCCATCCGCCATCTTGATGGACTGCACATGCGCAGCACCCAAGAACTCTTATGACCTTTGTTTTTAATCTAATTGGAGGATCAGGCACCTCTCCCTATTTAAGGCACCTGTGCTCATTACCTCGTTGCCTGATCTTGAGTCTCATTCCCTGTGAGTCTCTGAAGGTGTCTCCTGTGTCCTGCTTGTGTTTTCAGTTCCCTGCTGATTACCTGCTCTACTCATCGGTGGTTCCCATACCCGCTACTGACTCCTGTGTCCTGCTCGTGTCTTCAGCTTCCTGCTGATTATCTGCTCTACTCATCGGTGGTTCACATACCCACTACTGACTCCTGTGTCCTTCTCGTGTCTTCAGCTTCCTGCTGATTACCTGCTCCGCTCATCAGCGGTTCTCATATCCGCTACTGACTCTTGTATCCTGCTCGTGTCCTCAGCTATCTATTGGATTACCTGCTCTGCTCACCTGCGGTTCCCATACCCGCTTCAGCCGTTCAGCGCTTCTGCTGTGCCTGCATATCCTCGTGGACAAGCTTCTCTACTCATCAGCTGTATGCTTACTTGCTATTGACTTTCAACTGTTACCTTGCATATCCGCTTAGGACAAGCTTCCCTACTCAGCAGCGGTATCCATACCCTCTATAGACTATTAGATATAACGCTGCATATCTGTTTGGAGCAAGTTCCTCAGTGCTCTCATTGTATTCATACAACTATTGACTCTATTCATTCCTTCACTTATCCTCACCTGGACAAGCCCTCACCTCCTCGCAGTGGTACAACTTGCTGAACGCAGACCACTGACGCCTTCTCTCCCCTACCTGCACCTGGACAAGTCTTCTCATCACAGCAGTGGTACAACTTGCTGAACGCAGACCACTGACTTCCCGCTACCCTACCTGCACCTGGACAAGTCTTCTCATCACAGCAGTGGTACAACTTGCTGAACGCAGACCACTGACTTCCCGCTACCCTACATGCACCTGGACAAGTCTTCTCATCACAGCAGTGGTACAACTTGCTGAATGCAGACCACTGACTTCCCGCTACCCTACCTGCACCTGGACAAGTCTTCTCATCACAGCAGTGGTACAACTTGCTGAACGCAGACCACTGACTTCCCGCTACCCTACCTGCACCTGGACAAGTCTTCTCATCACAGCAGTGGTACAACTTGCTGAATGCAGACCACTGACTTCCCGCTACCTACCTGCACCTGGACAAGTCTTCCCTTCACAGCAGTGGTACAACTTGCTGAACGCAGACCACTGACTCTTCCATTACCTTCCTTCACCTGCTCACGTCCACCCGGCTCTCCGTGGTTGAAACCTGTCTTCCACTATAGCTGCAAGTCGCTGACTTATCTACCAGTATAGCTGCAAGTCACTGACTCATCTACCAGTATAGCTGCAAGTCACTGACTATCATCAGTTCCATTGGCATCCTCTCTCCATCTGCTGTTATATATTCGTTCCACTATTCACCCTGCTGCCAGAGGACTGCTGTGCAAACTCCGCCCCTCTGGTAAGCATAGTCACCTGGTGAATCCTGGTCAGAACTCCTAGTGCCCGTGACACTATCCTACTTAAACAGCACTCTCTATGCGACTCCTGGCACCTCAAGAATTCCACTGCCATGGACAAAATGAGATGATTCACTGTTATTGGATGAGACTGCTTTTTTGGTGATCAAAACGGCAATCTCAGACTACTTTCAGGAGAATTCATCCCCTGAAGTGGTGCCAGGTGTTATATGGGAGGCCCTTAAAGCCACTATACATGGTCAATTGATTTGTATGGCCTTAGGCTGCAGCAGAAATCTGCTCCCTCGAACAACAAATGTCTGCATTGCTCACTCAACATAAACACTGCCCAGATCTGGCACTGCTCTCACAAATAAAGTCACTGAAGGGCCACTTAAACACCCTGCTCTCTTGTAAAAACAGCCTTCCTCATGCAGAAGCTTCAACAACATTTTTTATGACAAGTCTGATAAAGCAGATTCCATGTTAGCTAGAAAGCTAGGGAAAAAAGGAGCTATAGGCCTTATTGACAGAATTCAAATAGCATCCCCTGGCCCCTTTACTTTCGACCCCTCATAAATTGTCCATGCCTTTCAGGAATTTTACTCCTCTCCTTACTACCTCCCTGGACCTTGCCCTTGTAGGGACCTCTCTACACCCATCTTAGAGGCAAATCTATTTACCACCCTCCTCTTCAAGATTACCTTGCCACAATTATCCATTTTAAACTCTGACATTACCCTAGACAAGGTTCTGGCAGCCATTTAATCCCTCAAGAACTCACTTGCCTCTGGCCCTGATGGTTTTACTACCGAACATTACAATAACTTAGCTGGGGTTCTGGGCCCCACCTGACTGTTTTCTTCAATGCAGTCTTAGAGGGGGCACTCTAACTGGTTAATATTACAAATATGAAGAAATATTTGGGAATCTATATCACTAAATGCTATCATCAGCTTTTCCAAGCTAACTTCCCTTGCATTCTCTCCCAAATTAAATGGGATCTTGCCGCATGGTCCCATCACCTTATCTCCTGGAAAGGCCATATAAATGCCACCAAAATAAATGTTCTTCCCAGGCTCTTAAACCTTTTTATGACTCTGTCACTCCAGATTCCCCTCCACCTATGTTTTCAAATTTTTCACATTCTATACCTTGTATTTCATTTGGTCATGTAGGCGCCCTTGAGTACACCTTGAGGTTCTTCAGGGATCCTCATGGGGGGTCTAGGCATCCCTGACTTTGGGCATTATTACCTCTCTGCTAAGCTGGCTCAATATGCCTTGTGGTCTGGTTATAGAACCTCTAAAGCTTTGGTATTTGTTAAGGCTGAAGGTCTGGGATTACTGCCACCTACTTCCTTCCTCTGACTCCCACGGGCTCACCGCCCAAAGTGAGTGCTGTTGCTTCCCATTGTCTCTTATTCCCTGGCCATTTAGCACTGTCTCTCTGTCACGATCTGCCTGCAGCCCTCTGCATCGCATGCTGCTTATTGGCAACTGCTGCCTCCAGGATCTTGGACTTGTTTTATTATGTTATCTGGCAGTACCTCTATTCACCAGAGGTGCTGCTATTTGAATTTTCCTTTGTTAATACTAGGGGTTAACCTGTCTCACTAATTATCTCCTGCACCTGGGTGTTCCCTACTTATACCTGCCTCTCTTCCACTCCTGTTGCTGGTCATTGTTGTTCCATGTTGCTTTGCTGTTCCCTGTTGTTCCCTGCTATGCTCCTGGTTCACCCGTTCCCTGGGATCTCTTCATATTACCTGCTTACCTGCATCAGTTGTGTTCCTGGTATTTGCTTGCGGCATCTCCCTGCAATCCTCATTTCTACACCATTCTCTTTGTACCTTCCAGCAGTAAACATGGTGTGTTTCACCATATTCCTGGCTCCTTAGCTGTGATTCCTGCATTGAAGTGTGACACTCTCTAAGACATGGTCTCCTCAACCCTCTCCTGTAATACCACTATTTAATTCCCCAGAATTCCCCCAAGGAAATATGCCTTCTATATTTCATCCTTCATTCCCTCGGGGTCCACTATCTAAGCGACTTGACCTGTGATGCCCTTGTCGAAGTCGTATAATTGGATGAACGAAAAAATATTGGTTAATATTGTTTTATTGTGCTACACGTGGCATACTACGAACGCAAGGTAAAATACGCACACACACACTCGCACTATAACATTTATTTATTTATATATATTTCATATTTATATTGATTCCATTCCACAGTGATTTATGAGCAGATAGTATTTAGTTTATTATTAATTTATATATTATGATTATATATACACTTTAGTGTTATTTAAGGTTCAGGTTATAGGAAATGTGTCATGTCTGGTATCATTTTAATTCCCTATTCATCAGCAGTTGTCCGGTTCCTTCGCCGAAGAGATCACACATTGCGAACTCTAGTTAGTGATGTTAGGGAATAAATACTTAAAGTTATACTGACTGTAATGTGTAAATAGACTAGCTTAAACTGGTTTCTGGGCGGGAGAATCATCTGGAATGTTGACCCTCAGCCTTAGAGGGGGTTGTTTCAACTAGCCTATGACCTGTTTACACTGGACCCACCTGAAGTCTGGACCTATAGAAGCAAGCCAAGTCATCTGCATTGTTCTCTCAGTAACACTGAGTGTATATAATATAGCTGTACTCCCACTGGCATCAGTCATTCTCTGACAACAGTATTCTGGAGTGAAATACTGTCCTCTGGTACCAGTGGAAGCGCAGCTAGCGCAAGCGAACACAGCGGTGTGTATTTATCTTTTGGTATTGGCTGTACTGTATTATAATCATGTATTGAATTGTTAAATTTTGCATTTGCTAAAATAAATTACTTTGTGCCTTGGAAACACAACACAATCGCTTGGGCAATGCTTATTTGAAAAAGATAGAATTACTTTAATACCCTTTTCCTCAATTTTCTGACATCCAATCCAAACTCAACATTCCCTCTAAGTGTTTCGTATGATATCTGCTATTTCATAATTTACACAACCCAAACACTGTGTCTCTGGCCAGCACTTCACCACTTTTGAATCTCTGTGCCTCTGCCAGTCCTCCACGGCAAGGTTAATCTCCACATTATTCACAGAATTGGCACATTCTACTACGGGCCTATGGCACCCGCACAAACTTGCCTGAGAAAGTGACTTAAGCGAAACTTTAGCTGAAGATAACTGGTCTGAGATCCATGAGAATGCTGCCTCCAATTCCATATGCATTAAAATTAAAGAAATATTATATAAAGTCTTGTTCTATTGGTATTATGTGCCAACTCGACTTAAAAAGATGCTCCCTGACTCTTCTGATCGTAGTTGGCAGGATGTTCCTTAGAGGGAATGTTTCTTCACATTTGGTGGGGTTACCCAAAACTTGCATGGTTTTGGCTGAACATGAAAAACCTGATTTCTACTAACCTCCAATTCCGTCCTGGGGGAAGTCTTGTTATCAGAACAAACTAATCACGCTTATCCTGTCGGCAGTTATCTGTCACCTCACAACGAATTGGAGGAAGTATTTCCCCTCTTCACTCCCGCCAATCATCAGTCGAGTCTGGCACATTTATCACATGGAGTTTACGACCAGCATTCTCAACAATTCCTCCAAATCTTTTAATAAAATATGGGACCTTTGGTTGTCATTCATCCAATTTCGCTCTCCCTTCACTTAAACGTCTTGATGTTTCTTCCATATTCTTTCCCCCTTTTTACATTGCTGCTTCCTATCACTATTCCCTCCACTATGCCCACATCTCTTCTCAGACGATACTAGCCACTCTATTTCTTTCACTCTCTCTTCTCATCCTTTCTCTTCCCCATATTTTATCAAAAATATAGTTGTTCAGTACGGGTTTTTCAGTGCCACATTATTACTGTCAAGTTTTTCTCTACTGTCTGCACTCTAAAATGTTTTTGTGAAGTGTCGCACTTGTGCCCAGTATATGTTTGTATAGTTCCGATCCTTCAAAAATAAACATGTTTTTTAAAAAAAAAACAAAAAAAAAAAACAATATTGGGTAACACAGACAGAGAGGTAAGAAGGTCTTACGCCAAATCTTACAATCTCTGTTATTTAATTTAAGTTCATGTTCAAGTAGTTTATCAAAAATTGGAAAATGTAAAGTAACAAGCAGTTAAGCTTCAGTTAGCAGCAGAATGGATAGACACCTCGTGAAATCTTCATAATCAATCTCGTTATTAGTACGCAGTCCAGCATCCAAATTTTTCAAATGCAAACTGACTCCCCTTATTAATAATTCAATTATTATTATTTATTTTGGGATGTGCTGCCCACAGTCAAATTGCACCATTTTTTGTCTGCTAAATAGTTCAAGCCTGCTTTCAACTTGAAAAATTCGATTTTAAAGGCAAGAAAGAATATTTTTTGTCCACTAATTAGATTATATATACTATTACTACCAGTCGCCACTGCTTCTCTGCTCTTCACTCTCTCTCACCCAATTTATCAGCATAAGTTTCCAGCAGACAGATCTGTAAATAAACTGTTACAATTTGTGCAGTAATATAACAGCTTTTTCAATACACATTGCCTCTTTCACCATGTCCAACCCTCTAAGCCACGTTATGAGCACAGAATTGCAGCAAATGTCCTACCCACCTGCTGAGAATAGCAGCTGAGAACATGAGGGAGGGCTATTTATAGAAAATATCAGTATATATATAAATATAACATTTTACTAGAAATTACATTTTGCCCCCTTTTCAGATCAGAATTTCGCACAAGAAACAGAGTTATGACTCAGGGTTATATTTCTTAGAATCTGAATTACTCATCTCTATTATAGACTGCTTTGTTTTGCATTTACTTTGTGTTAATTTATGTTTTGTATCTTATTTGAAACCACAACTGTAAGTTAAATTCTATACCATACATTATTATCAATTTGTTCTTAAGCAGTGATCCATAATTCAAAAGGCGAGACAGATATATAGTGCACATATGATGCACATAATGACACAACAGTGATCACAAGTCTTACATTATAAATAACAGCTGCATTATCTTATTTTTTGCTTACAATATGAATGTAATAGCTGTAATATACACAGAATATACCTGAAGTAACCCATTTTGGGCATGTAGTATGTAGGAAGTGAATAATATTGCCATTTCATTCCTCCATCGGCAAATCTCATCAGACAGAAAGAGTAAATGCCGTCTGTGACTAATACAGCTTGGTAGGTGCTTGTCTGCAAGAAACATGTTAGATAGAGCCATGAAAATGGGCTGCATATTTAGGCCAATGTATGTAACTAAGTGAGGGTTAAACATCCAAAATAATATTTATATTGTTATACTTTATAAGTATTAAAGTAATATGATGATCACCCAAGTATGAAATAATATCAATAATAGTGCATAAACACTAAAGACATATGTAGGCCAGGAGCTAGTTGCGAGTACAGCTAACTGATTTATTATACTTCTAAATAAATGTACTTGGAGTAACTTCCAACTGTTCAATATTACATCCAACCTAGAAGTTCTGTGAGTGTCTTATACAGATCAGCACATACACTGGGTGTGTGGTCTGTAATCTTACCTCTGAGGAGCTGAAGAAATATGCAGGATATGGGAGAACTCGTTCCCAAGTAATCTTTATAGCCCATAGGGCTTTGAAACTCACAGGAACGGAAGGGAAATAACTCTGTACTTCAGATTCAAGGTTGTTTTTGAAGTCTGTCTGATTGGGTGAGGCCAGGAAGTCATATGTCTGAAAAGAAAGAACCATTGGTCAAGAAACTCACGTTCATTGTATACAATGAAGACTCTTCTATGGGGGCCAGGGATTTAAAAACAAATATATCACAGCTAAAAGAGAGAAGTGCTATTCTGTGAACTATAGAAAGGAAAATGAAAAAAGTAAACATTAAAAGTACAACATGCGCTGTAAGCTTATGCACTATTTAATTAAAATTATTTTCTGTAAGCGTATAATTATAACTGAGGGATGTAATTAAGCCCAAGATAAATTAAAATCTGAGGTTTGTGTACAAAACTTTTTTGGGCCTAACTAAAGGTTAACAAACAAGAGAAGGTTTGGGTATGCCCAATGTGGGTGTCATTGGGGGAAGGCTTAAGGGACAGGCTAAACAAAATCAGCAAATACTATAAGGGATTAGTAATATATTTATTCCATTTTCTCATTTAATTTGAATGAATAACAGCAAAATTTTTTGAGCTTGGAATACTGGGTACACACCTATGCAATCTTATTTCAGATGTGGTTTCTGTAATGATTTTACCAATAACCGAAAGATCAGATGAGCCTGCCGATACATGCGTTCACATCTGCAAGATTTACTGTCAGATCTGAGATCTGCGTCTCTCATAACCATCTACTGAAAAAATCCTGATTCTGTGCACACTCTAGAGTTACCTACCTACCCTGCAGCAATATGTAAATCTAATTTAAAGAATGGGCTTAATCTTACTGCACACAAACACATACACAAACACCCAGGAAGAGGAAATAGCATAATTGCCATTCATTGGTTTGTGTTGCTTTGTGTGTAGTTTATCTTCAGTTCACTCCCTGCAGAACTGTAAAAAAAGGTAGGTTAGGTTTACTGCTATAATGATGAGCCTGCCCTGTAAAAGAAAATTGTGTACTTGTTTGCTGGTCGCTATGGTGACAATGCTGCAAACAATAAAGGAGAAGATAAATCACAGTTGCTGGACCAAGCACTGATTGCTGGGGAGACAGTCCTTTTCACATATACCACCTGAAAAAAGAGAGGATAAACCTGATGACTTCAGGAATATCCTGTGAATGAATGATCCTACTTTTCAGGATCTGCTGCAACTGGCCACCCCACTCATACAAAAGTAGGACACATATTTATGGACCTATATCTGCAGAGCAGAGACTTTTTGCTACCCTATGATTTTTGGCTACTGGAAGGACACTGGTCGATCTCCAGTACAGCACAGCTATTTCACCTCAAGCTCTGGGTCTTATTATCCCTGAGACCCGTGAGGCCAACAAACAAGGGACAATAATTGAAGATTTGTACAAGAAATACACAGATTTGGAAAAAAAAATCTTAACATATAATATGAACTTATTAACATATCAAAGAAAACATATATACAATGGCTCCTGTAAGGAAGTAGGATATATTTTGCGAAAATCAATGGCAAAATGTGATGGCTAGACGACTGGGT
Source organism: Mixophyes fleayi (assembly GCF_038048845.1). Lineage (NCBI taxonomy): Eukaryota > Metazoa > Chordata > Amphibia > Anura > Limnodynastidae > Mixophyes > Mixophyes fleayi. The sequence goes on along the minus strand of NC_134404.1, from coordinate 128,638,403 downwards.
CAGAGCATCACCAAAATGACAGGTCTGGTGGAATGTTCCCATTATGCAGTGATTAGTACCTACCAAAAGTGGTCCAAGGAAGAACAGTTAGTGAACCAGCGACAGGGTCATTGGTGCCCAAGACTCATTGATGTGCACAGGTAGCTAAAACTTGCCCATATGGTCCAATACCACAGAAAACCTACTGGAGCACAAATTGCTGAAAAAAAAGTTAATGCTGGCTATGATAGAAAGGTGTCAGAAGACACAGTGCATTGCAGCTTTCTGTGTATGGGGTTCACAGCGATCAGAGTGCCCATGCTGTCCCCTAAAATGGGCATGTGAGTACCAGAACTGGACCATGGAACAGTGGAAAAAGATGGCCTGGTAGGATGAATCACGCTTTATTTTATATCATGTGGATAGCCGGTTGCATGTGTGTTGCTTATTTGGGAAAAAGATGACACTAGGATGCACTAAGGGAAAAAAAGCAAGACGGCGGAGGTGGTGCGATGCTCTGTGCAATGTTCTGCTGGGAAACCTTGGGTCCTGGCATTCATGTGGATGTTACTTTGACACATACCAATTACCTAAACACTGTTGCAGATTAAGTATACCCCTTCATGGCAACGGTATTCCTTGATGGCAGTTGCCTCGTTAAGCCGGATAATGCACCCTGCCACACTGCAAAAATTGTTCAGGAATGGTTTCAGGAATAAGACTGTTTTGACTTGGCCTCCAAATTCACCAGATCTCAATCCGATCGAGCATCTGTGGGATGTGCTGAAAAAACAAGTTCAAACTATGGAGGCCCCACCTAGCAACTTACAGGACAAAGAGGATCTGCTGCTTGGTGCCAGATACCACAGGGAACCTTCAGAGGTAACATAGATGATGAGGTTGTAAAAAGACACCAGTCCATCAAGTTCAACCTATTTTGCGATCCCTCACTTATATTTGAAATTGATTCAGAGTAAGCAACCGCCAATCTGTTTCAGTTGTGAAAATACCCCCAGACCCAATATTGCAGTCCTATTTTTTACCCTATATCCACTACTATCCTTCATTTTAATTAACGGTCATATCCCTGAATACACTTTTCCGCAAAAATTTGTCTAACCCTTTCTTAAACATATCTATTGAATCGGCCATCAAAACCTTCCCTTGCAGTGAATTCCATATCTTGACTGCCCTTACAGTAAAGAACCCCTTCCTTTGCTAGATGTGAAATCTCCTCTCCTCTAACCTAAGGGGGTGACCGCGTGTCCTGTGTATAGTCATTGGGGTAAAAAGATCCCATGAAAATTCTCCGTATTGATCCTCAATGTATTTGTACATAGTAATCATATCTCCTCTTAGACGCCTCTTTTCCTCATAACTTAATGACTCCATACCCTTTATCAATTTTGTTGCCCTTCTCTGAACCCCTTCTAGTTCCAAATTATCTTTTTTATAGAGTGGTGCCCAGAACTGTACTGCATATTGAAGATGAGGTCTTACCAACGATTTATACAGTGGCAAAATTACACTGTCTTCCCTTGCATCTATGCCCCTTTTTATGCATGACAATACTTTATTTGCCCTTGCAGCTGCTGCTTGACATTGAGCACTATTGCTAAGTCTACTGTCTACAAGCACTCCCAAATCCTTTTCCATTATAGATTCTCCAAAATTAATTCCATTTAATTTATAGATTGTGTTCTTGTTTTTGATCCCTGAATGCATAACCTTACATTTATCTATGTTAAACCTCATATTCCATTTGGCTGCCCAATCCCTCAGTTTATTTAAGTCCCTCTGTAGAGAAGCTACATCTTGCTCTGATTTTATTACCTTACAGAGTTTAGTGTCATCTGCAAAAATAGAAACTTTACTCTCTAAACCACCACCAAGGTCATTAATAAATATATTAAAAAGGAGTGGCCCCAGCATGGAACCTTGAGGTACCACTTAAAACTTTTGACCAATTAGAAAATGTTCCATTTATCACAACTCTCTGTTCCCTATTCTCTAACCAGTTTTTGATCCAAGTACAAATGTTGTTTCCTAGACCCAGTTCCCTTATTTTGTAAACCAACCTCTTGTGTGGCACTGTATCAAAGGCCTTTGCAAAATCTAAGTAGACCACATCTACTGTGCTGCCCTCCATGTCTTGCTGGATCAGAACTGTTTTGGCGGCATGAGGGGCCCAGATGCCACAATATTAGGCAGGTGGTTTTAATTTTGTGGCAGACCAGTATATATGTGCGTATATACAGTATATAAGTCTGTATCACAGGCAAAATAACAATACATACAGATAGATAAAACAGCATTTAAGAAATGTACAGATAGCACATCAGTGAATAAATAGGAGTTTATTAAGAATATGTATTTGCACATGTGTTTGCAATTCATGTTGTATACACTTGGATACAAGAACAAATAGAGCACATATTGGGCATGTAAAGAACGTTTACTATTGATTTGCTATTAGCAGAAGTGTTGGGCAGACAGTACTTAATGGATACACACTTTCAAATTTGCTTAACATCATTTCATTGTCAAAAGTGATTTATAGGAACGCTATAAAACCAAATCAATCAATGCAATGTGTTTTGGTACAATAAAACATGATTGTGGGAAAGTATATATTCTTGCAATATCGAACCAAACATTTGTTTATAGTGTGATCTGCACGATAAATGGATAGATGTGTACCCAGCTTAAGAAACAAAAGAATAACAAAATAGCACATGATAAGAGGTACATTTCCATAAGGCATTTTCACATAATAAATGATCCCTTGTTTCTCAGGGGCCTTTAGAGAAAATAAGGATATTTGAAGTAACAGAAGACTGGTCTATAACACTTGTAGCACCAGAAGTTTGTATATAAAAAATGTGAAAAACAATTCTAGAGCAACAGCAATGCAGTGATTCTCAAATGTTGCTTTTAAACTGTTCTCTCTATCGGTTCTTTCTATCAGTTCATAAGAACCCCTTTCATATGGCAACCCGGGTCAAGGCTGCAGTATGAATGACTCCAGGTCCAATTCCCGGGTCTTTTGGTGGGGTAATTCCCGGGTCTGACCTGGAAAGCCTGCACTATGAACGGTGAGACCCAGGTTGAATTTAAAAAACAAAAAGAATAAAAAAGCCCTTTACCTTAGTATTTCCTCATCATTACCTGTCCGGCAGGTTACATGAAGAAATTACATCATTCCTATTGGCTAGGGAGAAAATCATGCATTTAAAGCAGCAATAGCGGACCCTATGCCTGTATGATATTATACAGGCATAGGGTCCGCTATTGCCGCTTTAAATGCATAAATTTCTCCCCAGCCAATAGGAATGACATCATTTTTTCATGTAACAAGCCGGACAGGCAGCGCTGAGGAAATACTAAGGTAAAAGGACATTTTTTAATTATTTTTTCAATTTCTATTATTTTTTTGTCAGACCCGGGTCTGCCCAGGTTCAGTGTGAACCCGGTTGACGCAGGATTTTGCCTGTCTGGGAGCCTATACCCAGGATATTGTCAAGACGGCAGTATGAAAGTGGTATTACTCTCATTGGAGCTGACCCTTGAAAATCAATGCGGCCTGCCTTTGAGGGTTTGTGGGGCTGGCTGAAAATGTATATGGTGGAAACAGTAGTGTATTAAATTATATCACAACTTCACAACTATTTTTTTTAAATAATACTCAGCTGCATATTCACATAATTCATACTGGAGAAACATGCAGTATGTAAAGAGTGAATACAAATGAGCACATACACACCCATGTTAAAGTGCACAGAGACTAATCAGTAAAATGGATCTCTCACCTGGTAGTAAAGCTCCCCCATACGGGTAAAATCAGCATCTGCCCAGAAAACAGCAATCATGGGAGGAGTATTGTAGTCGTAGTCATAGAAATAACTATAAGGGTAACTCATTGTGTAAATAGGATCATAAGAATTACGTTGAAAAATAATAACCCCATTGTCTGTGAACTGTATCAAGGAAAAAGAAAAATACATACAATAAATTAAATGTACCAAATGCTTTGAAAGTTTGAGTCATATTGAATTAGCATTGCTTGACCATGGCAATGTGGGCCCGGGCCCCATGTCTCAGTCACAGTGTCTCATGATACATTCAATATATAATATTTAAATGTAAAACTTGTTTAACAAATTTACTTTATCTTCACGCTGATGACTGTAGCTGCTCAGTTTTGATGCCTTAAGTTATGATTATAGCACGTAATAAAAATCTGACATTTCATAAATTCCGCTTTAAACAAACATAGAATAACTTTTATGACCTTACTTTTGTAAAAGACTAGCTACGAAAATTTAAATGGACTTTGAAACTGGCAAGTTTTTATGTGGGAAAAAATATATAAGTCTTAAAACAAGCCATACAGTAGAATCAATGGAGCATCTCAGAAATGCTAAGAAAAGGATGCTGATGATGATTGATATTATTATTATTATTATTATTATTATTACAGCTATGTCTCTCATTAAAATAAAGAAAACACTTAAATAGTCAAAAACGTAAATGCAAAAACATAATTTAATAAAATGGCCTTAAAAATATATAAAATGTAATGTGATACAAGTCATTAATTGTCACTAAATGTTTATGTGTTGGACTGTGGTACAAAACGTTACGGGCACTGTGGGTTTTTATGATTATTATTATTATTATTATTTATTTATTTATATGGCGCCACAAGGTTTCAGCAGCACTGTAAAAATTACAAACTATAATACAAACAGTAGACCATACAGGGTACAACAGTACAGAGCAAAATGAGTAAAACCAAGACTCCAAAAGCTCCAAGCAAAGCAAGTACAGTGACGTTGGAGAGGAGGAAATAGTGTTGAGACAGAAGGGAAGAGGGCCCGGCTCATAAGATCTTACATACCAAAGGAAGGGGAAACAGACATCAGGCACGAGAGGAGTCAGTGGAGGAGATCAAGCACAAGGGGAGTGCAAACAGGCAAGTGGGAGGTGAGGAGAACAAGAAGGGGAAGGTTAGGTGGATGACTGGTAGGCTTTGAGGAACAGATGGGTTTTGAGAGTCTGTTTGAAGGTGCTCAGATTAAGGGACAGATGGATGGAACAAGGGAGGTCATTCCAGTGGAAGGGGGCAGCGCGGGAGAAATTTTGAATTCTAGTTTGGGATGAGGTGATCAGTGGCGAGGAGAGGCAACTGTTATCGGCCGAGCATAGGGAGCGGGAGGGAGTGTGAATGGAGAGGAAGTTAGAGATATAAGGGGCAGTGAATGGGAGAGGGTCATTTAACACCTTTATTAAATGCTATCAACATAAGACAACACTGCATAAAACATGCAATATTCCATGTATGAAATATCAAGAAACACATTATCAAGACATCAACAACAACAGGGCACCAACAATTTTAAATTTATTCTCATACTTTTAGGTTCACTGTACCTTAAGAACAAACAGAGCATTTCACTTGCTGGTCTGAACTGAGCTTGCACACACCTGGTTTGCTCAATACTTCCTGCATCCTCTCCATTGTCTAATTGCCTGTCAGCTCTGTCAATTTAATGCACCTACTTCTCTTCCAAGTTGCCAGATCTTCAGGTCTACCCTCCTGTTCAGATGTCCTGTTCCCTGGCTCCTGTTTTCTACCTGTTCTCTGAAGTCTCCAGCAAATCTATCCACAGATCAACACAGCCTCTGTGTCTACTCCACTATCCACTGGTAACACTCTGCAAATTATTGCTACCTGTTCTCTGAGTATCTAGCACATTTACCTGCAGATCATCACAGCCTCTGTGTCTACTACACTAACCTGTGGTAATGTTTTGCAGATTGCTACCTGTTCCCTAAGTCTCCAGCACATCTACCCACAGATGTGTCCAGCCCCGCCGGCGATCCTCCGAACGGCTGCCTCCCGTGGTACCTCCTAATCGAGCCCCCGGCTCCGGCCCACTGTTCCTGCCTGGCTCACCGTCCAGCTCCGGCCCAGCTGCTTCCACAGCTTCCTCCAGGATCACCTCATCGTCAGCTCTGTCAGCGAGCCTCCATACGGCTACCTCCCGCGGTGTCTCCAAATTGAGCCCCCGGCTCCGGCCCACTGCTCCTGCCTGGTTCACCATCCGGCTCCGGCTCAGCTGCTTCCACCGCTCCCTCCTGGATCTCTTCATCGCTGCCTCCTCTTCGCTGGCTCTCTTCTCCTCTGCGGTGTCTTCTGCCCTGGGACCCCGGCTCCGGCCCAGCGGCCTTCTCTGCTCCTACCTACCTGGCTCTCCTGGATCCTCGGCCCAGCTGCCTCCACAGGTTCCTCGGTCCTGCTGCCTCCACAGCACTGCCTCTTCGCTCCAGCCTCATTCCCGCTGCCTGCACTCCTCTCCTGGCCTGCACGTCCGCAAGGCCTACTTCCGGTCTGAATCCCCGGTCTCAAGTGCCGTTCCCCCCATCATCCACGCCAGGCCCACCACGGTGCTCCTGACCTACGTTGATCCTGCCTGCTCTCCTCTCCTGACGTCCACCAATCTCCTGCCGTGGCTCCTCTCCTGTCTCCCACTGATGCCTCCTCCATGCTCCTGCTCGCCCCTCATCTCATCTGATGTCCTGCTCCTCACTTGAAGCCTCCTAACTCGCCACATTTTCTCCCTGGATCTGGAACTCCCTGGACTCTGCCTCAGCTCCCTGGAACTGTGACTCTGCCTCAGCTGCCTGGAACTGTGACTCTGCCTCACCCTCTCAGCTCCCTGGAACTGTGACTCTGCCTCACCCCCTCAGCTCCCTGGAACTGTGACTCTGCCTCACCCCCTCAGCTCCCTGGAACTGTGACTCTGCCTCACCCCCTCAGCTTGGACCTCGTCTTCGTCCTGCTCCCAAGCAACTCTAGGTATCATCTCACTACTTTGCTCCACTGAACCGTCTTTCTCACAGTGACTCTCCTTCATCCCCTTGGATCATCTCCGTTGCCTGCACCTTGGACTCGATTGGTACCTGTTACTATTCTACCTGATTATTTTATATGCCATTATTTTGTTTCTACTGATTTTATACTTACCACTAACTACCTTTTAACTGTTAATTATTCTTGCCTATTTCCATTGTCCTCATCATCTCTCTCTCTGTCGTTCCATGCCTTTCACGCCCTAATTGGTTATTGTCCTCCATCTTGCTATTGTCTCGCTGCTATTATTCTTTCCTGCTCTCCTCACTATCTTATCCGCTGTCCTCATTATCTTACTGTTCTGTCATTATTCTTACCTGTTCTCATCGTCCTTTTACCTCACTGTACTGTTCTTCCACGCCCTAATTCGTTATTGTCTTCCACCTTGTCATTGTTTTCCTGCCATTGTTCTTACCTGTTTTTCATTGTCCCCATTATCTCGCTGCTCTGTTACTCTCTCTCCCCACTATGCCTCCCCGCTCTCACCCCATACCCATACTCTCCCCCCGCCCTACTACTCCCACCCCTCCCCGCCCTTCCCCGCGCGTTGCTCATCTTGTTAACCTCATCCCCATCTCCCCCCTCTCCTCTCCCCCCTTCTCCTGTGCCCTCTGGAATGCCAGATCTGTCCGCAACAAGCTGACTGCTATCCACGACCTCTTTCTATCCAACTCCTTTAACCTTCTTGCAATCACTGAAACCTGGCTCTCCGATTCTGACACTGCCTCCCCCGCTGCCCTCTCCTATGGTGGCCTCTCCTTCACCCACTCCGCCAGGCCTGGGGCACGCCCAGGCGGTGGAGTGGGCCTCCTCCTTTCCTCCACCTGTACGTTTCGTGTCATTCCCCCTGAACCCTCCCTCTCCTTCTCCTCCTTTGAAGCCCACTCCATCCGCCTCTTCTACCCCATCCACCTCCGCGTCACTGTCATCTACCGCCCCCCCGGCCCCACCTCCCTCTTCCTCGACAACTTTGCTGCCTGGCTTCCTCACCACCTCTCCTCCGACCTCCCCTCGATCATTCTCGGTGACTTTAACTTCCCCATCGACAACCCCACCGACCCTGCTTCCAGCAAACTGCTCACCCTCTCTTCCTCCCTTGGTCTCACCCAATGGACCTCCTCCTCTACCCACTGCCTTGGTCACTCCCTTGATCTTGTCTTCTCCTACCTATGTAGTCTCTCTGACTTCTCCATCTCTCCCTTTCCCCTTTCCGACCACCATCTCCTCTCCTTTTCTCTCTCCTCTTCTCCTGCTCCCCTCCCCCTGCCCAAACCTACTCTGTCCATACGCAACCTCGACACTCTTGACCCTGCCTCTCTGTCCTCCTCTCACGATACCCTCCTTTCACCCCTTTCCTCCCAGGCCTGCCCCAACCAGGCGGTCTCCCTCTACAATCACACCCTCACCTCCGCTCTGGATGCAGTCGCCCCTGCCCACTCCGTCCACCCCCGCTGCTCCAAACCTCAACCCTGGCACTCCAAATTTACCCGCTTCCTCCAAAAATGCTCACGTACTGCCGAACGTCACTGGAGAAAATCCCGCTCCCTGGCGGACTTCCTCCACTTTAAATTCATTCTTTCATACTCGCCAAACAATCTTTCTTTAAATCCCTCATCTCCTCCCAGTCCACTAACCCCCGCCGCCTCTTCGCCACCTTCAGCACTCTCCTGGCCCCCTCCCCCCCCCCCCCCCTCCGCCCTGACGGCCTCCGACTTCGCCTCTTTCTTCTCCTCTAAAATCGAGGCCATCCGACTCGAAATCTCCTCCTCCACTCTCCCTTCCACCCCTCCCACTCTTCCGTCCTCCCCCCCAACCACCTTCCCCTCCACTCCTTCCGCCCCACCACGGGTGAGGAAGTCCACTCTCTCATTTCATCCTCCCCCCCACTACCTGTCCCCTGGATCCTATCCCCTCCCACCTTCTTCGCTCCCTTTCCCCCACCACCTGCTCCCACCTCGCTCACCTATTTAATCTCTCCCTCTCCACTGGCATCTTCCCCTCCTCCTTCAAACATGCTCTCGTATCCCCCATTCTTAAGAAACCTAATCTCGATCCCACTTCTCTCTCGAACTATCGCCCCATATCTCTTCTCCCTTTTGCCTCCAAAATTCTCGAAAGGCTTGTCTGCAGCCGTCTCACCTCCTACCTTTCTGAACACTCCCTCCTTGATCCTCTCCAGTCTGGCTTCCGTCCCCTTCACTCCACTGAAACTGCCCTGGCTAAAGTCACCAACGACCTCCTCTCTGCTAAAGCCAGCGGCCACTTCTCCCTTCTCATCCTCCTTGACCTCTCTGCAGCCTTCGACAGCGTTGACCACCCCCTCCTCCTCCACACCCTCCAGTCTCTCGGCTTCTCCGGCCCAGTCCTGTCCTGGTTCACCTCTTACCTTGCTGACCGATCCTTCTCTGTCACCACCTCTGGGTCTCTCTCCCCCCCGTCCACCCTTCCTGTCGGGGTCCCTCAGGGCTCTGTTCTCGGACCATTGCTCTTCTCTCTATACACCTCTTCCCTGGGTCAACTCATCAGCTCCTTCGGCTTTAACTACCACCTTTACGCTGACGACACTCAACTATACCTCTCCTCTCCTGATCTCTCTCCCTCCCTCCTCTCTAGAGTGTCCGCCTGCCTCTCTGCCATCTCCTCCTGGATGTCCTCCCGATTCCTCAAACTTAACCTCGCCAAAACTGAGCTCATAGTTTTTCCTCCCTCTCATACCTCATCCCCTTCTGACCTCTCCATCACTGTCGACAACTCCTCTATCTCCCCTGTCCCCCAACTTCGCTGCCTTGGTGTCATCCTCGACTCCTCTCTCTCCTTTTTCCCCCACATCCTCTCTCTTGCTAAATCCTGCCGCTTCCAGCTGCGTAACATCACTCGCATTCGGCCCTTCCTCTCACAAGATGCCACCAAATGTCTCATCCACTCTCTGATCATCTCCCGCCTAGACTACTGCAACCTCCTCCTCACTGGCCTCCCCCACTCTCATCTTGCTCCCCTTCGATCTGTTCTTAACGCTGCTGCTAGACTTATTTTCCTTTCTCGCCGCACCTCTTCTGTCTCCCCCCTCTATCTAGCCCTTCACTGGCTCCCATTCCCCTTCAGAATCCTCTTTAAACTCCTCACACTCACATACAAGGCCCTCGCCAACTCCACTGCGCCCTACATCTCCACCCTCCTCTCTATTCACACTCCATCCCGCCCTCTCCGTTCTGCCTCTGATCGTCGCCTCTCTTCCCCCCTTATTACCTCCTCCCACGCGCGTATCCAAGACTTCGCCCGCGCTGCCCCCCTCCACTGGAACAAGCTCCCTCCCTCCATCAGAACTTCCCCTAATCTGTCCAGTTTTAAACGGGCTTTAAAAACCCACCTTTTTCTTAAAGCCTTTCAGTCTTCCACTTAACTCCCTACCTTTTCTGCTGCCTTTCCTCCTTCTTTCCCCTTCCCCGCCCCTGTCCCCCTATTCTCCCTCTCTCCCCTGCGTCTCTTTGTCTGTCCACCCCTTCCCTTAGATTGTACGCTCCTCTGAGCAGGGCCACCTCTCCTCCTGTTTCCACCACTTCTAACTCTGCTCTCCAGCTACTTTGCCCTCCTCCTCGACGACCCTCCTCCCCCCGTCCCCTCTGGGGGTCTCACTGTCTTCCGCCCCCTCCTTCTTGGGCTCCGTTGTTTGCCAATCCTCCCTCCCCCTTTCCCCACCCTCTCTAGCTGTGCATTGAGCTTACTGAGTTACTGTGCTTACTGTTTACTGTACTGTGCTGTCTCACCTTGTATTGTATTTCGTTTTGTCCCTGTACGGCGCCACGGACACCTTGTGGCGCCCTATAAATAAAAATTAATAATAATAATACCAGTCTCTTCATCCTTGAGACTGCTGGCCCCTCAAATGTTTGATGGCGATCCTAAACTGTGCAACCAGTGCTCAATCCATTTTGAGTTACCAAAGTCGCTTATATAATCGCCCTACTATCTGCACAAGCACTGGCTTGGGCATCCCCTCTCTGGGAAAAGGAAGACCCCATCCTCTGGGACAGCAAAGCTTTTATTTCGGCCATCCGGAAGATCTTTGATGTGCCAGGCTGGGTCTCATCTGCGGCCTCAAGTCTCCTCAGACTTTGTCAGGGCTCACATTCTGTAAAAATACTGGTGGTATTACCTGAAGCCCAATAGCCGAGTAGATATCCAGAGAGTAGTCAGACGTTAGCCGGGTCGGTACACAAGCGGGTAGTCAGACGTTTTGCCGGGTCCGTACACAAGCGGGTAGTCAGATGTTAGCCGGGTCGATACACAAGCGGATAGTCACAGATGCAAGGTAGAGTAGCAGGAGCTGAGCAAGCAGAATACTCAAGCATATGTCTGAACCAGGAAGTGCCATTTATAGGCCCAAACAGGAAACAGGATCCAAGATGGTTTCTCTTTGATTCCAAACTGGCCATCTTGGATAAGGGCAAATCTAAGGGCAAGTTTGCAAATACAGAGACCTCTAGTGGTCGGAGGTGCAAACGTCAAGGTAATTCCTTACAGTATTCCCCCATTTCAATGACGTCCTCTGGACGGTGCTTTGCAGGGTTTCTCCGGGTATCTTTGATGAAATTCACGAAGTAATCGAGGTGCATGGACATTCTCTTCTGGTTCCCATGAATTGTCTTCTGGTCCATATCCCTGCCATTGTATCAAATACTGGTCTATTTTTAAATATTTGAGAATCTAGTATTTTCTCTAACAGAAATTCTTCATGTTCATCAATTTGAACAGGATCTGGAGGAGGAGGCAAGGTACGACCAGGAAATGGATTTGAAACTGCTGGCTTCAGTAATGAAACATGAAAGACAGGATGAACCTTCATATATCCTGGGAGTTTAAGTCGAAAGGCAGATGAACTGACTTTGGCCAAAATTTTAAAAGGACCTATATATTTCGGTCCTAATTTAGGAGTAGGCACGCTTACTTTTAGGTTTCTTGTAGAAAGCCAAACATCGTCACCAACATTTAAAACCGGTGCAGGTTTTCGATGTCTGTCTGCAATTCTCTTATAACTGTCCTGTGCATGTTGCAATGTCTCTCTTAGTACTTCGAGATTATACTGTAGCGACTCTAGTCTGGATGTAACAGCAGGTATGGAAGAATCATGTGAAAAATTGGGGAGTAGGTTTGGATGATACCCCAAATTGGCATAAAAAAGTCTTGTGGATGAGTGTTGTGAGTTGTTGTATGAAAACTCTGCCATTGGCAGAACGTTAGTCCAGTCATCTTGCAGATGGCAAATGTAGCACCGTAGGTATTGTTCTAAAGTCTGATTGGTGCGTTCTGTCTGTCCATTGGATTGAGGATGGAAAGCAGTTGATAATTTGATATTAATATTAAGAGCACTACAAAACTGCTTCCAAAAACGTGAAGTAAATTGTACTCCTCGGTCAGAGACTACATCATCAGGGACTCCATGTAGACGAAACACTTCCTTGATTAGTAATTCTGCTGTTTCTTTTGCAGAAGGAAGTCCACAACAGGGCACAAAATGAGCCATTTTTGTGAGTCGATCTACAACCACCAGAATTGTAGCCATACCCTTGGATGAATGTAAATCCACAATAAAATCCATGGAAATTGAACACCATGGACGAGAAGGAACTGGCAAAGGCTGTAAGAGTCCAAGTGGAGCAGTGCGGGGAGTCTTAAACCGGGCACAAGTACTGCAGGATGATACAAATCTTTTGATATCCTCCTTGTATTTCGGCCACCAGAAGTAACGAGATAATAATTCATGCGTCTTCCAAACACCTTTATGGCCTGCCAGTCCAGAGTCATGGACAAATTGCAGTACTCTTAATCGTGCTGCTGCTGGTACATACAAGCGATGTCCATACTTCCAAATGTTATCTCGATAAGTCAAGTGTAAATCTGTAGGGGGATCTAAAAGGATCGGATCAGTTCTATAACCCTCTTTGATGTCAGACAACAGCTCACCAGTGCCAATAGCTCCCAGGAAATTTGATTTAGAGAGGATTGTCTTTACCGGATCAAGCTGTGGTGAGTCTTCCATGTATGCTCTGGATAGAGCATCAGCTTTCCCATTTTGGGATCCAGGTCTATAAGAGATAACAAAATCAAAACGATTTAGGAATAAACTCCATCTGGCTTGTCGCGGAGAAAGTCTTTTGGCAGACCGAACAAACTCTAGATTCTGGTGGTTAGTAAGCACGGTAATTTGATGTGCAGCACCGTCAAGCAAATGTCTCCATTCAGTAAATGCAACCACAATGGCTAATAGTTCCTTATGTCCCACATCATAATTTCTTTCTGAAGCAGTCATTTGACAAGAGAAAAAAGGGCATGGATGTAATAACATCTTCTCTCCTATTCTCTGTGATAATATTGCCCTTACTGCTGAATCTGAAGCATCTGCCTCAAGGATGAAAGGAAGTTCTGGGTTGGGCTATATTAATATGGGATCTGTAGTAAACTTTGTCTTAAGCAGAGAAAAAGCCCCTTCAGCTTCTGGAGACCAATGGAAAGACGATCCCTTCTTGGTTAGTTGAGTAATTGGCGTCACAATCTTGGAAAAGTCTTTAATGAAACGTCTAGAGAAGTTGGCAAACCCTACAAACCTTTGTACCTCTTTTACCTTTCTTGGAGCTGGCCAATCTACTACAGCCTGGACCTTGCTAGGGTCCATTCTCAAACCTTGAGGTGAGATGATATAGCCCAAGAACTGAATCTGTGTTTGGTGGAAATCACACTTCTCCAACTTAATGTACAAACAGTGTCTGCGAAGACATTCTTGTACGGTTCGAACCTGTTGTTGATGCTCCTCTTGGAAATTTGAGAAAATTAATATGTCATCGAGATAAATGACAACAAATTGGTCAATTAAATCTTTAAAAACATCATTCATGAAATGTTGGAATGTAGCAGGAGCATTGCACAGTCCAAAGGGCATCAAAAGATGTTCAAAATGTCCATATTTACATCGAAAGGCAGTCTTCCATTCATCGCCAGATCGCAAACTAAATTGTATGCCCCTCGTAGATCTAATTTTGTGAAAATTCTTGCTGAGCGAAGCCTCTCCAGTAATTCTGAAATAAGTGGGAGTGGATAGCGGTTATTGATTGTCACTTTATTCAATGCTCTATAGTCAATACATGGTCGTAATGAACCATCCTTCATTTTCACAAAGAAAATAGGTGCACCTGCTGGAGACGTAGAAGGACGAATAAAACCTTTTTCTAAACTTTCATCCACATAATTCTTGAGAACCTTTAACTTTGGCTCGGCTAATGGATAAATACGTCCAAAGGGTATAGCAGCCCCAGGTAACAAATCCACAGGACAATCATAGGGTCTGTGAGGTGGTAATTTGTCAGCATTCCTCTTACTACAGACATCAGAAAAGTCCTTATATTGTGGAGGTAGCTGGTCCAAAAAATGAGGAGGGGAATAATATAACTTGCTCACCTCTTCAACAGAGGATTCAGGTTTAGTCTCGGGGCATATGTTTCTTTTGAAAAATAAATAGTTTTTGATTCCCAGTTAATGGATGGATTATTTGCAGCCAACCAAGGAATTTCCAGAATAATAGGAAACTGGGGAGAAGAGATCAGTAAGAATGTCAGAGTCTCATGATGGTTTGGCTCAATTACGAGGTCCAGGGGTTCGGTTTCATGAGTAACTGGCATAGAGTTCAAAGGAGAACCATCCACAGTTTCCATTAACACTGGTATCTGTTTCTCTCTAAATTCAATCTTATTTCTCTTAGCAAACATAATGTCCATAAAATTGCCGTTCGCACCATTGCTGTACTGGAAATGCAGTGTGCACCCATCTGGAATCGAATTGGAATTGAGAAATGTGAGTTATTATTTCCCTTATTCTTTTCAGTTGATGCTAAAGAAGAGAGACAAGGAATAATTGCATTCACATGCTGAGGTATGTCGAAAATCACAGACTCCTGGTCTGAAAAGTCTGCATCTGCTAAGCTAGCCACTGTCTTCTGAGGTCTTCAAGGACAATTTGAGACATATTGTCCTGGTTTGCCACAATAAAGGCACAAGTTCTCTTGATGTCGCTGCTCCCTTCTCTCATTGGAACTACGTTTGTGAAGTGTGTCTACATGTATTGGTTCAGACTCAAATTCTGTAGTGGATTTTACCTCAGAATTCCCAAAATAGTTTGAAGTTGTGAGTTCTCGATAACTGGGGTATGTCCAGGTTAAGGCCTTCCTTTCTTGTCGTCTCTCAATGAGACGAGCATCAATTAGAATGCAATAGATAATCAAAGGCTCAAGTTCAGTTGGTGCCTCTGCTCGGGCTAATTCATCTTTAATGGTCTCAAAAAGTCCCCTACGGTAGACAGACAGCTGTGCCTCAGAATTCCAAGTAGTATCAAGGACCCATCTTCGAAAGTCTGCAGTATATTCCACAACTGAGCGTCTCCCCTGAGGTAATTTCAATAATGTTTTTTCAGCAGTATCTTTCCGATTCGGATCATCAAAGGTTTGTTTCATTACTTTGAGGAAGTCATCACATTTCTCTAATATTGGACTAGAAGTTTCAATATAAGGAGAAGCCCATGCAAGGGCAGTGTCTTTACGTAGCAAAAGCATACACCGCACCTTTGACTTTTCAGACTGGAAATGGGAGTCATACAGTTGCAAATGCAGCTGGCATTGATTGATAAATCTGCGGAACTTTTGAGCGTCCCCTCCAAACCGGGCTGGTGGGAGAGGGAGAGCAGCAGGGGATGGTGAAGTTACAGGCACTTGTGGTGACCCCCTTCTCCAACTCTGAGATATGTTCCTCATGTTGAGACAGTCTAATTAGAAATTCCTGGAAACCACTATGTGCGTCACAGGTTTTTTGTGAGATAACTTGAAACTCTTGCTTAACCTGTGCCTCGAGAGTCACAAAACTGTCCTTCAGGAATTTCAGCTCCGCCTGGCATTCAATTAGCATGGTGGTTAAACTTGCCACGCGCCGCTTAATAAGTATATCTTCGGCGGGATCGATTTCAAGGCTTGAGTATCCTTTAACGATACTGGTGGTATTACCTGAAGTACAATAGCCGAGTAGATATCCAGAGAGTAGTCAGACGTTAGCCGGGTCGGTACAAAAGCGGATAGTCACAGATGCAAGGTAGAGTAGCAGGTAGCAGGAGCTGAGCAAGCAGAATACTCAAGCATATGTCGGATCCTGTTTGGGCCTATAAATGGCACTTCCTGGTTCAAAGATGGTTTCTCTTTGATTCCAAACTGGCCATCTTGGATAAGGGCAAATCTAAGGACAAGTTTGCAAATACAGAGACCTCTAGTGGTCGGAGGTGCAAATGTCAAGATAATTCCTTACACATTCTGTTTCCCAGTATGTTATCCAATTCTGTACTCTTTCTTCGTAATTCCAATGGAACATCAAAGCCCTGATTGAGGCCTTTTGGCAAGGCCTCAAAGACCGTGGATGTTATTGCCACTTGACGCTCTAATCTCTCTGTGTCACCGAGTGGATACCCACCTCAGAGAGAGAGCCTCCGAGAAAGATACCACTCGATGCACTGTAATTAAACTGACTCCCCGGTTCTAGTCATCCAGTCCTTCTGAAGAACCTATGCAACTGGGCCGTTCCAGATTGTCGCCTGATGAGAGACAGAGAAGAATATCCAATAACCTCTGTATCTATTGTGGCAAGTCTGGGCACCTCTTAACCTTTTCCCTAAAACACCAGGGAATTGCCAGGCCTAACCTGCTCAGGGGAGGTCAGGCTAGCGTCCTCAAAATCCTCTCCAAATTCTCTTAAGACTTCTGCATGCTCCATCCCGGTTACTATCCATGTGCCTTCTACCCCGTTTGACTCTTCTGCCCTTGTGGATTCTGGAGCAGCAGGAAATTTCATTTCCGCCACACTAGTTAAATAGCTTTTACTACCTACTGAACTTCTACCTTGGCCCATTACTATTACTGCTATTGATGGCAATAGTATTGCCAACAGGACTATTCTCCACCAGACCAAGTCTATTACTCTCCAAGTAGGTGCTCTGCATTTTGAGACAATCTATTTCCTTATTCTCTCCCATGTTACTAGTCCAATTATTCTGGGTCTCCCCTCATATGTTGGCCTGGGGCTCCTCCTGCCATTCCCGCTGTCTTATGCCCCTGAATGTATGACCACACCCCCAAAAACTGTTGCGCCTACTCGACTATGAGGGGGGCCCCATGAATTTGTTGTACCGGGGCCCTGAATTCCTCTTGGCAGCCCTGGTCAAGAATCGGTATCCTATTCCGCTCATGACCGAACTTTTGAACTGCATAAAAGGTGCGCAGGTGTTTACCAAGTTAGATCTTCGAGAGGCCTACAATTTGATACGCATTCATTAAGGGGACGAATGGAAAACTGCTTTCAACACCAGAGATGGCCACTATGAATACCTGGGAATGCCTTTCGGGCTGTGTAATGCTCCAGCATTATTTCAGAGCTTCGTAAATGAGATCTTCAGAGACTTGCTTTATTCTTGTGTCGTTGTATATCTAGACGATATTCTGATTTTTTTCCCAAGATCTAACTATTCATCGTCACTAAGTTGCTGAGTTATTTACCCGTTTGCGAAGAAACCAACTGTTTTGCAAACTCGAGAAATGTTCTTTTAAGACGACTCAAACAAACTTCCTGAGAAACAGCATGTCAGGCTCTGGCTTACAAATGGATCTGGCTAAGGTTCACGCCACTCTGGAGTGGCCTCTACCAACTGGCCTCAAAGCATTTCAGCAGTTTCTGGGATTTGACAACTATTACCGTCAATTTATACGAGGATATTCTACCCTGGTGGCCCCTATCGTGGCACTTTGTTGGAACGTAGCTGAGACCAAAATTTGGCCTTCTTAAGCTATTGAAGCCTTCAATATTTTTAAGGAATCTATCTCTTCTGCCCCTATTCTCAGACAGCCTAGTCTCTCTCTACCTTTTCTTGTAGAAGTTGATGCCTCTACTGTGGGTATAGGAACGGTACTCTCACAGTGTTTCCCGCCGGAGAAGAAGTCCCATCCCTATATACTATAGGAGATAAGGAGCTCCTGGCCATAAAATTAGCTCTGTCAGAATGTAGATACCTTTTGGAAGGATCACAGTTTCCTGTTAATATTACCAGTGATCACAAGAATCTGCTTTACCTCTAAACAGCCCAGTGCTTAAATCTTCACCAGGCACGCTTGTCCCTCTTTTTCTCCCGCTTCAACCTGCACATCACTTTCAAGTCAAGCTCTTAAAATAAGAAACTGATGCCCTCTCTCGGGTTTTCCCATGAACTAGAACCAGCCGAGCCCCTGTCTCTTCCTATCTTGGATCCCAACTGTCTAATGGCCACATCTGTATCCTCTTCTCCCATGCCACCGCCTGAGAAAGTTACTTCAATGGTACCACGCCTCACGGTTTTCTGGTTATGCTGGAATCCGGAGAACCACTGAGCTCATCTCCAAAGGTTATTGGTGGCCCTCTCTTCACACCAATACCAAACAGTTTGTGTCAGCATGCAATCTCTGTGCTCAACACAAGACACCTCAAGCAAAGCCAACCGGTCCACTAGTTCTACTGTCTCTTCCAACCAAACCATGGTTATTCACCTCCATGGATTTTATCACTGATCTGTCTTCAAGTAAAGGTTTTAACACTGGATGGTTGTTGACCGCTTTTAAAACATGGCTCATTTTGTACCCTTTTGGGGTCTACCCTCGGTCGCCCGGCTGGCCCAGTTGTTCGTGAAGGAGATTTATCGGCTACATGGGTTTCCCTTGGAGATTGTTTCAGAACGAGGGGTTCAATTTACGTTCAGATTCTGTAGATTCTGGGCTGCACCCACTTTGTGGAATTCCCTTCCTCGCACAGTAAGGCTTTCCTCTAGTCTCCAAACCTTCAAGTGTTCTCTGAACCCCATCCTCTTCAGACAAGCTTATGATATTCCTCAACCACCATCTTAATCTCCCCTATTACCACCCTCTACACAGCTAACACAAGAAAACAACCCTCTGACCAACATTGGAACACACACAGCCCACTCAGTACTTTTACCTTTGCATTCTAGCTGGTCCAGTGTGCAATATGATGTAGCACAAGCTCTTGTGTTTCAAACTCCCATTGTCCCATAGATTGTAAGCTTGCGAGCAGGGTTCTCTTACCTCTCTGTCTGTATGTATTACCCAGTATTGTGTTATTAATGTTTGTTTCCCAATTGTAAAGCGCTACGGAATTTGCTGCCGCTATATAAATAAATGTTGATGATGATGATGAAACTCCTCAATATCCAACTCAACTTCTCATCGGCCTATTGCCCACAATCTAATGGGCAAACAGAGAGGGTAAATGAAGAACTGGAGGCATTAATTTGTATTTATTCTTCTGCCTCTCAAAACAACTGGGCTGATCTCCTGCCCTGGGTGGAATTTGCACACAATAACCTGTATCATGAATCTACCTCGTCCACACCATTTTTTATTACTTATGGGAAACACCCAAAACTCCCTAAGTTTGCATTCCCTCCCACCCACCCAGATGCCTGCTGTTAATAGCGCTTATCAGAACTTTGTCTCCATCTAGGCTCAGACCCTCAAAAGTCTCAGGAGGTCCTCCTCTCGCTACAAACATTTTGTTGACAAGAATCGTCTGGCAATTCCTCCATTGAAAGTCAGCGATAAAGTGTGGTTGGCTACAAAGAATATCCGACTCAGAGTACCATGCATGAAATTTGCACCTTGCAGCAGCTAAACCTGCATTATGGTCACTGTTCTCATCTGTCTCCCTCTTTCTGCATTCACTTGCTGGTCTGAACTGAGCATGCATACACCTGGTTTGCTCAATACTTCCTGCATCCTCTTGATTGTCTAAGTGCCTGTTAACTCTGTCTATTTAAAGCATCTGCTTCTCTACCAAGTTGCCAGATCTTCAGGTTTACTCTCCTGTTCAGATGTCCTGTTCCCTGGTTCCTGTTTGCTACCTGTTCTCTGAATCTCCAGCACATTTATTCGCAGATCATCACAGCCTCTATGTCTACTCCACTATCCTGTGGTAACTCTATGCAAATTATTGCTGCCTGTTCTCTGAGTCTCCAGCACATCTATCCGCATACCATCACAGTCTCTGTGCCTACACCACTAACCTGTGGTAACGCTCTGCAGATTATTGCTACCTGTTTCATGAGTCTCCAGCACATCTACCTGCAGATCATCACTACCAGTCTCTAGTATAACCTGCATACTTGCCTGCTGTTCCTTATCCTCAGTAGATTGGGCCTACTGTTGCCCTGGGAAACTGCTTCTTAGTCTCCCAGTCGTTAAGCTACTTCTCATCCGTGGCATCCTCAGTTATTATATTGGTTCTTAATACAGCCTCACTCATCCTCCACTAAGAGGGCAGGGACCTGCAGTCTGGGAGCAGCTTACTCCAAACTCCCTTGCAGGAGTGCCTGGTGAACACCTCCTTCACCATTAGACTCCGTGCCTCTTGGGAGATAATATAACATGAGCCGGCTGTATGGGCAGTCCTCTGACCCTAACTCAGTGACAAAGAGAGGGGAAGGGGACACAGTTAAGTTGCTAGTATATTAATAAAAATTATTTAAATAAGTATGAAAGTGAATGAGTAAACATGACCAGATGGGATATATCCACTAATACTAAAAGAGCTTAACAGGGTGCTAGTAACACCATTAGCAAAACTATTCAACCAGTCACTAGCTACAGAAGAAGAAAAAGAGTGAATGTAGTACCACTGCATTAAAGTGGAAGCAAAAAAGACGCAAGCAACTACCTACCAGTGAGCTTTACATCAGTAGTAGGGAAATTAATGGAACCACTCTTAATAGAAAGAATTGTAGAATATCTCAAATCCAGCAATTTACAGGATCCCAAACAACATTGATTTACTGGGGGGACGGTCATAACTTTTATATCATAATTTTTTTTCTCTAACTTGGAACTGTAGCTACTATTATGTTAAGGTTTTACACAGTGACCACTTTTTGAACTGTATATATGTGCTGCCAGTTGAATAATTGTGCTGTAGACCATTGTAGTGTCATATAATACATTAATTAATTATAATGTATAACTTACACATAATGTGATGTAGAACATATTAGTGCCATATAATACAATAATTTGTGATAATGTATAACTTACATATAATGTGCTGTAAAATGAGGAGCCAAAAGGAAATCCTGTTGGGACTTTGATCAAAGGAGAGACAAAATCTATGGAGCGTCGTGTTGCTCTGTATCCACTTCTATACTCAAACAGTCTGTCCTCTGTAATAAAGATATCATGACACAGTTACTCAGTCTAGGTTTTCCATATTCTTACATATAGTACATGCACACCTGGCACTAAGACACAGGGGAGAACAGAAGAGATGGCAAGTGCTGAGGGAAGGAATATTTCAAAAAATAAAAAAAGCATTATGGCAGATGGAGAGGAGGAGTTGGTCAGTCATGGAGAAGTGTAGTTGTCTGTCACTAAGGGAATAACCCAGTGGTTCCAAAACTGTGCCACGTCTCCCTGGGGTGCCACTGCGATCTCACAGGGGTGCCGCGGCCAGGGCCGGTGGTAAGCAAGGAGGGGGAATACTTGCTAATTATTTTGGCTTAGGGGTGCCTTGAAAAAATTAATGAGACCCTAGGGGTGCCTCGAACTGAGAAAGTTTGGGATCCACTGGAATAACCAACAACAGAAGTAGAGAGAGAGCTGAAAGGCATTTGAGAGAGAATTCATGAAAATACAGCTGACTGACAGAAGAATATAAATATTTGTGGTAAACACTAAAGAGTATTAAACTGGACTTTAAACTGAGAGGGAGTCTCCATTTTTTGGGGGGAATTGTTGTGTGAGCTAACAGACTGCAACCAAGTGTCCACAGTACATCACATTGTTGAACAACTGTCTGTGTTTTTGATTTTTTCATAATGCAACTTACCACACTTTAGAGACTAAGTGGGCCTTTGCCCAGTTAAAGAGCCAGATCTATTAAAATTTGGCAAGTTTATTATTTACACACCAACACCACTGTCTACACCACTAGAAGTTAATTCCATCACATCACTCCTCAATTGGGAACAAGCATTACCAGAAATGTGTTGCAATGTCCACAATTAATGGTAGAACCTATTAGTAACCTGGGTTACCTCTGTTATATGTGCCCCAACTGTACCACAAAGACTTTATCATTATTGAGTTATATTTTGAGTGTGTTTAGTTGGCTGTTTGTAAATTGCATGATTCATAAAATAATATTAACTACTTGCTAACACAGTAATTACTTCATATTTGTCCATCAAAGGCTTGTTTGTTGTAATTTGTAGCCAATTCTTTATAACTCAACCCTTTTTTCTCATTCACAATCTTTCCTACACCTAACATTAAGTAAACCGTAGTGGTTTCCAAAGTATATCAATTGTCTGTGTAATGTATTATCAAGTGCAGCTGGTTGTTGGACACAAGGGGTCTCCCGAGTCCATATCTGGTAGAAGGCTACCTACCACATCCCGCAAACCGCTGTGAGGTTAAGAGAAGGTAAAAGTATTTGTTTTATACACTATTTATCAACACCACTTAGGGAACCGATGTCATTGGTTGTTACTAGAGATGGTCACTGACCCCCGTGTTTTGGTTTTGGATTCGGTTTTGGATCTGGATTACCGTCGTGTTTTGGTTTTGGTTTTGGTTTTGCAAAACCGCCATTGCATGTTTTGGTTTTGGTTTTGGTTTTGTTTGGTTTTGTTTTGCTATTTTGTTGGAAAATCAATGTTTTTGGGCCTAAAATAACCCAATTTAGTGCTCCAACTGTTTTAGAAATAAGTAATCTAATTGTTGAGGTAATAAATCATCCAAAAAAACAGTTTAATTCTTCGTTGGTAGGCCTTCATTTATTCTACACACAAAACAGATTGTCTTCCTCTCCATCTATGCATATTGGCAATGCAGCCACCGTCTTTGGATGTATATTACACCCTACACTTATAGTTAAATATGTAAAGAAATGGAAAAAGGCAGTTTGCTTTCTGTCTCTATAGGCCCCCCTCCACTTGTCAGAAATACAAAAAAATTCAGCCGTTATAGACTGTACAATATTAATTGACATGGAGAAAGCCAGTTTGGTTTCTGTCTCTCTAGGCCCCCCTCCACTTGTATAAAATACCAAAAAATTCAGCCGTTATAGACTGTACAATATTGTGAGAAATGGACAAAGTCAGTTTGGGGTCACTCTGTCTATGACACCCTACCCTTAAGGATAAATTTCTTGACCTGCCTCTGGGATGACGATTCACTCCCAGCAGCAGCAACAGCAGCAGCAGTGGGACTTAAGCTTTCTTCAGAGGAATCAATAATAGTGCAGGAGTCATCCAGCCTTAAGTGGGATGCCGGGCTAACTCCGAGCGCTACTGAGGATATTGATGAGGATGGTGTGGTGGGTGTATTTTGTAGCCGTCGGGATGTCGGTGAGCGGAGGGTCTTAGCTGATGATGGAGTGCTTGTATTTTTTTGGGAAGAACTTTCAGCTTTTCCCAACACTTTGCCATGAACTCTCGTTAAATGGCGTAACATAGACGAGGTTCCAAGATGGTTAAGGTCCCTCCCTCGACTGACTGTGGCTTGACATACACTACAAATGGCTATACAATTGTTGTCTGGATTTGGGTAGAAATAATTCCACACATAAGAAGTGGATTTTTTTGTTTTATGCCCAGGCATGACAATGGCCTTTTTCTTGCCACGTGCCAGAACTGCTGCCACTGGTGCAGGACTTACACAAACAACCTCATCCTCATCAACGCCCTCATCGCCTACACAAATCTCCCCCTCATCCTCTTCTAATTCCAAAGTGGCAACCTCAATTTGGGTATCACTGGCTACACTCGGGCTATTAAGGCACACATCAGCAGAATGCTCACGATTAGACATCCCACTGTTGGATGGACTCTCCACAGGGATTGTTGTCATTTGTGAATCAGAGCAAACATTCTCCTCTAATGCCTCACTGTTATCTTGCAGCTCGGCTTTGACGCGTAACAGTAGTTGTGCACCAATTTTTAGGCTGGGTAACTTTTTGGAATCTGCCACTAATAGCCAAAGGTGAAGGCCTCATTCTCTCTTTGTCACTGCGTGTGTAGAATGGCATGCTTACAATTTTTTTTTTATCGTCACTTAACTTTTGCTCAGTTACACTTCTTTTTCGCTTCAATACGGTAAAAAAATTTTGGGTTTTTGTTTTTTGCACTAATTTGGAAACACTCTGTTGTTTGACATCGCCTTGGCCAGATGACGTACTGGGAACACTAACATCAGGACTGGTGACAGAACCTGGTTGCTCATTTTGATCATATGTGGACTGCTTTGAATCCATTCTGAGCGCAAACCACTGGGGAGTGCTAAAAATTATTTGGTAGATACTGCTGACAGATATGACTTTTGACAGCCATAAATATTAATGCACAATTAGGGAGGACACCCCAAAAGCACTGAGGAGTGCTAAAAATTATTTAGTAGATACTGCTGACAGATATGACTTTTGACAGCCAGAAATATTAATGCACAATTAGGGAGGACACCCCAAAAGCACTGAGGAGTGCTAAAAATTATTTAGTAGATACTGCTGACAGATATGACTTTTGACAGCCAGAAATATTAATGCACAATTAGGGAGGACACCCCAAAAGCACTGAGGAGTGCTAAAAATTATTTAGTAGATACTGCTGACAGATATGACTTTTGACAGCCAGAAATATTAATGCACAATTAGGGAGGACACCCCAAAAGCACTGAGGAGTGCTAAAAATTATTTAGTAGATACTGCTGACAGATATGACTTTTGACAGCCAGAAATATTAATGCACAATTAGGGAGGACACCACAAAAGCACTGAGGAATTCTAAAAATTATTTAGTAGATACTGCTGACAGATATGACTTTTGACAGCCAGAAATATTAATGCATAATTAGGGAGGACACCCCAAAAGCACTGAGGAGTGCTAAAAATTATTTAGTTGATACTGCTGACAGATATGACTTTTGACAGCCAGAAATATTAATGCACAATTAGGGAGGACACCCCAAAAGCACTGAGGAGTGCTAAAAATTATTTAGTAGATACTGCTGACAGATATGACTTTTGACAGCCAGAAATATTAATGCACAATTAGGGAGGACACCCCAAAAGCACTGAGGAGTGCTAAAAATTATTTAGTAGATACTGCTGACAGATATGACTTTTGACAGCCAGAAATATTAATGCACAATTAGGGAGGACACCACAAAAGCACTGAGGAGTTCTAAAAATTATTTAGTAGATACTGCTGACAGATATGACTTTTGACAGCCAGAAATATTAATGCACAATTAGGGAGGACACCCCAAAAGCACTGAGGAGTGCTAAAAATTATTTAGTAGATACTGCTGACAGATATGACTTTTGACAGCCAGAAATATTAATGCACAATTAGGGAGGACACCCCAAAAGCACTGAGGAGTGCTAAAAATTAGTTGGTAGATACTGCTGACAGATATGACTTTTGACAGCCAGAAATATTTATGCACAATTATGGGGGACACCCCAAAAGCGCTGGGGAGTGCCAAATATTAAGAAAAAATAATAAACCTCTATCCTCCTCTCTGCACTAGCGATTTTGGTTAGAGCAATTGCAAGAACAATATTGTATTCTCTGTCCCTGCTCTAATCAGCCTATGACTACACCCTGCTCTCTCCCTCTGTCAAATGGCGATGGATTGCTGTGGAGGCGTGTATTTATAAAGTTTAAGTATCGCGAGAACCGAGCCCCGAGATCCGACAACGTCACGATGACGTTCGGCCTCGATTTGGATTCGGAACAGGCGGGAGAGTACCGAGCTGCTCAGCTCGGTACTCGGATACCCAAAGTTCGGGTGGGTTCGGTTCTCGGAGAACCGGACCCGCCCATCTCTAGTTGTTACATAGAGATATCATCTTTACTAACTGCATTACATTGAAAATTATAGATTATAATTTAAGATTATAACAATATACAGCAAATATTTTGGAGGATAAACATGGTTGGCATGATTCAAATCTGGACGTACGACCGTTTGCGTAGAATATCTTGTGTGATTTCACTCTTTGGATGCCCAGAAACCAAACTAACATATCTGAACGCACTTGCACGAAGTTCATATCCATACACATCTGACACTTATGACTCCTTATGACTTGAGAGGCAGAACAGGGGAGGGAAGGGGCAAAGTAAAATAACCCATGTTCAAACTGAATAATCTAATTTAAATTCTGTTTTCATCATAAGTATGCTTGTTTTCACCTCTATCTTTTACATCTGCTACAGAGCAAGTGTAAATGCCGGATAATAGTGATGGCCAATATGGTATAGTCTTTGTTTAACAAATCACACATATGCATCTCAGTTATCGCAGACCAACTATATACATTTAAGATTTATTTTCATAACAAATTCTATGCTCTGTACGCATTGAAGAGTTAACTATTTAATTAATTGAAAATAGTTTATGAAACAAAAAAAAACAATTGTATGGATTACATTTAAAAACTTTTTTTTAAATTCTTTTTTTGTTAGCAGTAGTTATTTTGCAATAGTTTAATATATTTAATATAATTTTGAATTTATGATAAAATATGTGCATGTGTATATACTTCAGTCTGTTATGTATGTCTACGCTTACGAAAGTACTGTTTATACAGGGCGTATTTCCACCCATATTCAAATCATACCGTATCTTTGATTTGAATGTGGGTGAAACTATGTAACAGTTGCATACTCTTTTTAAACACGTAAATTAAGATACTTTGCATTCAGACTTGAATCAGGCCCAGTGTATACATTTTCAGTCGGAATGTGTTTTCCCAAAAAATGTTTGTAAACAAAATGAACCTGCCTTCATTCTATTTTAGCTTTGGAAGTTATAAAACATGCAAATTTACCTACTTTACCTTACAGATATGTTTCAATCCTTGGCCATAAACAGGCCTTGCCTTAAGTTTCCTGCTATCTTTTCATCCATGTTGTCCTCCATATTGTAGGCTGAACCAACATTCAGCCTATTAGTTCTCTAGGAACTAGTGACATGACTGACTCATGAGGCACTGTGCTTCAGCCCACTAAAAGGATACATCTAAGTAACAGACAAACTTGTGTGCGCTAGCGAAAACATATTTGGAGATATAGTCCATCTAAGCCATTGAAGATAGTTAAAAATTGCACTTCCACTAAACATGTGTGTGACTGGATCCCTTATAAATAGCTTATTTGTGGCTGGATAACGTAGAAATAATATATTGTAGAAATGTATTTCAATCAGAGGTGTAGGCACCAATGTAAAATTTGAAATGCACTTATCATGTTGCATTAGGATGTGTTTTGTATGCAAGTGTAATTGTTTGGGTTTGTATCTTTGCTAGAAGTCTGTTTGCCGATAACAGGAAATGTTAAGTAAGTCTTTATGTGAGGTGACAGAAACCTGTTTAGCCTGTATACCCAGCAGAGGGCTGCTGCCTGGCTGTCTGGCATTACTGGATCTCAGATAATGCAAGCATCAAGTTTTAGCACATAACAGAGAAGTGTAAATATTGTTAGCTTTGCATTGCATGTAAATCCATGTTTGGGTAAACAAATTGCATCCTGATTCTAAAAATAGCCTGTGAGGCTGTGTTCAAATCTGTATAAAAAGCACTGTCTTGTATTGAAAACTGTTCTTTCTTGCCTCCTTTGACCTGCTCCTGGTACCTTCAACCAGTGTGAGCAAATAAACAAAACACTTGCTTTAAAGACCTGCTTGGAAACTTTTCTATTCCTGTGACCTTCAGATCTAATCCGTTCCTGGCTGTTACTGAGGTTTGGACCCAGCTTTTCCAGTACCACCGCTCTGCACGCTACCCAGCAGCTCTGGTCAGTGTGATAGGCCAGGGGGGATCCATCCACAGCAACCCTGATCAATCGGAAGAGGTCAGGAGTACCAGCCCAGGTACACCAGCAAGGTGTACATTAGCAGCGTCAGTTACCCAGAAGAAACCCGGTACTGGATGCTGGTAAGGAGTCCAGTAGTGGCAGCATTTGTAACTACTGCGGCAAGAGGGCGCATTTGGGATAACAAAAGGGAACTGTGACAAAGTAAGCCCAGTCGGTTCCCAGCAACAGCAGATAGGGTGGCATAGGAGGTCCATCCTGTCACAATGTGCAATCTATTAATCCTAGAAGGTCATCAGAATATGGTTGAAATGTACAGAATGAACAGCACAATGTGGGTATTGTGGCTGTTTGGGTCTAATGCTCCCTTTTAACTCCATGAGATCGGCCACATATTCTTCACATAGTCAAGTGTAAAACTTTGACACATGGCTATGTGTTAAAGCGTCACTATGTGTCACTTTGTGTCACTTAGTGCACCTGTATGTTACCCCAGAAAATAAAATCTTGTTTTTTAATTTGTCTATAAAAAATGGCACAATAATGATCCTCTCCTGTCACATACAATTATGAAATAAGTAATAATTTTATTTCTATACATCCATCTATCTACACATGATTTTGATACACTGTAAGGGAGTATTCTGAACCAAATATTATATATATACCTTTGCAGGTAAATCCATTCCCGATGTATCCAGATTTGCAAGTACAATAATATGATCCTGGTGTGTTTGTGCATACTGCATTATTGCTGCAACGGCTGCGTCCATTGATACATTCATCCACATCTGGAAGACAAAAATATTTTTGAAAAGCAGAATCTCAAACAATTTCCTAATTAAGTCAAACACTGACTGCATAATATTATTATTAATAATAATAATAATAATAATAATAACAATAATAATTAAGGGTTACCTATGTTGCAAGTCTTCCCTTGCCAGTTAGAAGGACATGAGCAAAAGAAATCATTTACTAGGTCCACACAGATACCACCATACCTACATGTAGTTCTGGTGCAGTCATTAATATCTGTAATAAGAGAAGGGGATGTACTGAGAATAGAGATCACTGATGAGTGTATACAACAGTAACATATCTGTAGAGTCACTCACAAATACTCTAACTAAGTCAGTCACTCACCTATCTCACAGAATCTGCTGGTGAATCCAGAAACACAGGAGCAGGAGAAGCCATTGACTAAATCTTTGCAAGTGGCACCATTTCTACACAGGTTGTTCAGACACTCATTAATATCTGTTTAGAAAAACAATTGTAAGATAAAACAACTTTTAAATAGTCTTATCATGTTGCTATTTATTTTTACTTAAGCTTTGTTTTAAGTTATGTTTAAGTAGAAAGACTCAATGGCCCTGATAAATTAAGGAAAATTAAGCCAAAAATTGAGCAAGTTTTCTTACTCAAGTTTTCTGGACAAAGCCATGTTGCAATGCAAGGGGTGCAACTTAGTTTATTATTTTGCACATAAAGAAAATACCCTCTGTTTTTTCATGTAGCACACAAATACTTGATAGCTTATTTGTACACTGAAATTTGATCTAGGATATGATCTACCCCAAATATAAATCTGCCGTCACATTTGAAATTTACCTCCCCCTCCAATGCAACATGGTTTTGCCTTACTTATTACTTTTGCTTAACTTCCCTTAACAAATCAGGCCCAATGAGTAGGGAGGGCTAAAATGAGTTTCTTATATTGCCAGTTTGGAAATGTGTAATCATGACAGTAGCAATATACACTAGTGAATTCTACCACTCACAGATCCAATTTTAACTGTATGTTTTCACTGATGATATAATTATAAACCCTTATAAATTAAACAACGTCCACATTTTGATTTTGTTTTAAAATAACCATATGCCTGGTAAAAATTGATCTATTTGATAAAACATTGACGCCAATTGATGAATTGGAAAACCCTCAAATGCAGAACACATGCAGCCAATATATAGGTGCTTGCTCTTATTCTACATTTTCATAGATCAATTGAGCAAATGTTTTGCACCAAATTTTGCAGTATTTTAAACCATGGCTGATGTTGGGGAAAAAGTAAAAACCTCACCTGTAAGTACTGCACGGCATTACATTTACTGATAGGCAGCATAGCACCACCAACTTCATTAATGTGAACTCTTCTTTTATTTTCTTCTGAAATACTACTTGTCTGGCTCATTTATGTCTTATTTAACTAAAATAATTAGGTATCTCAGCTGCCTTTCAATGGTCACAATTAAAAAATTTTGCATTTTATTTACACATTTTTTGCAGTTATTAATTATCTTCCACATAAATGTAGCAAAATGCATCCTAGTGCAAGATTAATTACCTCCACTTCAAAGATGGTGCACAAATTAATATTTTCAATGGAGGAGACGTCCAAAAATGTGCAATCTACAGTCTACAACCCTTGAGGTTTATTAAAACTTAGGGATCTATTTATTAACATCCTGCGATAAAACTGAATTTCGATTGCTGCTATACAATCGCCTATTTTCAACATTTGCCATTAGAATCTCACCGTAACTTTGATTGTATAAAATCCATTGTTCACCACTTTATTAAATATAAAATAGAATATTGTTGTTTTCTTCATTTTTTGATCCATTATAGTCCAAATGGGAGGGAAAACATCCCTATAGAAAATATGTCATGCATAATGCTGACTAATTAAATGATCATAGCTAGGACTACTCCCTATCACAAGTGAGGATAATTACAGTTGTGACTATTAAAAGGCAATCATATGTAGTGTTAAGGTGGGTATTTTTAATGATCATTTTTTGAGTTTATCTCTTTTTTTTTCCCTATGATGGACTATGATGAATCAGGAAGGAATTAAATACGTTTTTTATTAATATAATAAAGTTGATGTTTTAAATGGCAATAAAGCTTTGCCATATACATCAAACTGGTGAAGAAACACCTTTGTAATAAAACAAACAGCTGGGAGGTCAGGAGTCAATTTGCTTTTGTTGATTTTCAACACTGAGTGAAATTCACTATAGTTTGTGATTTATGAAATGAAATGCAGCCAAATCACAGCAAACAACAGTTTTGGAGCTACATAAAACCCTAGTAGGTGTTTTCAGAGGCATATTCTTTACACAGTCATAAACCATATAATACTGTTATTCTAACAATGTGTTCACCTTCTGTATCTCGTGCAATTGTGTGCAAAATATGCTCATTATTGATTCTATTCCATCTCACTCTATCCATTATCCATGTGTTGCAAACTTTGTCCATCATATCAGCAAAATATTGTACGTCCCCAATGCAATTTTCTAAAGCTAATAACTTGTGAATCCATAAAAAATAGTGAAACTTCAGGCAAATTACCAAATTATGTCATCATGTGGGAAATGACTATTATTTTCCATATTTAAATTTGGGACATTTTACTTATTCTCTTGTGCATTGCTACATTTTGAAATTTTGAATGCAGATGTAACAATATAAGAGGACTGGTTTTAATCCAGGAAGCACAAGACAGTTCTTGACTTTGGCCAAAACTAAATTAAAAAGAGCTAGAAAATTGAACTTCACATACAACATCAACAAACTGTTACCTTCATGACAGGTTACACCAGTGAAACCCGGATTACAAGAACATCCATAACTTCCATTGGTGTTAAAGCATGATCCATGTCCACAAGGATTGGACAGACACTCATTGATATCTGGAAAAAATTAAATTAAAACAGAAAAATAATCTTATGTCATTTTCATATATTCATCAGTATAGAGAAAGACATTGATAGAACAAGACATTAGCAATGGCAGATGTTTTCCTGACATTAGTAAAGTCAGGTCAATTCTTAAAAAGAACCTGGAACTGTGTTAGGATAAGAGGCTTTCATAATCTCAATTTCAGAGCAGACAGATGAGATACATGATTCACATCAGATAATCCACTGCTCTTGTGTGTGCAGTACTGTAAACCCCAGTTTGAGCTGTGCATGTATTCTCTATAGTTTCTCTTGGCAAAGGCGAACATGGAAATAGTTCTTGTACAGGGAAACAAGGGGAAATTGAGGTCAAAAATCCTAATTTATATTTGTTACACTCTGAAGGAAGAGAGACCTGTGCTAATCCCAATTGGCACTGGCAGACCAGGGGCGTTGAGTCTTACGAGTTCCCCTGTTTTCACCAAGAACCGCCGCAAGGAAGGGTGGGTTTTGCTGGCGAGAACTCGCTGGTCACTGCCCCCTGGACTGTCTCGGAATGTAACACAAGGCCTAAAGATTGGAAGATGTACCCAGAAGATAGCGCAGAGATAGCGATAGTACTGGGATCAGGAACACCAAATGTAGCACAGAATGAACAGGCAGACAAGGATCTGGTACAGGGAATCAGGCACAGAGAGTACTGACTGGTTAGGATCAGGTACACAAGTAGTCAGGCGCAGAGTAGTCAGACAAGCCAAGTTCGGTACACAGGTGATCTAGCAATGCATAGTCAGACAAGCCAAGTTCGTTTCACAGGAGATCCAGCAGTTCAGGGTCAGACAGGCAGCGAACGGTACACAGATGTTCCAGCAGAGACCACTTACAGGGAGCAAGGCAGGTTAGTAGAGGCTAACAAGGAATGGGAGTCAGCATCACAGCAACAGCTTTGCACTGACAAAGGCTGAGTATCAATACAGCGTCTAAATAGTGCAGGCTATTCATGTGGCCCACCATCCAAATGTGCCGTAATCTGCGCGAACGGAGCAACGCTGGAGCGTGGAGCAGGTAAGTTTGTTACAATATTATATTAGAATAGAATATACTATATACAAAAATGAAATAAATGGAATTATTTTAGTTGTATGTCAGTAAGCACAATTGACTACTTATTGACATAACTGCATAACTGTGATCAATTACATAACTAATTAATATTCCAAAAATCTGACTTGCTATCAATACTCAAAGGCTAATACTATGCAAACTGTGAGCAAAACACATTAAATTGAAGATAATAAAATATACATTTTTACATTTCAAATGACAGCTACGGAAGCAAAGGCTAGAAATGCTTAACTCATTTTGAAAGCAGTTCTCTAACTAGTTTATCAAATCAAAGCAAAAGTTAAAAAATCTTGGGAAATTCTTGAACTTTTTCAAGTCTGAAGGTCTTTTATAATGATCATGTATGTCACATCCAAAAGACTGACATGCATTGAAGTACATACATTTAAATCAAGTTTGCTGTACATCTTTCCATGTTTCAATGAATGCAAACAACTTCCAGTTCATTTAGATTGAACAAGGCAGAAAGTGGCCCCAAATCTTAAAGGAACAAGTTTAAGACCGTTGAACTGACCCAATTTTACTGAATTTCAAACTTGCACCAACATTTTGAGCATCTCTAGCAAAGACCAGAAAAGATAATCATCTTGTTTTACCTATAGTACATATTGGTCCTGTCCATCCTGGCCTGCAGTGACATTCATAGGAGCCGTTGGAGTTCACACAGGTGCCCTGTGAGCTGCAGGGGTTGGTCCTGTCACATTCATCAATATCTAATAAATAATGTAGAAATAATATCAGCTCAACACATCTAACCATCGCACAATCATAGATTAATAAAGCTTATGGAGATTGGGAATGATTTACTGAACACATTACATAAAAATGACATTGCAGTCATTATTAATATGCCAGTTACTATAAGGAAATACAGGGCAGCAGCTATTTTCATGCAGAACATCTTAGTTTCTATTACCTAGCTCACATGAGGATCCTTCCCATCCGTTGTTACAGCGACAGATATATCCGTATTTACCATTCTCACACGTCCCATTGATACAGGGGGAGCTCTTACAATAATCAATTTCTGCATATGAACAAAAACAAAATGATTAAATACAAACTTTTACAGTAAGCATTAAGATTAAAAGGACATTTTCAGATATTTTATTTTAGATTTATATCTGCTTGGCGTGGTATTGCTGGATTAATTTGATTTAAATAGGCTTATAAATATAACATTTGTGATTTTTATATTGTATATTTTATGTTACCGTAATGGGGCTGTGTTAGACATGACTTTAATGGAGGCAATGAAACCACACCCATGCAAGCAGTAGAGATCAATTATGTGTCACATTATCATCATCAGTTATTTATATAGCGTCACTAATTATGCAGCGCTGTACAGAGAACTCACTCACATCAGTCCCTGCCCCATTGGAGATTACAGTCTAAATTCTCTAACACACACACACACGTCAATTTTGATAGCAGACAATTAACCTACTAGTATGTTTTTGGAGTATAAAGTGATGCAGAATCTGCTGGAGCTATATAAATAAATGTTGGCGATGATGCTGTTGATGGTGTTGAGGATATTATACCACAATTAGTGATTGGACATATTTATGTGTGCATAAAGGTTTGCACAAGCAGACAAGGAAAAACCAAAGCACAAAGGTAGACACATTCTTCTGAATAGTACTTCTGTACCCCCAGTCTAAACACTCACTTATATTGTATAGTAGTGCTGTGTGATAACTGGAGAAGGGGTAGGAGCAGGTCATCTAGGACAGAACAGGCTAACCTTGGACTATTCAGACTACATCAGGCTGCATGCATGGTGCAGGGGAAAGGAAGAAAGGGGGAGGAACCTGCATGCAGGAGGCTGCTGATTAAAAGAGAATGGAAGTGGAGAAACACGGAACATGCAGTGGGACCAACATGGAGAAAATGGAGAGAGCTGAAGGTAGAAATGTGGTTGGATCCCCTCCAGAAAAGCATGTATCCAATGTACAGGTCTAGAATGTGCCCAGTTGCCCAGTGCCAATGTGCAGAGAAAATTCAGTGTCCAGAGGGTATCCTGTGTCGGGACAGGTCCCAGTGCCTGGACGGTATCCAGCATCCACAGAGCATCCAACATTGTGGGCCTAGCATCCAGCTTTTCAAGTGTCAGGGTGGTTTGGAGTTAGCAACTGCTGACAAAAGCTGTGTGTTCAAATCCATATCCAATTTGCAGAACCCTATTGTTAGTTACTTTATGAACTAAACAGTTGGTTACTATCTATATTTTATCACACTTGTCCTAGCCATACAGTAGCCAGAGACTTCTCCACTTGCTTGAATCCCCTTCATCTGCTTGAAACAGCCACTGTACAGATCGAATAACACATTTTACCATGTGGACAAAGTTCTGCTCCACTGTTGTCAAGCGGGCAAAGATTATCATATCACCTGAGCTCATTAATGTTGCAACTGTCAATATTTTTTATGCTCTATATTGCTCATGCTTGCATATCTATTTTAAGGGGATGGCATGTCAGTGAGGGCACATGTGGTGTCAGTGTGAGATTTAGAATATAGCAAGTCACATGTTAGCATTTGTGGTGCCTACGACATTTAGATTCTAACCAAATCTATTATTAAAACCTTGTTGAAGATCTGTATATCTGCTGCTTAACTAGGTTTCTTCCGACTGTTATAATCAGTCAATAAAGTGACCAATATCCATAGCCAGTAATTGTTGTCCTTTTTGAGAACCCTACTACATTTAAACTTTAAAATTTGTGCTTGGTAGTTTTTCTCACATTTAGAGAGTGGAGCTACACTCATCGAGTCAGGAAGGCAATTAGTGAGTAAATACCTAGTAGAAATCCAAAGTTACTACTGCACTGAGAAATCCAGGCAAGATTTGGTTCAAGCCTCACACAAGCATACACATGCCAACATAGGTGCCAGCTCTGTCGGTGCTTGAGCACTCTCAATATTTATCTGCCACCTGATTTTTTTGCTTACTCTGATTCCTATATAAGTAGCCAATTGGGTCCCTAACTGATTTCTGTCACCAGCATCCACCTCCAGATATGACATGAAATAGTAGGTTTCTGTACAGTTGCACACTTATTTTTTACTTCCCTGCCAGAATAAGTAACCAATTACGGAGTCAGTGTGTAACTTACTGATTGCATTCTGAACAGTCAAGAGCTGGCACTTGGTAGGAGGAGTGTCTCTCTGCACATTGTGCACATTCCCTGGTGCTTTACCTGAGCCTGCACAGCTATCTTTCAAACACAGCGTGGGGACAGAGTCATGATGACGTGATCTGGGAGGGTGGTCTACTCTTCCTGAAATTTGTAAGTCTCCATGGACAGCAAAAACGGCAGAGCTTATACAAATGTGAGCAGAGTTTCAAATAAAAGTGGGCACTTCTGGGCAGATCGAGGTAGTGATTATTTTGTCCCTTTTTTGAATATCTAAATATACACACCATGGTCAAAATGGTTTGGTATAGGATTGTGAAATCTCAACACATAACCTCTTATGTGCTAATACTCTAGGGGAAAAATACTGATAATTTTAACTAAATATATAACAGATTAAAAAAACGCCTGTCGCTTCATTTTAAAAAACGAGTGCCAATCCTGAAACAAAAGTAATAGAATATGCAATAAAAGGTGCGACAAGGACCAATGATCTATGCAATTAAATTTAGCACAAATATGGTGGATTAAGAAATACAATGTTTATTTTATAAAATCTAACAAGGAAATTATTGGTGGTGGCTCTGACCTTTTGCTTGTGACTCACCTTATGCCGGCCCTGACTCTTGCCTGAAGCTTACCTTGCTGCCTGCTTCTGTCCTTGGACCCTGACTTGTTCCTGACCACTCTTACATCCTGTCATCACCTCCTAGTCCACGCTATGGTGATATACATAAGCTTACACTATGTGGAGTTTAAGACCTGGCGGCATCTACGTGCTGGTGAGCATAACAAGCTTTACAGGAAAGGCGACTGCTATAGGTGAAGACCTCTACACCTAGTTCAGCCATTATCTGTAACACTCCATACTAATGTTTCCTGCTGATATGCCTCAGCCTTGATGAAATATAGTACAGTTCTGTGTTCACAAGAAGAGTGATCTTTGAAAAAGTCAGACCTATACTGATGAAACGCATCAGAAGAATCTTGTATTCTAAGCTTGCTATCGTACCAAAAACAGCAGCTAAATGGAAAATGTATTGGTGCAGATTCAGACGTCTCTTCTTGTGAACCCAGAACTGTGCTACATTTCATCAAGGCTGAGGCATATCAGTAGGAAACATCAGTATCACCCTAACCGTGGAACTTGAGAAAGTGATCATAAGGGGAGATTTTTCCCTAAACAGTCCTCACATGGAATCGGGTGAGACCTCTCCAGATCATTACCCTTTAAACAGGAAGAATTATAAGAATGCACAGTCTTGCTTGAGTTTCATAAGTTTTCTGGACTAAAATTTTAATGAAGAAGTAGACTATACATAATACGCAGGTTCAAAACTATATATTGAAGTGAACTGACCATTCACTTCAAGTAACTATCTTGCAAGTTATTTCTTTTGAAGAGAATAAGGTTTCATATAATTATACTGCACCTGATGAGATTTAATATTCGCACCATATAATTTTGGGATCTGCTGGTGGTCTTTTCACCCTTTTGGGGGATTTGAAAAGATGGGACAAACATTTAAAAAAAAATTAAATTTAGCACCCGATAATATATGAAGATACATTTTTCTATGTTATGCATGCTAGTTATTTATTAACCAATAATTTTATTTTGAATTTATTTCCTTTTTAGAGTTTATAAAATAAACATTGTATTTCTTAATCCACCATATTTGTGCTCATGCACATTTTATTGCATATTATATTGGTATAGGATGGTAAGTCATACCAGAACTTCTCCCTACTGCTCTAACTCACCACTTGGTGATCAAAATAATTGTCCTCAATGCAAAAGTCAAAGTGGGTGAACTATTTATATAAGCCTCAGTCTCAGTCTATAATAATGGCTGCCACATGTATTGTATAACTCACTAATAGAGGCACATTGTAAGATAGTTAATTCACCTGAAACTGATTTGCTGGCAAAACTTTAGTTAGGAACTGTCCCTCAACAAATTGAACAAACCAGGATTTTTGCTATTTATTTACTTAATACACAACTCCATTCTCAGCATCTACCTCAAGACATTGACAAGCACTTTAAAGATAGAGTCGGATATCTGCATACTGGATGTTTTTGCTTCAGTCTCTCTGTGTGTCTCCCATTCGTGTATGAGACATGGGCATAAATAAACTTAGGGATACAATTAATTGAAACCTATCAATTTATTTTCCTATATCCTAAATCCCGTAATATGTTAATTTGATAACAGATTGTATTTTTAAAATAAAAATAGTAAAAAAGCAGAAAGCTGTAAACTGCTTGTCAGAAGGAGTACGTGTACAGAACAATTTCCATGCATAACTAGTTTTACTAAGAAAGTTAAAAGCAGATTTAGTAGGTTTTAAGAACATGTGTTAAAACACTTTAAATTAATGAGCCCAGAAATCCGTTCTCTGTGTTCGAATCTCACTCCACCTGAATCCAATCTATGCAATATTCTCTCCTCAGTGATCTTCCTGAGCGCTCCAAGGATTCAGTGTAGCTGAGGCACTACTACTTTAAACAAACTGACACCCCAAAAATGATTCACATGGGCACAATTGTAAAGATACACAGAAGGGAAGCGTATAACCATACGGAAGGAAGGAGCACAGTCACTTAGGAGATCAGACTGGAGAGGGAGCAATGAAGATGGCAATCAGACAGGGAATGGAATGGAATTAGAAGGCAAAGGCCACTTAAATAAAGTCCCTTGTTGCACTGATTCTTCAATGTAGGATAGTGCAAAGCATGACCAGTACGAAATAAACAGTGGTGCACTGGAGGCAGACTAGTGCTTGTTAAGTGTTAGACATCCCTTTTCTATTGGATGTTCACATCCTCTCCATGGGATGGTCACATCCAGTGTCGGACTGGGGAATGAAGGGCCCACCGGGGAATGCAACACTAGGGGCCCACCAAAGGGGGTGTGGTCAGCCATCATAGAGGCGGGACCAGATGCTAGAGGGGGAGTGGTCAGTCCACAAAGGACAGCTAGCACCTTAGTGCAGTATATTAAGAATGCAGTGTGTGTATAAAGAATACACAGTGTTGACCTGCCCCTTAGATTGGACAGAACAGTCACCAAAAATCAGGATTGTCCCACTAGACCAGGATTGGCTAACCTGTGGCACTCCATGTGTTGTAAAACTACAAGCCTCAGCATGTTTTGCCAATATATAGCAGCTTATGCTAGGACTTATAGTTTCACAACACCTGGAGTACCACCACTAGAATCAGATCATTTGACAGACTGTCCTACCTGTTGTTGTCACTTTTACCTCCTGTGGCTGCTGGTTTCTTCAGTTGCGGCTTGTCTGGATCTTGGAATGTTGAGGGCCCTATTTGGAAAAAATAATGGGTACATTTAGAAACGCCAGCAATCCCTGCCATTAAATAAACAGCACCCACATTTAATAATTAGGCCTCTCTCCAGCCTCAACATTAAAGTAATAGTGCTCACATGTGATACATAGATCTATTTCCCTCCAACCAACCCCAATATTAAAGTAATAGTATTCCCATTTAATAAATAAACTTATTACCCTCCCTCCAAACAGCCCCAGCAATAAATTAATAGCATTTATGTTTAATACATCCATTTCCTACTACCATTCCTAGCATTAAATAATTAATTTTCACATTTAATAGATAGCCCTCCCCCCCACATTCAATTATAAACGGAATGGTCCACAGGGCGCTCAAGTACAACAGGGTGAGATGAAGTTGGTGGTAGCTCTTAGATGCAAAAACTTGTATATGCTCTCGGTGGGATATGTGTGGTGACTGGGATTAAGTAAACAAGTGTGAGGGAACAGATTATTGAATAAACAAAATACACATTAACAGTCACAAAAGATAAGTGATAGATGCACAGAAATGCAATGGATGTTGGTAAACGTCCCAGAAGACTGGAATATGATGCCAATGTTTTGGATATCAGCTGGTATGTGCCAGGGATGGCTGCGTAGCAGCGATGCTGCTCTGATCCTCTGATCTTATGTGAGGTTACAATTACCTTATTAGAAAGGTGTGTGCGCTCGGTAGTGGATTCTGTGGTGCAGTCAGCTGCAGTCTGAACTCCGTGGTCTCCCTCTGTAGTCTCCCTCTGTATGACTGTGGCTGCTTGGAGCAGGTCATGGTGGAGACGGTAAGAGGTGTCCGAAGGCGGCTGTGTGAAGTCGGCGATGTGTGCTAGATATGTCGGGGGATATACGCTGCAACTTCAGTGACTTCCTCTTGATCGGGAGTGCAGCTAATTACCGCGCTTGCGCGGAGCTGGGTGCTCGGGTGAGGCCTCCAGATAAGCTCCGCCCATGTGTAAAAGGGGATGTGGCCGTAAGGTAGCCGGGCCTACCGGTTATTTTACCGGTAGCCCGCTGGGCCAGTCCGACGCTGGTCACATCCTCTCTGCAAATAAGCATTTGGAAATCCTGCCTTTGCCCTTGGAACTTGGGCTAATATACAAAAAATACAATTCTACCAAGGATCTGTATTGCAAAGAAACTGTATGCAGTTTCACATATTCACTTTTACATTTAGATTGTTAAAGTTGAATTTATAATAATAATTGCTTTTAAAAAACTATGAAAAAGTTAGGAGCTATTTAACCTTAAAATATCTATTGCACAAGAATTTAACCATGTTCATTTACCACTGCTTTGAAAACTGCTCATGTAATGTAATTAGCCTGCAACCAAACCTGTGTTTCTCACTCTGAAATGAAATGAAGGAGCAG
Source organism: Mixophyes fleayi (assembly GCF_038048845.1). NCBI lineage: Eukaryota > Metazoa > Chordata > Amphibia > Anura > Limnodynastidae > Mixophyes > Mixophyes fleayi. The sequence continues at coordinate 128,597,895 of NC_134404.1, read as the reverse complement.
GTTGTATGCAAACTGTGCTATGCATTTTACAATAGCTGAAACTGGAAAATGTAATAAGCCAACATCGTTTTACTGCAGCATCTACATTTGGAATGGACAATATACATTTATTCTAGTAATGAATTTAACAAGATGCTATTTCCTCTTAAATATAAACACTTTGCGTACATTTCTTTAGTTGCTTATATGGATTGTGCAAAATAACTTTCCTACTATGCATCTATTTATCCTATTTTTACCATCAATATTTTCCCAGGTGCTCTCTTATTAATAGTCACACAGACTGAAGCTGTGTGTTATTTCCCTCTCCCTTCTCCCCTATGCAGAATTTATGGATTTGATGAACAATCCTGCCTGTACTGTATAAGATGAAAGTGGTAACCTATCTCACTAATGCATTCAATGTACTCTTTATTAATTTATTAAAGGAAGTTATTCTTTTAAAAATACCTTGAAATCTTAAAATGTGCCCACCGCTACGCACGACAGAGATAGCCATTTCTGGGCATGAGTACGTATATTTGAGGAATTATAGGTTATTAAGTCTCAAAGAATTAGTGGAATCACTAAAGCATGAGGCATTTTGTCTCTGGTGCATTTATAGGCTGAGAGGCGAATTAAGACCATACAGTACCATGGGTCCTGGGATGTGATGTTCAAGACATTGGCCACATAGTTTTACACTTTATTTTGATATAAACAGTTGGAACATCTATCTATGTTCATGAAGTATAGAGTAAGCCTCTAACCCCAATCCAGCTTTATCGCTTGTCGAGTCTGTTTGCAGCACTGAGTTAGATAGGAGAAAGTCCAAGCCCACTACTGCCCTAGGCACTTGGATACCAGCTAAATATTATTATTAAAATTATAATCTGCTTTAAGATAATTATTGCTTCTGTTTACAAAAGACCTACCTGCATGGCATGTAGGTGACAGTTACTTTACATGAGTTTCATAATTTAACACAAAGTGAAAAAATAGTCTAATAAACTATCCTCAAAACACACCTCAGTATAATTGTTCATCATAGTTATTAAACAGGTTTAAGACATTTGAAATGTCTTACAGTTCATACAAATTCAAACTTACGGATGCACTGTGTATTATTATTTGGATTTTCAGAATAACCGTCCAAACAGGAGCACGAATATCCACCAATCATGTTGGAGCACAGCTGCTCACAGATATTCAACTCACATTCATTAACATCTGTAAGACATGAGGATATTAGTATGAATATTATAATGAATGAACACATTAGAAAAGACTGAGATGGGAATGATCTGCTAATAAAAGCATAAGCAAGCAGAAATGTTTGTAAGCATTTAGAAGCCCAAAGTTAAAGGAAGTGTGTTCCCATTGAGCCCACCTCAACTTATGATACAATGGAGCATGTGCGTGACCAGGGCTGGCGGAACGCGGTTGCGGGGTAAGCAAGGCAGGGAGGCACCATGCCAAAAAGGCGCTTCCACTGCCTGCCTTCCGTGCTGTCCACCGCCACTGCTAAAAAAAAACAAAAAAACAGTCACTTACAGCGCCCCCTTGCACCCTGCTCTGTGCCCTCTGCTCACTGACAGTGTCAGGAGTGACATCATCACGCCTCGATGGTCAATGAGGAACCACACAGAGGACAGCGACGAAGATAAGATGACAGAAGATTAAGATAAGACGAGGTAAATACCATAGAATGGTAATTAGAGAGGACAATGTGAAAATGCAGGGGGGGAAAACAATGTGAAAATGCAGGAGGGGACAGTGTGAAAATGTGGGGGGGGGGGCACAGTATGAAAATGCAGGGGGGGGGCACAGTGTGAAAATGCAGGAGGGGATACAGTGTGAAAATGCAGGTGGGGCAGCGTGAAAATTCAGGGGGGGAACAGTGTGATAATACAGGGGGGCACAGTTGAATAATGAAGGAGGGGGTGCAGTGTGACAAAAGAGGTCACAGTGTGATGAAGGGGACATTTTTTTCTCATCTATACTATCACCAAATTAATTTGCTAAAAATGTTAAATTTTATTGCAAAGAATACATATTCTTCACTTAGATTATTCATATAACAATGAATTTATGCTGTTTAATGTACTTATTTGTATTACTCTCTTTATGAAAGTTTATAATATGATTTGTATTAAAAGAATAAAAGCATTAGTGAATGAACAAATAATTTGTAAAAGAGAGCGCAAATTTATTTTTTACAGGGGGGCGCCAGACATGCCAACACCGGCCCTGTGGGTGACATAAATTCTGAATAATTACCTATCCAATGAAGAAGTGTAACATGCTTATACATATAACTCACCGATACACATCCTCTCCTCAATATCAGGAAGAAAGCCACTGTTGCACTGGCAAAAAGGAGTTGTAGTTCCAGGCTTGATGTAACATTGGCCATTGGTACATTGTAGATTGCAAATCACAACAATTGCTATTTAAAGAAAAAAACAGTGAGCAAAGCAAATACCATATTGTTATATTGAGGCAACCCTGGTATACAGTCTTATTATCCTTTACTATAATCATTTTTGAATAATTTTCCTCACCAATTGTTAAAATCCCTTTAGACAAAGATTCTCCCTATTATAATACACAAACATGTCATAGTGCTAGTAAGTGTCCCTATTGGAGTTTGAAACTGGAGCAACTATCTAGTGAAGATTAAATAAGGGTCATAACTTAGGCGGTATTTGTCTGTTCCTCATGACTTTCTTTGTTGCAATGCATCATAAAATATGCATTCTTTCATATATTTGTCCGAAGCAACTATGTCCCATTTCAGTGAATGTAGTGGTTTCATATTTGTAACAAGAGTAAAATATTGCACACAGCGTGAAGGTCTTGGTCATAGGCGCCAAAAACTTTATATTCATTGCAACACAAAAAAATGATAATTCCACACTAGTCAATCAAAACATCTCCCTGTTGTTTAGTTCACAGGTAGTGTTGCTATGATTTTCTTTTTATAATGCATAAACAACCCCGATTCAAGTATCTCAAAAGGGGTAGGGTGTCATGGAATTTGGGTTATCTTTGTCAAAAGTGCCCATATTGGTGGTATAGTCATGGTGGATTGGGAACAGTTCTTATTTTGTCCAAATTTTGCAGATAAAAATATTTAGATGTGTGGCTAACCCAACACATTCAAGTTTTACATATCTGAGTCAGTATGCTAAGAACCAGGTGTCTGACTTTCTTTTGTAGTCCTGCTCAAGCGTCTGTGCCTAATATTATATCAGAAGCAAAACTACAACTCCCAGAAGTCCATCCACAGATCACATGGGGTTATTGGACCAATCAGAAAGCAGTAATCCTTGGCATCTCAGAAAGAAACAGACAGAAGTATGTTTCAGCAAGCCAGTTAAGTGTGTATTTTATTTTTTAAAATACACACTGATGCAGAGTTGGACACAAAACAGGGAAAACTTACTCTTAAAGAAAAAAGAGAATCGAAAATAAGCACATTCCTTTAATGTACTCACCGTACGCCCACTTTCTGGGCATGCTCAAAATTATTTCATGCACGCAAACTGACGTATGTCCCACTTGCATCAGCTTCTATGTCTTTATTGCAATCATTATCATGTGTTTGGTGATCCATTTGTTTGCATATGTGTAAGGTTGATCATGGTGTTAGTAGAGAATTTATGGCAGGGATGCTGATAACACTGTTTGGTGAGTGGTGCAGTGTGAAATACAGGAGCTCAAGGACTGCTTAACCTTGAGTTCTTTTTACTACACAGTAGTGATGGGTAGTTCACGAATGATTAGTTCAAATGAACTAATCTTCAAAGTGAACTAAATCATTTAGTTCACAGCTCTGGCAAAGATTAGTTCACCAGGAACTAAAACATGTGGGAGGAGTTAGAGATAAGGCCGAGCAGCTCCAGCAGCCTCACTCACTGTCTCATTCACACTAGCTCTTTTCTTTCTATTCAGCTCTCTCATTTAATACTCATGAGTCAGTACCTCTAAACTACCAAAGGTGGCACTGCTGTGCTCAGACATTGTGTGAGACTCTAGAGCTGATCACTGAGCTATGAGTCATTCTCCTCACTCAGGAGTTCAATAGTTCATCTAGTTCATTTCACTCTTCAAATCTTTCCGCTCTTTCGAATCTTTTCACTCATTCAGATCATTTAGCTCATGAGTCACAGGATACATTCCCTTCCCTGTCAGCTCAAGACACACTGCACTGCTGAGTGCTGCATGTTATATACTGTAGTTCTGTTTACTGCACCATATATACAGGGGAGATGTATTAAACCTTCAAGAGAGATAAAGTGGAAGCGTTGCCCATAGCAACTAATCAGTTTCTGTCATTTTATAGGCTCTGCTAGATAAATGACAGAAGCTGATTAGTCATAATTGCCAACATTATGTTCGTTACGTCTGGGAGTTCCTGGAGCGGGGTATTGGCGTAGGGGGCGGGGCTTTGTGAATTGCGCCATTTTGGCCCCGCACCCAGTGACATGATGCCTATTTGGGGTCTTTTTACAGCTGTAAAAATTCCCCCTAAGGTTTGATACATCTCCCCTATATCCTGATTGCACTGATCTCAATTTTAAAAGCAAAAAAGTGACATTTTATAATACTCTTAAATTGGGTCTTTTTTCATTTGCATATTATGGAAATAAAAAATAATAATGAAAATGTAATTAACTTTGCAGAGCTCAACATGTCACTACTAGTTTTTGTATAAGTGATTGGCCTTTTTAAAATATTAAAAATGATCTGACATATTAAACTTATCTGATTATTTTAACAGGACTATAACTCATCTAATGAGATGTAGTATACATGCCTACAGTATGTGTAATAGACTAGATCTATGTCTCCAATCACTTCTCTCAGCAGTGTTCCAGAGCCAGTGATCTAACTGAACTAACTGAGCTTAATGAACTAAATGAACTACTGAGTGAAATGAGAGAAATGAACTACTGAGTCAAATGAGTGAAATGAACTACTGAGTCAAATGAGTGAAATGAACTAATCTTTTGAACTAATCTTTTGTGTGAACTAGATCAGAATGAACTAATCTTCAAAATGAACTAGATTTCCCATCACTACTACACAGAGGAAGTAGGGAAGCTGAGACATGCTCAGAAGATATCAGTAGTCAGCGAGTAAAAAAACGTCATAGGAACCAGACCTACACACACAGAGATAACAGAGCACACTGATACCTAACACATGGATCTGTTGTGTTATCCAATCCGAGGGACTACAGGAATGCTTCTCTACATTGGAATTTATTTTACATTAATTTAGTGTATGGGCATAATGAAGATTTAGAATTGAGGGATGAATTAATTCATCAACCGCATTGCTCACGTACGACATATGAATGTACCCTTTAGGGTTGGAAACTGCAATGAAATTGCTAATTACTGTCTTTGTGACAGGATTTGCGAGTAGGGTAGCAGACTCCCTGCTGCAATGATATGGAAATTTTAATGCTGGTTAAACGGTCCATAATATAATTTGAGGTGAGGATCATACTGATAGGGTTGGCTATAAGGCAGGGCTGAGAGTACAATTGGGGTTATGGAAGAGCTGCTGTCAAAGGGAAGTAGCTTACAGTTTTAGAGGGTCTCATCAGCAAGCTCTCCCTGTCTCAGGGTGTCCCCCTTTTTTTCAAATAAAAGGGGGACATGAATTGGATAGCAATATTAATCCCAAATTGTCTTCTTTTGCATTTCACATATCAGGCAGACAATGGTGCAATAAGCAAAATAAAAATAAAAGTATTAATAAACCGCGGAGCAGATTATGCTTGTAGAGTGATTGCACAATTACATCCTCTTATTGCATCATCTGCTGCCTGAGATTGTGCTTAGCAGCTGTCGGCCAAGTCTATCTGGCTGCAACATATGGGTCAGTGTCGGTACCCTGGCGCTTTGTGGTGGGCTTTCAGATTTTCGATCATAATGGGAACCTATTCCTTACGTTTGCATGTGCAGATTCACCCAGAAATAAAGAGTTGTGATTAGGTGCTGTCAGCACCTGCCTTGTGTGGGATACTTATAAGGCATTTATTTTTCATGCAACGGGTGCTATACATAATATGGGATTAACCGAGCGCTATCGTATCACTTCTCTGTTTTGTTCCACAATGCAGCCTCCTAGAGCATACAGTAGCTTTGATAATTGCAGCACTGCCTCTGCTTTGTTCTGTCTTGCCCAGACCCACTCCCCTCTGACATCACGTCTAGAGGTATGCTGGCTCTGGTGTGTCCGCAGTTTAAGGGATTGCAGCTTTCTGTTCCGGTTCGAAAGATGATTATATCCAGCGCCCCTGCTCCCCTGTGATATCACAGCAAGCCGTCTGGTGGCATAGAGTCTCTGAGGCTCATGATCCTGTTCCGGCTCCATGGATGGTTCCGTATAGTTGGGTGAGAATGATGTATTTTATGTCTGTTATGTCTTGCTTGCTTCTATGCTTGTCAGGGTTCTAGGTTTCCCGGTTAGCTGATTGGGAGTTAGAACTATCAGTGTTGCTATATATGGTTCGGGCGCACGATGGCAGGTCTTTTTTTGCGACAATTTTCTGTTAGTAGGCGTTTGTCAGTTGGTTGGGTCCGGACACAAGGCTGGTCAGGACTGGTCAGCTAGGTATTCCTTCTACGGCTTGTTCTTTAGAAACGGGGTCTCCCGAGTGTATGGCAGGGTAAGCAAAAATGTCTATGATCCCTAGCATTTGTGTGTCCGCTAGGCCTGGGAATTGGCTTTCTTATATAAATACAATTTTTTTTTAGTGTATGCCAGTTTGCCTGGTGTATGAGTATTGATAGAGGGGGGGGGGGGGTTCTGACCAATGGTTGCAACTCCCCACAACCTCATGTTACTTTGTAATTAATCCAGAGGCTATCTGGCAGGGTTCACTATCGATCTTTAAGTGTAATGGACAGACGGTTTGGGGAGGTTTGGAAGGATTGGATCCTGTAGATAGAATGCTTGACGTGGAGTGCTCAATTCCTCTCTAAATCCCTCTCTGGGTCTCCCTTATGGTTTCAGGCATACCCACCACAGCGGGTGGGTCAAAGGTATGCCTTTTATTTGGGTACGATCTTGCCAGTAATATTCTGTACACCTCTCATTAATTTAAGAGGTGTGAGCTTGTTTGCGCATAGGAGGAATGTTTTTGCTAGTAGGCCAATCTTTAAATGACTACTGTTCAGGTAAATAGCTAAGCGTGGAGTTTACTTCATATAATGTTTATTCACCTGGGTGGGTATGATTTTGGTTATGCCAAATGGGTGGAGTTGACCCTAGCAATCCAGTCTGACATGGCATAGGTACATGCCTCCTGGCCATATCTGCATCTATGTTGGTCCCCAATAGTTCCCCGACAGATAGGAGGTCCTTTCTTGACAGATGGGTAGTTAATAGTTCTTGAAAGAAAGTTAATTTGGTTATAACTGGTATCTCCAATCTATATGGGGTTTGCAGATCGGACACCTGAGGCTTAGGTTGCAGAACCTCTGGCCTCTATAGGCCTGATGGGGGTGCATCTGACCGAGGATAGTTTTGGTCTCTTCATAGGGGAGATATATGCAGTTTAGGCAAAGTGGTTAGCGCATAATATGGTGGCCGGCCTAGGTTCAGGAGGGCGTGGCAGGGGAACACTATACAGGCGATGCGCAAGGTTGGTAAACTGCTCATTGATGGCATTTGAAATCCATTCCCTTCAAAGAGTTGCCTTAGGTTTGGTGCAAGCACAGCCCATCTGGGTTGGCTTGTGGTGCATTACAATTAGCTCAGGAGGGTTCGGGTTCTGGAATGCATGGGGATTATTGTCCCAGTTTTAGGATAAACTACAAGGGTGTGCTTAGGTAAAATGGTGGATAAATACTGAAGTCCCGAGGGTGGGTGACCCGTGATGGGACATCCAGATTGGTATTGATCAGTTACTGATGCTTCGTACAGTGTTCTCCCTCCACCATATCAGTGAGCGGTTAATCAAATAAATAAATAAATTTGCCAACAAGTGGGTGTGGTGTCTTTATTACATAGCACAAGTAAGATTAAGATTAAGGATTTATAGTTATGTTATCAACTGGTAAGCATTTTATTAGCAACCACTGGTGACTGGCATTTCTATGCAGCTAAAGGTGGTGTGCTACGAATGGAATAAGCAGAGACACTGGAAAAAGGAGATGTGAAAGATAAAGAAATCTTAAAATGGCTGCTGGCACCCATGACTGTCAATCAATGCATATATTAGCAAAGCTTCTTCCTGTTCATGCTCTGGAATATACTTATTCACTTTTGTGTTGCAAGAGTGGGTACATAGTTTACAGTGCCATTTAGATTGTGGTAACATCCATTTTTGTGGGTTGAAGGAAAACTGATCAAAAAAAAGGTTAAAATTAGATTTTTAAAACAAATCTTAAATGTGAAAATGACAAAAATATTTACACATTAAAAACAGTTTTTATATTTTTTAAATGATTTTAATCTGTTATCGTCATCCTGATATGGCGATTGCAAAATAGGCATAGCAGCGGTACAATTACCGATGTGATACAAGTAGCTGTTTTTACTGGCATTAGGACTGTTTAAAGCTTCATAAATATAGACCATATATTTCTAATCATAATAAAATACCATTTACTCACATGTTGTAGTTATAGCTGTGGTTGTAGAGTTTGCCCAAGTGGATGTAGAAGTTAAAGGACCAAAAGGAGTTGTAATACTTGTGTATTTTGTAGCTGTTGAAGTCATTGATCCAAAAGATGATGCTATAGACATCTGTGATGTTACAGTGGAATTCACAATTCCCACAGATGTTAATATAGTTGAATATTCAGTGCGTGTAGCATTGACAGTGGGCAGAAAGGTTGATATGGATGTTATTGGTTTGATGGTATTGGTAGACTGTGCTATTGTAGGCTTTGTGGTTTGTGCAATAATGATGGTGGTTGGTATAGTGATGTGTGTGGTTGTAGAGCTAACAATCTGTGAAGGTGTCTGTTTAGTTGTACTAGTATATTGTATGGTTGTTATAGACCCTGCTCCAGTTGTGTCTAGTTGAGGTTTAGTAATAGCACTTGTGCGAACTGCAGTTCTTCCTTCAGAAGTAAAGTTTTCTGGTGGTGTGCTTGTAATGTCATCAAGTGTGGACCTTTCCCAGGTGCTTGCTTCAAGTCCACTACTAACATTTGTCACAGCTGTGGCTTTTCTTAATTCAGATGCAATGCTAGTAGTTATTGCAGCTGGTGATAAGTTGTCAGTTGTACTTAGTTCAGAAGCAGTACTGATAATTTTATCAGTGGTAGATATGTCTCCAGTTGTATTTGCTTCAGATGCAATTCTGGTGTTTTTTTCAGCTATTAAAATATCTCCAGTTGTCCTTTGCTCATGTGCAATACTGGTCCATCTCCCTGGTGTTGATATGTCTCCAACTGTACTTAGTTTAGATGCATCATTGCTACTCATCTCCATTGTTGATATGTCTTCAGCTGTACCTTCTGTAGGTGTAGTACCGGTTGTTATATCCATTGTTGATATGTTTTTTTCAAGTGGAGTGCTGGTGCTTACCTCAGTTGTTGATATGTCTTCAGCTGTATTTTGTTCAGGTGAATCACTGGTACCTATCTCACCTGTTGGTACGTCCCTTGCTGTACTTAGTTGTAGTGTATCACTGGTACTTATTTCCATTGTTGATATGTCTCTAGTTGTATAAAATTCAAATGCACTGCTGGTAATTATAGCCATTGTTGATATGTTTTCATTTGTACTTATTTCAGGTGCATCACTTGTACTTGTTGATATGTCTGAAGCTGTGCTTTGTTCAGGCACATAAGTGGTACTTATCTTCCCTGTTGATATGTCTCCATGTGTACTTAATGCGGATGTTGATATGTTTCCGGCTGTACTTAGTTCTTGAGCAGTGCTTGATATTATCTCAGTTGTTGATATGTCTCCATATGTGCTTTGTTTATGTGTCTTGCTTGTACTTGTCTCTGTTATTGATATGTCTTCAGTTGTAATTAGTTCAGATGCATCACTGGTACTTATCTCCACTGTTGATATGTCTTGAGTTGTAATTAGCTCAGATGCTTCAGTGGTACTCATCTCCGCTGTTTGTATGTCTCCAGTTGTACTCTCCTCTGGTGTGTCACTGGTACTTGTCTCCACTGTTAATATGTCTCCTACTGTACTTACTTCGGTTTCAAGGCTGCTAATTATGTCAGATGCTGTGTCCTCTGTGGTAGTTAGTTCCATACAAGTAGTTGTCACATCTGTTGATATTTCTCCAGTTGCACCAGATACATTATCTGTTGTTATGTATCCTGTTGTGTAGCTGATGTCACCAGGGCCGGTTTGTGATTCAGTAATAGAATGATCTGATGAGGGGAGAAACAACATTTTCTATATGGTTGTGCATATTAATGATGACATTAATATATATATATATATATATATATATATATATATACACACACACACACACACACAATATCAGTCAAGTTTTTTTGCATGCAATAGAAATAGTTGAAAAGTATTTGACATAACTAGATAATAAGAAACCAACACAGCATATGACTAATAATGCGGGTCCACTGCTGGGGCACTATACACCCTACATGATGCTTCAGCATATGCTACCTGACCTTGTTGTCAGAGAGGACATGACCAGGTAGGCGGCGCCCAGTGTGTGGACAGGATGGGTGATTGGAAGCCTAGCAATTCGACAGAACAAGTGAAGTCTCATGGTCCTGAAATAATATCATCAATTCTAGTTGTATCTCTTTTACCAGCATTGGATACAATTTTTACTTTTTAAGGAATCCCCCAAAAAACTGATAATGGTTGACCATTTCAAAATAATAGCATTAGCAAATTTCTAAAACATTCTGGAATACCTCAAAGACTAACTCCATTTTGACCCCGTTACAATTGACTTATTAAGCTTTACGGTTCTGATTCATTAAGGAAAGTAAAGCAAAAAAAATGAGTATCTTTGCACCTTGACAAAATCATGTTGCATTGGAGAGGGAGCTAAAGTTAAAATGTGGGGACATATTTATGATTAGGGAAGGTCATGTCCTAGATCAACTTTAAATTTCAATGTAAACAAAAAGCTATCAAGTATTTGTATGCTATTTGAAAAAATAGCTAGAATTTATATTATGTGCAAAATAATAAACTAATATGCACCACTTACCAGGGGCGAATTTGTGATTGGCCTTACCGGGAAGGTTAGGCTGTAGGCTGTTACCCTAATGAGGCCAGCCGGAGGCCAACTCACAAATATCTTTTTTTTTAAAGTACACCCTGCATGCGCCGGCGCTGAGTGGGGGGGGTACTCAGCATGGAAGGAGGGAGGCGTTTGAGTTGCCAGTGGAGTTGGGAGACGGGGAGTGATGATCAAAGACATTGGTGACCAGTGGAAAGCAACAGGTAGCCAATCGCGAGGTTACCTGCTTTGAGGAGCAATGCTGCGTGCCTCTAGGTAAGTGGGGGGGAGGGGGCTACACATATATAAAAACTACTGTGAAAGAGGCTGCATATAGATAGAAATAACTATGGGAAGGAGCTGCACATAGAGATAAACTACTATGGGAAGGGGCTGCACATAGTTAATAACTACTATGGAAGGGGCTGCACATAGATAATTACTATAGGGAGGTGGCTGCAATGAATGACATCGAGGTGGCAAAGGGAGAGATGTGAGGAAATGGGGGGGTAGCTATATTACTACAGTGTGCGAGAGAATGTGGGGGCTATGTTACTAAAATATGTAAAGGAAAGGATGGGGTCTTATAATGTGGGTGTAAGGTATTCTATACATTTAATGAGGGAGTGTAGGTGGAGGCTAATTATTTAATGGGTGCTATTTTTTTTTTTTCATTTGTGGGGTGAAGGGGCTATTTAATTTAATATTGTGGCCTCTTAATTTAAGGTGAGGTGACAGGATATTTAATTTAATGCTGGGATGGTTTAGGGTTATTAAATGAATATGGGGCTGAGGTTGGAAGGAAGGCTATTTATTAAATGTGAATATGAATTATATAATTCCAGTGAAGGTTGTGGGAAATGGTTATATATTTTAAACGTATATGCTAATAATTTATTGCTGGGACTGTTTGGAGGCAGGAAAATAGGTTTATTTATTAAATGTGTATACTACTTAATATCAGGGCTGGTTGGAGGAAAATAGATCTATTTATGTGAGTACTATTATTTTAATGTTTGGGCTAGAAGGAGGTCTAATTATTGAACGTGGGTGCTATCGATTTAATGCCAGGGCTGGTTTGAGTTTTCTAAATTTCATGTACCCATTTATTTTTTGTCAAATAAAGCACTTAACATTCCAGGATCCAGAGAAGCAGCAACTGATCTAAAGCCACCAGCAGCCACAGCTGGTGAAAACGACAAGAACAGGTAGGAGAGAGCAGGACAGTCTGCCAACTGTCCTGAATCTGGCAGAGCAGTCCAGAATTTGGGTAAGTAAGCAAGACAGTTAGGATTTGGTCCAACTGCATAGACAGTTGGGAGGCGTGTCCTGCTTCACATTGTGCTGCTTGTGAAGGCAGAGATGCGTGCACTTTACAGTAGTGCACACTGTATGGCCTGTGTATTTATCTAAAATGATAACCCCCCCTGTCTTAAGTGCCCCCCCACAATCCTTATTCCAGCTCTGGTGATACTTTAGTGGTATTGCATTTATCCCATTGCCTGTCTCAGGCGCGGAACTACCGATGGTGCAGCCAGTGTGTTGCATCGGGGCCTGTGAGGAAAATGGGGCCCAAGGATGGAATCGCTACTTCCTATTGTCCCTGGTGGCTGGCTCCTCCTCAGGAACCAGTCACCTAAGTATGTGTCCAGCACAACCCCTCCCCCTGCTGATCCCCAGCTCTTGTTTCCGGCGGTGCGCACAGCAAGTGTTGCCTCAGGCAAGAAAAATGGTGCAGCATGCAGCCGACTATCAGGAGCGTGCAGCAAAGTGAAAACCGTCATTGAAAGTATACAGAAATTGAGACCTACTAGGTAGTTTATCTTAATTCCTTTTCTCAGGCTGTATTATAATATATGTATACATGAATAAGGGTTTTTAGAAAAATGCTTAACATGTTACAAAATAAAATCATCTAAATATTTATTATGGCAACAAAGCATTAACCAATTTTGATAAGCAAGGCATATTGAGCATGGTGGCACTATTGTGTTGTATAATATGAATTAAGGGTACTACCATCTGACATAATCTGAACTGGGGGCACCATTGTGTTGTATAATATGAATTAGGGGTACTAACATGTGACATAATCTGAACTGGGGGCACCATTGCGTTGTATAATATGAATTACTTGTACTACTGTGTGGCATAATATGGACTGGGGGCACTATTGTGTTATATAATGCAATTGAGGCAGGAACTGGGGACACTAGTGTGTTGTACAACATGAATTAGATGTACTATTGTGTAGCATAATTTGAATTGGGGCACAGTGTGATGATGAAGCATATTTGAAGCACAAAAAGCAAAGATACTATACTCTTTTTATTTTTGGGTGTGCGTGCATGTGTGCGCGTGTGTGCATATGTGAGAGGGGGGGCCCAAAACAATTTTTTTTGCAACGGGGCCCACAACTCGCAAGTACCGCCTCTGGCCTGCCTTCTACCTTGCACTGGTCCCATTCTCAAATCACTTTGTTGAACATGTAGCCATTCCCCATTGCTGTGACAATATCATTAATCCAGCCTCCTTTGCACTTACTATATCACCAGCAAACCCTTGGAATAGCTCTCCCCTTCATTTATACCATTGTCAGGCCCACTGTACTGCTCCCTGTTCTGTTATTAATTCAAGCCACTCTCAATCACTGGGCACATTTAGAGCTCATACACATTTGTTACAAAAGAAGTGGGGGTTTTTTGCAGATGCTTAAAGCATTCCACCTTGATCACACCTGGAAAGCCATTTGTTATAAGAATTACTTTAAATGCATTTTTTTTAAACACACAGTACACATATATACATATAATATATTATAGAGAGAGAGATTTGACTGTTATCTCATGACGTCAGGTGTAACATTGCGTGAGGTGCTCATATGTTGCTCTGCCAGACTACAAATGTCCAATACAATTGTGGCAACATGTTTCAAAATAGTTAAACTTATTAAACAAAGTCAAGTATGTTTCTAGTAAAGTAATTTTAAAAGGATGTATTAGTTGGGAACTGAACAAGTTGGAGCACAGAAGCATAAACCAGTCGCAGATAATGCAAAAGGATTTCTGTCATTTTATAACACAGGACCGGCTGCTTTTTCTCTGCATTGCTTTAGAAATGACCCACTGTGTATTAAGTCATCACATCTAGGTTTTCCTAAATGTTACTACAACCAAACTGGAGTACATCTAAATACCGCCTACTTACAGCTGATTTTGTCCCGACCAGGCGCGGGCTGGGAGAGGGATGGCCGGGGGGCACACAGGCGGCCGTCTCACATGAAAAGGGATGCGGCCTCGTCATTGATGACGCTGCCGCATCACCTGTCATGTGATGTGGCCGCCTGCGGCCGCGGGGGAAAGTATTGTATTCTGCATCCGGGGGGCAGCCGGCCGGCCCGAGTAGCGGCCTGACCGAGCGGCCCGGGGGGGCGCTGCCCCCTGGGCCAGCCCGCCCCTGGTCCCGCCCACATGAGGCCACTTCAATAATTTTTTTCCAGGCCCGCTTTAACTTCCCAATCCACCCCTGCCCCTTGCATTGTAACATGGTTTTGCCAAGGTTCATAGTTACTCATTTTTTTGCTTTACTTTCCTTAATGAATCAGGACCTACATAATGTAAAATGGGAAACAGATGAAAATTTGAAAAGACTCAAGAGTTCCACCTAAACACCCATTTAGGGGAGTTCAATTTAACGCTTTATTTTTTTTAACGCAGCGTTAATTTGCTAAAAAAAATAACGCGCCTGCTTCTTTAAAAAAATTACGCCTGTTTTTAAAGTCTCCATGAAAAAAAACATGCAATTTAATTTGAATAATGTTAACGCCTGCCTCATGTGTTATTCATTGGCTGAACTCGAATTTAGTGGCGTGTTAAACACAGCCATTTTAACAAAAATTGCGCCAATTTGCAAACGGTCATTTGTTGATATTCATCTGGCTTTTGGCTGGCTGAGATCTGTTGAAAAAGATTTGGGAAATTCTCTTCGGAATTGTTAGTATCTTTGCCATTCTCAGTCACCTACACATCACCACAAAACTATTCCTCTGTACATTAATACACATTATTAATTAATACTAAATAGCAAATTCTGAAAAAATGCTACATACACACACACACACACACATATATATATATATATATATATATATATATATATATATATATATATGTGTATATATATATGTATTTATATATATATATATATATATTTATATATATATATATGTATATATATATATATATATATATATATATATATATATATATATTCATAGGTTAGTTAATTGTTTAGATAGAGTTAGTGTAAAAAATAGTTGATTGTTTTTAGATAGAAATCCCAGTTATTTAATTTTGTGTTTAGTGAGGTAAGTATATTATAAAGTATTGATTTGATTTCGATTTTTCTTCTGTTAATTCACTTTGCATTTTGTTAATTGATAAAAATAAACTATTAACACTTCTATTTTTGAGAGCAATCCTACTTTGCAGCATTTTTTCACACCTGCTGGAAAAAACTTTTACACAGTATTCTATATCACATATAAAGATTTGGGGGCATGATTCATTAAGGATCTTAACTTAAGAAACTTCTTATTTCAGTCTCCTGGACAAAACCATGTTACAATGCAAGAGGTGCAAATTAGTATTCTGTTTTGCACAAGTTAATTACTGACTGTTTTTTCATGTAGCACACAAATACTTGATAGCTTATTTGTACACTGACATTTAAAGTTGATATTTGTGTGCTACATGAAAAAACAGTCAGTATTTAACTTGTGCAAAACAGAATACTAATTTGCACCACTTGCATTGTGTGAGGAAACGGGCTGCTACTGCACTGAGAACTATGTAATCATCACCCATTTCTCACGGTTTAATGTACTTTTTAATCCTTGGCCCAGTCTAAGTATATACACCGGAGCATCGGTGTATTATGTGTATTATTATTTCATGTTATTAGGTACATTTTGCCCATACTATTACCTGTGATATTGTATGTAGTATAAATATAAAGAATATTGCCATACTGTGTGAAAATAACAGAACAGCAGCAGTCATTTTGCTTGTGCTAGCTAATGTAATTACCATTTCTCTCCAATGTCCATTGTTATGGGGGCAGCTGAGATTTGGTTTGTAATCAGAACAATGTCTAAGTTAACTAGTTGGCAGCCCATGTTAATTAGCAAGGTCAACAGATAACATGAGAGGTAATGAGGTTAGAACTTCTACTCATAGGCAATGTGCCTCCACAGTAATATATTGGTTGAAATAGCATGGGGAAATGTATCAATATGTAACAATATAAATGTAATTGTATCAAAAGGTATCACAGACTTATATTGTGTAACCCTGCTGATATAATGTGTCAAAAGTCTTATTGTTCCATGTAAGCGTGCAGTGTCATTCCTTGATGTACTATTGTAACCCCATGTGTAGTGTATCCAGCCAAAACAGACAGCTAATTGAGTCAAGCCATTCTATTGTCTAATCAAGGTAACAGGGACAGTATGTGTCTAGCAGCTAAATTTTTGACTGGGAGACCCCTTCTGTAAAGGGGAGGTTTGAGACGTTTGACCCTACTTCCTGGGTATACAGAAAATAATATAGGGCGAGGAGAATGCCAGGGGGGCTATTCTAGTTTGAAGAATCCTGGTGTAGAAGACATCCATGAAAAGGACTCTGGGCCAGGCATTGTGGTGCCACTGGAGGAAACCCTAAAAGGACAGGGGCGGTGTGAGCCAGTATCCCAGGCTGGGGGATACCCTGACTGTTTTGGTAATCGGTAGTGGTAATATTGTGGGAGGATAAGACCCTGAAAGAGACAGAGATTATTACTTTGGAGTGCTGACTGCAGGAGACTGCTTGAGGATACATGCTACCATTTACCCTGTAACTTGTGAACGTCTTGTGCTGTTGTGCTGTCGTAATAAAGTCTTATTTTGGATATATCCTGGTCTACCCGAGTGAGTTGAATCCCACAGAGAGTAACTTCCATCCCAGCTAAGGGTGGTATCCTCACACATTGTAACATGGTTTTGTCCAGGAGACTGAAATAAGAAGTTTCTTAAGTTAAAATCCTTAATGAATCAGGCCCTTGATGTAAGAATGATGTATTCATGAGTGATGTAATAATAAAGGAAAAAATCAGGTCACTTATTTTTTTTAAAAATAATATATTTGACTGCTGAAACAGAACCATCACCAGGGACCAAGGAAGCTTTAAATGAAGAAGACTGAAGAAGTGAAACATACATGCCTGAGGAGGGCTAAAAAAAGACTGAAGAAAAGGAAGACCTATGAAAGAAGACTCCACACCAATATACAAACAGTGAGTTTGCTCCATTTTGTTTTACCTTTTTTTCATTTGTATTTAAAAATGTATTTTTTATAAAGATATATTGGTCAAAATATGAAAGCAAATAATATGACCAGGTTGTCAAATGATCTTAACTGATTATGCTTGACTAAAGACACCAAACTTTCCATAAAGCTTTTTTTATCTAAATGTTTAATTTACAAAAAATTGCAGCTTTTACATATTTTTTTTTTCTCTTTCCTATGAGATCCTCTACTATCAAGATAACCAGTAGGAATCAGACCATTGAGGAAAATGTATAATACAAAATACACATAGATTACTAAGGTAAGAAATATAAAATCATGTTATATGTATCACCAATCGAAAAAATAATGAGAGCACATTCATTAAAAGAAGATTATTACAGAAACCAGGAAAAAAAAAATTGGAATCATCATAGAAAAATGGACAATCAACATGGCCAACGTACAAGAAAATTTGCTCCATAAATAAAAAAAATAATGCATATGTTCAAACCAATAAATTTGTGTATTTTTATTATTTGATTTTATTTGTGTTTTTCTTACAGCAACACAAAGGTGATTCCTAACAGGTAAGTTTCTATATCCAACAATAGTCAGATGGGGTTAATGGTTTTAATAGTACTTTTTACCACTGGTGAATTGTGTTTAAAAGTCAACCATAACTTCTATCAGACTCTTGTTGAAGATAGAGGACACACTACAGTAACACAAATAACTGATAAATCTTCACTGGTAAGAGCTCTATTACAAATAAGTGTCCATCCATCTGATCTTTGTTGAAGATAGAAGATACTTTAGTGGTACACACATTAGTCATGGTCGTGCAATTCAAACCGGGTCACTCATATGCAATGATGAAAGAGATATGGGTTAATAACACTTCATGTTATCATTCCCTGACATGGCAGAGTAGGATTTACAGTGTAAATATTATAGAATTAACCACCTTTTTTTCGTGGTAGATGCAGACCTGTCAGATTTCGAAAGAAATTCAGATGTCCATCATTTCTGGTGTGGCATGAAATAAAATATAGGTATTCATTTAATCTATTACACCTGATACAATAACATTATTGATTTATCGATATGTCACAATTAATATAACTTATATGAAAAGAAATTGGAAATTACACGCTGGCGTACCCGACTACTTAGCTCCACAACCTGTACTGCCTCAGTAGAAAGGTCCAAATCCAAAGCAATCTCTGTATCTACAGTATATCTACCACAAATCTGTTTGCTATACAAATATTGTGCAGAATGGAGCAGGGAATAATTATATTGCAAACTTTTGAAGAAGAATAAAGGAGCACAATGCCGGACCTATCTAAACAGCAAAACTGACTTTTTCCTCTATAACTCCCCTGGTACCAATGTGTGCTGCATGGTACCTTTTGTCTGCAGCAGACACTGGGTTAGCTAATCGAGTCAGCAGCCAGGAACAGCTTCCATATCCTGCATCACATAGAAAAATATATTAACAAAATTATAGGGCAACCGTGACAAATATGCCCCTTTGCCACTATTTATATATATTGTGGCAAAGAGGCATATTTGTCACAGTTTCCCTATAAGAAAATAGGTAAAAGCACAGCTAGTCTCCAGCAGCAGACAGGGTTACATTTTCCCTGGTATCCTCATTCAGCACATACACACACGGGTGTTCCACATTGGTGTAATTGGTTAGTTTTGCTGTGATTTCTTTGTAGTGCTTGGGTTGAGGATAAAGACACTGTTTCTATTTGTGGGCAGGACCACCGATGCCAGTAAGTGGCTGGCTTGTAGTCAGGGAACTATTGTTTAGCGAGATGTAGGTGGTGGGAGATTTTGTGATACTTTTGCTGGATATGACTACTGTACTATCACTGAAACTGTTTAGCCATCCTGACAACTGCTAATACAGAGTGAAATGGTTCAGTATACTTGTGTGAGAATCCAGTGAATGCCGTACTTTATCACATGTGCTGTCATCGTGGGATGTGTAAGACAGCTAAAACACAGTCGTCCTCCCAGCTTCCAGACGCAAAGGTGGTGAGTGAAATCTGTTAAAACCACTATAATGCATCAAACTGTTGTAATGCTTTGCTTAAAATGTTTTTGCTGTGGAGGGACAAACCTCTGTATTGGGAACAGATTAGCACCTGTTTTGGTTGCAAAAGAAAGCAAAGGTTTAAACACTACTGGTCCATTGTAGTGCCACACTTGTTAAAGGTTCAAACTGTGAGTTGAGTGTGGTCCAGTGAATGCCGTACTTTATCAATATATATATATATATATATATATATATATATATATATATATATATTGTTTTTGCAGTGCAATCAGGTTGCTTTTTCTCTAGTTTTTTTTTTTCACTTTAAAAAAATAATTAATGCATTTTTATACATACTTCACTGTTTTACTTACCAAGCAACAAGCCATGTGGGAAAGATCCTTCTTCAAATTTTTTGGCCAGGGTGGACCGTTGCAGAATGAAGGAATCGTGACATGGACAACCGAAACATTAGTGATTCTTTGCTTAGTATCACAGACCATCTGCACATTTAATGAATGGAAGTGTTCTTGGTTCTGAAAACTTTCTTCCATTCTGCGGTACACTGTGAGTTCATTGTTGGGGCTGTCAATTGTACCGAGTACATTGGGCATTTGAACTAAAGCAAAAAAAAGTCTGCTTTAAGCTCACATCACTCATTGGCACACTGCAGGAATTTAATAAAGTATGCAAGGTGCTTTTTGAGGGCTTTGAGTACAGTATTCTAGCAAAGGTGGGCTGGGAAAAGCCAGCAATTAGTGCCAAGGTGGACTGGAATGTACGTGACACTAAAAAATGCAAAGTACCAAGCAGCTTGGCTTGTCCAGGGACTGCTCGGTTAGTAGGAACACGAGGTTCCAGGTCCTGTTTTATAATCTCATAGAGATTTGTTAATTAAAGTAGAGGATAGACATTAAGATTTTATTATCTCCTCCTCCGGCAATCCATCAAGCAAGCACTTGTTGCGGTCCTGAGGTGGCCTGGGGATTCTACTCCTACTTGTCTCAATCATCGATGCAGCCATTGCCTGGGCACCATTCTCTTCCTCATTCTCTCCCTCTTGCACCATCACATTTTGCTCACATTCAGCAACATTCTCTCCAACCACTTCCACATATGCATCTCCTTGCATTGCATCTCACCTCCACCCTGCCTCTCTCTGAGTCCTGCACCTGCTGCTCTGCTCTCGGCCCCCTCCAGCAGTACTACTATCAGGTCCCCAGCTCTGGCCCAGCTGCCTCCTACCTGGCTCTCCTCCACCGCTCCTTCATCGATCTTCGGCGCTTCCTGGCTAGGTTCTTCCCTTCAGTGAACCTCCATTCGGCTATTCTGCCCGGGTCCTCCCGCTGCCTGGTCCGCCCGTCCTCGAGGCCTACTTCCGGTGGCATCCACGCTCTCGAATGCCGCTCCTCTCCACCTCGTGGGCCTCTTCCGGTTCTCTGCCTCTTGCTGCTGCCTCGTTACACGCCGACTGGCATTGTGCCTGTGGACTGCTCCAGTATTCTTGCTGCTGCCTCGTAATCCCTCCTGTGCCTGCTCCAGGGATAGCCCGGGTCCTCCTGATGGCCGACCCGCATCGTGGCACGTGTCCTCACTTCTTCACTGCTCCAGCGTTCTACGGATCCTCCCGTCATCCGACCTGCACTGTGGTTTTCTCCCCCTTCTGTCTCCACAGTCTCCTCGCTTCCGCTGCCTCCCTCCGTCCATCTGCCCTCCACCGGTGCTCCTCTGACCCCCACGATTACTTCCACCGTAACATCCGACGCTCACGGAGGCCAACGAGGCTCACGGTGGCTCCTCTCCACGGATGTTTTTTTGTTTTTTTTTCTTCACCCTGCTGCTCCTCTTTTGAAGTCTCCTGGCTTTCCACTAACTCTCTCCCTGGGACTCTGCTTCATCCCCGTGGATTGACATTTCACCTCGCTCCGCACCCAGCTCTCTAGGTATCTTTGTTAAATTGCCTCTCCAGTATGCTCCACTGACTCCCTCCCTGAAACTCTGCTCCATCCCCGGGGTTGGCTTACCATTTTGACTGCACCTAACCACGTTTAGGCACCAGTTGTTATTTACTGTTACCCTATTGTCTCCATTTTTATCTCAGATACTCATTGTTATTTATTGTCTCTATTTTTCTTTATTTACTGTTACATCTACTGCCATTTATTGCCTCTATTTACTGTATTTACTGTTATTTTACTTAATAACTTATTTACTTACTACTTTTTACTTATTATTTACTTTATTTTTTACTTTATTTACTGTTATTTACTGTCCTCTCTGTTTTTGTTCATGCCCTTGCCTTATACCTATTCTCATCTCTCTCCCATGTTCTTTGCATACTCTTACCTCTCCTCCTTGCATTTGCTCTCAGTCATTCCCCTCAGGTCACACTGCACGGCCTGCCATACTCCTATGCCTCATCCACTCTCACCTCCATCTTAGGCCTCTCTTCCCGTCCTTATTTCTCTCTCTTATCTCACTTTCTCATCTCACTCTCCTTTTCACTCTCTTGCTCACGTATTTTGCCTCCCCCGTCCCCTGCGGCTGTCTCTCTCTCTCACATTTCACGGCCTTCCTTGCTTTTATGCCACTTAATGCTTGGCCTCTCTACCGACTTATTCCCTTCTTTTCTAGGTCACCCTTCCTCCACCCTCTATTCTGCCCTCTCTCTCCCTACTATGCCTCCCCGCTCTCGCCCCATACCCATACTCTCCCCCCGCCCCACCTCCCCCTCTTCTCCCCGCACTCTCCCTCGCACTGCTCATCTTGCCAACCTCATTCCCATCTCCCCCCTTTCCTCTCCCCCTTTCTCCTGTGCCCTTTGGAATGCTAGATCCGTAAGAAACAAACTGACTGCTATCCATGACCTCTTTTTATCCAACTCCCTCAACCTTCTTGCCATTACTGAAACCTGGCTCTCTGATTCCGACACTGCCTCCCCTGCGGCCCTCTCCTATGGTGGCCTCTCTTTCACCCACTCTGCCAGACCTGGGGCCCGCCCTGGCGGTGGAGTGGGCTTCCTCCTTTTCCTCCACTTGTACTTTTCGTGTCATCCCTCCTGAACCCTCCCTCTCATTCTCCTCCTTCAAAGCCCACTCTATCCGCCTCTGCTACCCCATCCATCTCCACATCACTGTCATCTACCGCCCCCCTGGCCCCACCTCTCTCTTCCTTGACAACTTTGCTACCTGGCTTCCTCACCACCTCTCCTCCGACCTCCCCTCCATCATCCTCGGCGACTATAACTTCCCCATCGACAACCCCTCCGACCCCACCTCCAGCAACCTGCTCACCATTTCTTCCTCTCTTGGTCTCACTCAATGGACCTCTTCCTCTACCCACTGCCTTGGTCACTCCCTTGATCTTGTCTTCTCCTACCTTTGTAGTCTCTCTGACTTCTCCATTTCTCCCTTTCCTCTATCTGACCACCATATCCTCTCCTTCTCACTCTCCTCTTCACCTGCTCCCCGCCCCAAGCCCAAACCTACTCTGTCCATTCGCAATCTTGACGCTCTTGATCCAGCCACTCTGTCCTCCTTTCTTGATACTCTCCTCTCTCCCCTTTCCTCCCAGGCCTGTCCCAACCAGGCGGTCTCCCTCTACAATCACACCCTCACCTCTGCTCTCGATGCGGTTGCCCCCGCCCTCTCCGTCCACCCTCGCTGCTCTAAACCCCAACCCTGGCACTCCAAATTTACCCGCTTCCTCCAAAAATGCACCCATACCGCTGAACGCCTCTGGAGAAAATCCCACTCCCTGGCTGACTTCCTCCACTTTAAGTTCATCCTCTCTACTTACAGCTCTGCCCTCTCACTCGCTAAGCAATCTTTCTTTAAATCCCTCATCTCTTCCCAGTCCTCTAACCCCCGCTGCCTCTTTGCCACCTTCAGCTCTCTCCTGGCCCCTTCTCCTCCCCCTCCTCCCTCCTCCCTGACTGCCACCGACTTAGCCTCCTTTTTCTCCTCTCAAATCGAGGCCATCCGACTTGACATCTCCTCCTCCACTCTCTCGTCCACCCCCCCCCACTCTTCCGTCCTCTCCCCCTAGCCACCTTTCCCTTCACTCCTTCCGCCCCACCACGGGTGAAAAAGTCCACTCCCTCATCTCTTCCTCCCCCCCTTCTACCTGTCCCCTTGATCCTATCCCCTCCCACCTTCTTCGCTCCCTTTCCCCCACCACCTGCTCCCACCTCGCTCACCTCTTTAATCTTTCCCTCTCCACCGGCATCTTCCCCTCTTCCTTTAAACATGCTCTCGTATCTCCCATTCTTAAGAAACCTAATCTCGACCCCTCTACTCTCTCTAACTATCGCCCCATATCTCTTCTCCCCTTTGCCTCCAAATTACTTGAGAGGCTCATCTGCAGCCGTCTCTCCTCCTACATTTCTGTCCACTCCCTCCTTGATCCTCTCCAGTCTTGTTTCCGCCCACTTCACTCCACGAAACTGCCCTGGCTAAAGTTACCAATGACCTCCCCTCTGCTAAAGCCAGCGGTCACTTCTCCCTTCTTATCCTTCTTGAACTTTCAGCAGCTTTCGACACCGTCGACCACCCCCTCCTGCTCCACACCCTCCAGTCCTTTGGCCTCTCCGGCCCTGTCCTGTCCTGGTTCACCTCTTACCTGGCTGACCGATCTTTCCCTGTCACCACCTCTGGGTTTCTCTCCACCCCTTCTACCCTTTCAGTCGGGTTCCCACAGGGCTCTGTTCTTGGACCCTTACTCTTCTCTCTATACACCTCTTCCCTGGATGAACTCATCAGCTCCTACAGCCTCAAGTACCACCTTTATGCTGATGACACTCAACTATATCTCTCCTCTCCTGGTCTCTCTCCCTCCCTCCTCTCTAGGGTGTCCGCCTGCCTCTCTGCCATCTCCTCTTGGATGTCCTCTCGATTCCTCAAACTCAACCTCGCCAAAACCGAACTCATTGACTTTCCTCCCCCTCATTTTTCCTTCCCCTCTGACCTCTCTATCACGGTCGACAACACCTCAATCTCCCCTGTCCCCCAACTTCGCTGCCTCTGTGTCATCCTTGACTATTCTCTCTCCTTTGCCCCTCACATTCTCTCTCTCGTTAAATCCTGCCGCTTCCAGCTGCGTAACATAGCACGCATCCGGCCCTTCCTCTCCCAAGATGCCACCAAATGTCTTATTCATTCTCTGATTATCTCCCACTTGGACTACTGCAACCTTCTCCTCACTGGCCTCCCCCACTTTCATCTCGCTCCCCTTCGTTCTGTTCTAAATGCAGCCGCTAGGCTTATCTTCCTTTCTCGCCGCTCCTCTTCTGTCTCCCCTCTCTACCAAGCCCTTCACTGGCTCCCCTTCCCCTACAGAATACTGTTCAAGCTCCTCACTCTCACATACAAGGCCCTCGCCAACTCCACTGCTCCCTACATCTCCAACCTCATCTCTATTCACACTCCATCCGGCCCTCTCCGATCTGCCAATGACCGCCGCCTCTCCTCCCCTCTGATTACCTCCTTCCACACACGAATCCAAGACTTCTCCCGCGCTTTCCTCCTCCACTGGAACAAGCTTCCTCCCTCCATCAGAACATCCCCTACTCTGTCCAGGTTCAAACGGGCCCTAAAAACCCACCTCTTTGTACAAGCCTTCCAGTCTCCCACTTAACTTCCTACCTTTTTCTGTCTCTCCCCTTCCCTGAATCTGCCTCCGTTCCCTCTTCTCTCCCCCTCACCCCTGTGCCTCTCTGTCTGTCTACCCTGCCCCTTAGATTGTACGCTCCCTTGAGCAGGGCCTTCTCTCCTCCTGTTTCCTACACCTTAACTCTGCTCTCCAGCTACCTTCACCCCACCCCTCTGGGGGTCTCCCCGTCCTCCGCGCCCTCCCTCTTGGGCTCCGGCGCCTGCTGGTCTTCCCTCCCCCCTCTCTCTAGCTGCGCTTTGAGCTTACTGAGTTACTGTGCTTATTGTTTACTGTACCGTGCTGTCCCACCTTGTATTGTACTTGTTTGTCCCTGTACGGCGCTATGGACACTGAGTGGCGCCTTATAAATAAAAATTAATAATTATAATAATAATTGCATCCAAACCAGTCTTCATCTTACATGCAGTATACATATACAGCCACACAATGTCCAAGAATGGCTTCATTGCAAAAGAGTCACTGAATAAATTCAGAATTATAATTTAAATAATTATTAATTGGGGTAATGTGTGTGTCAACGGTGTGGGTGCAGGAGAAGCAAGGACCTGTGAGGAGTACTAGTTTGATTAGGGTATTAATTTAGTGTGGTGACAAATTTTATATAATATAATTAATAGACAAAGCAAACAAAAATACAATACGATTCCTAAGAATCCTTGAGAATCTAGGCAAAATCCTTTTTAGTAATGTAGAAAAAGCTTGTTTTGTCAGAGCAAAAGCAGTAGATTGCTCTCCTTTACTATTGCGAAAGAGTGAAAAAAATAATAATTGTCTGTTATAATTAAAATAATGGGCTGTATTAATAATGCAAGTTATCATAGGGGAAATAACTAAACTTTGTTAAAAAAAAACATTTTAACATTTTATTAAAAATCTTTAATGAGAAACATCAATTTTCTGTTTTGTAATAACTATTTAATGATTTTTTTTTTTTTTTTATGTTTTCATTTTCTTCACACCCATCAGAGGTGCGATAAAAAACAGCCAATTATACAGTTTAACCCTCGTTAAATTGAAATGTTTTACAATTGAATTGCTTTTTTTTGCATCTGCTTATACTTTTAATAGAAGTTAAAAAATCAGGCACGAAGTGATATTTTTTGAAGAAAACACGACACGTTAGGTAACGAATTAAATTGCGCGTAAAAATATTGCACCTGCAAATGTACAAAAACCGCATAATTTAGGTCAATGCGGCATTAAAAAAATAACACGCTGAATTGAATTGCCCCCCTATGAGTCAGTTTCTCAGACAATATAGGACAGTGCCATGTTCTATGACAAATAAACCTCCTCAGACATTACATTTTTCAAAAAAAGTTGTTAGGCCCACACTTCTGGATATTAGTTTACTTCCATAGCAAGAGATACACAAATTCAAAAAAACACTCTAAAAAGGCAAAAAAATATAAAGAATATGCAGATCAGAAGAGGAAGGTCAATATTTCTGACTAGCAAGAAGGAAATTATATGTTTATAAAATGAGTGCATAAACACATGACTGCCTCTCATCCTCTTCCAATTACTGTAATAAGGTGAAAGGAACAGTGATTGTTACCGAAAACTGTGACAAGGAATTATACACATTGGAAGAAAATATGTTCAGGTCTTTCTTCTGAGACAGGAACTCTGGATAAAGTCACTTCACCAACAGAACATGCATCACCACAAAGTCATCTAGCTCTTCCTTGATGCATTCCTTTTCACCCCTCTAGTTCTTTTCATTCCTTCCTTATCCCTGCAGTTCTATCCATTGCATCTTGCATCATTACATCACCTATTGTATTAATACAATAAACATGTGGCACATGCATAGGTCAATAATAGAGCTGCAAAAATATAGTGATATTGTCTTACTATCATTATTTTATTAGTCACAGTATTATTAGAATACCTGTACATTGCACATCCCCAGGGCAGATAGAGCTGGAGCTGAGGAACCTCATATTTCTCTGGGCCCAGTCCCCATTTGACCCTATTATAATATGCCATTGAACAGAGAAGTTGTAAAAGAAAACATGACATTTGATTAACTGAGCTGATGAGGTTTTTACACTAGTGTTTACATCATCATCATCATAAATAGAAAATTTTGTCCATGTCTCCACATTATCTTCAGGAATTGCCAGATGATCCTCCTATATATTGGTTAGTCTATAATTTTTTACATGCAATCCAAGTTAGTTTTCGAATGCTTTCCAGATTAATGCTTTTCCAGCTCAATTCCTTCAGCTTCTGGCACCTTCTCTACATTTGATCCCACAAATGAAGATGAAGTATACTTTTTTTTTATCTTCCTAATCTGCTGCATGTCCTATTGATCCTATACCCTCACAAATCAGTCAGTCCTATGCTCATCCCAACTGTAATCTCTATCTCTACTGGTATCTTTCTACCATTATTCAAGCACACAGTGATCTCTCCTATTCTGAAAAACAAATGTCTGACCCAAAAACTCTCTCAAATTACCGTACCATCTCTCAGCTCCTATGTCTCTCCAAGCTTCTTGAGAGACTTGCTTGCATACTCTTTCTTTCCTAGCACAACCTATTGTACCCTCTTCAGTCAGGCTTTCATTTCTAACGGTTAACAGAGACTGCCCAAACTAAGGTTGTCAATACTAAATCTAATGGCCATTACTTGCTTCAAATTCTCTTGGATCTCTCTGCTGCATTTGACACCGTTGACCACTCTCTTCTCATACAAATGCTCCAATGTCTTGGTCTTCAGGACAATGTCCTATCCTGGTTCTCATACTAACTATCTAATCGCTCTTTCACTGTTAGTTTCCCTGCTTCCACCTCCTGTCTGCTTCATTTGTCAGTTGGAAAACCACAAGACTCTAGGTCTTCTGCTCTTCTATATCTATACCACTTCTCTTGGAAAACGGCTTTGAACTATCCTTTGTTCAACATATCTAATCTATATCTAAATCCTGTCACATACATCTAAAAAAAATTTTTTTCCGGAATACACACATATCTCACACAAGACACTGCAAAAGCTTCAGTTCATGCACTCACCATATCCTATATTTGCTATTGCAATATTCCCCTTACTGGTCTTTCCCAAATCACACTTAGAATCTATTTTGCATGCAGTAGCTAGATTGATTTCCCTTGCAAATCACTCTTCCACTGCGTATCCGCTCTGTCAGTCCCTATACTGGTTGTCTGTTTTTTAACAAGTCCAATATAAAATTCTTCTACTAACTTACAAGGCCATCAAGAAATCTGCACCAACATACATCTCTTCAGTTGTCTCAAAATATCTCACAAATTGACACCTCCACTCTGCATTTCTCATTAACACTCATTGCCTTCTCCTGTTCTTGATTGCAAGACTTTTTTTGAGCTGCTTCCACTGGTGCATGACTTGCCACAGTAGAGTTCATTAATAGCACTGTTAGCTTTACTGCCTTAAGTCCATTTGTAGCTTGTTTTGTGGGGGTCCAAACAAACCAAGCACTTCAGCCACAAAGTGTCAGTCCTTGTCGCTGAAGTGCTTGGTTTGTTAAACTGTACATTTCCTAAACAATTCCATCTTGCACCACTTTTCTTCTTTCATGCATATGCTATAAACTGTGTTTGTACCGTTTCTTTGTCGTTTAGTTACCAGCCAGCTCACTACAGTCTTTGGCCGAAACTAGATAAAAAGTGTATTGTATTCTGTGAGGTGGTCAAAATTGACTGGAAATTACTGGATTTTAATGTTATTGAGGGTAATAATGTAGGAACAGAAAAAGAGTGAAATTATGTGATTTTGAACATATTTTAGCAGTTTTTGCAAAGAAAATACAAATCCAAAAACAAAACACGGGGGTCAGTGAAAATTCCTAGTCTTTAGCATTCACGCTGACATATACCATCTTGATGCTCGTCTTACACCTCTGCAGGATGATGGAGACACTTCGAATGACTATGTTGCAAAATTTCAGGAATCTGTCCTGCGTCATGCCTCCTAATTAAAATATCTCCTGGCGAGAGTGGATGAGCTTACTAATAACAACAACCTTCGCATAAGGGGCATCCCAGAAGATATACTCTGACATTTCTTAGAGGATGACCTCACCAAGACTTTCAATGAGGTTCTGGGACAAAATCCCAATTCCAAGATACTTCTTGATAGAGCTCATATAGACCTGTGCCCCAGGGCCCTTACTTAAAAGAAAACCCTGCAAAGTCCACTACCATTCCCAACGAGAAGACATACTGCACAAAAATAGAAGTCTTGACAAAATGGGTGTTGAGGGACATAGGTCCTGGGTATACCAGGATCTCTCCTGTCATACCTTGCAACAGAGAAAGGTCCTCTGACCTCTGAGAGATTTCCCTTTAAACTGCAAGGTACACACAATGGCAAACACACCCTGTTTAAGGATCCTTCGGATGACAATTGACAATTTATTGTAGTCTTTGGATCTCCCTCTCATCACTCACCAATAATGGCAAGATGGTGCTTTCAGACTGGTTCCATCGTCTCTTCCACAGCAGGAAAGATAGCAACAGCTCTGGCCCCCGTGCATTAGCCCCAAAGCTATCATATCTTGTGACCTGTCATATGAACCATGAATTTGCTTTCAGGGATTTCTTGTTTCCCATGTGAACTATTTCTTGTCTTCTGCCCCACTTATTCTGCAATCCTACCATTTGATGCCCTGGAAGCTTTCTAATCGTTCCATGGCTTTGACTGCTTTATACAAGAGAGTTAATACTAGTC
The DNA here is from genome assembly GCF_038048845.1 of Mixophyes fleayi. Taxonomy (NCBI): domain Eukaryota; kingdom Metazoa; phylum Chordata; class Amphibia; order Anura; family Limnodynastidae; genus Mixophyes; species Mixophyes fleayi. The sequence goes on along the minus strand of NC_134404.1, from coordinate 128,567,948 downwards.
AATGATTTATTTCTCTCCCTTCCTACAACTTGGTATCTGATGGTCACTTCACTATTTCCTTAATTGTTGATATTGCCTTTACAATTATTTAGTTATGTTCCAAATAAGGTTAATTCTGGTTTGTCTTCTTTTTTATGCATTCCTTGTTTACTAGCCTAGTTACACTGTGTTTTTTGCTTAGATATAGTACAAATCTATCTTCAACTAGTGAAGATTGCCGTCACTTTGCCCTTATTCATACTACAGTTGGATTCACACACACCTGACACCTTGCGTTCCCACCATCATGGTAATTTCCCTTTTTTCCTTTTTATGTTTTTTCTTTCTTTTAATCCTCCTTCTATTCCTGTACCTTTCTTTCCTTCTTGCCTTTTACTCCAGTCCTCAGGGCTCACGCAATATCTTTTATATCTCCTTCCTGAATGTCCCTGCTACCTGATACTTCCTTAACATTCCGGTTCCCGATTAAGACGAACGTGTCCTGTGTGCTCTCCTTTGGAGCCCACAGTGATCTCTATCAGGGCCCCGCATTTCACATCTGGAGATGCCTGCTATGCTGACGACTGCTCTTGATTTCATCTGCCCTATTCTTGGGTGCTTTCTATGATCAAACTGATCTGATGACTCTGATCCCAGCCACTGCGTTTACTACAAGCCATGGTTCGGGCCTACTCTTCTTGCCTTCTGAACCTGCTGTTCTCTTCTCTGCTTCCTGATGCCCTCGCCCATCATGCTGCCACTTGACACCCTCACTTCAACCTCTCCACACTCCACCTGACCTGACGTTCTCTGGAAATTCAGGCCGTGGCTTGGGCCTTCCTCCACTGCATATCCTCCACTTTATTTCTGACCTGGATCCCCACTTTACCTATTGCCCTTCCATCCGTTGCTCCCATTGACTCCTGGATGTCTCCTTGTTCACTCCGCTAGTTTTTCTACTCATTTCTGCACCCTGGCCTCCATCTCCGGTGACCTCTGTGCCCCCTCATCCCCCCCCTGCCTCCCGCAGTGCTTCAGCGCAGTCATTTTCTTTTTGTTCCTCCATCCACCCACTGTATGACCCACTACTGATTGACCTCTGATTGTTCTTCTAGTAACCTCCCTCTCAACTATAGGCCCTCTCATGTGGCCACCCTCAGACCCCCTCCTGGATTTACTATCTATCTTCCCTGTCTCTCTCAACTACCTCTCGACCTGCTCTATCCATAATACCTTGGACTCCTGGACTCACCTGAACTCACTGTCACACTCTGCTTCCCGGGTGTCTGCACCCGAGCCTCAATACACTGACTCTCACTTTAAAATCTCTTCTTGGTACAGGCTGTCAACCACGGTTTGCACCTGTGATTACTTCACCTGTGTTTTAGTCAGTTCTGCCTTTGGTCAGTCCTCCTTAAGAAGGCTCCTCCTTTCACCTATTTATTGCTGGTTCTTCAAGTCTACACCTGGCCTGGTTCAGTTGTCTCTTCCCGTTATTATCTATGCCGTTATCTGCACTGCATGCTTCGCTGACTGCTGCTGATTCGTTCCACATCCCTGTGGTAAGCTGTGGCTCACAATTTGCTGCATATCTGAATTCCGCTGATCTCTGCTCACCTGTTCCACTCATTCCTGCCAATCGCTATGATTAACGCCCGCTATCTACTCTGCATGCACCGCTGACTACTGCTGACTCGTTCCACATTCTTGTGGTAAGCTGTGGCCCTTCATCTGCTGCATATATGGACACTGTTGATCTTTGCTCATCTGACCCACTCGTTACTGGTTATTCCTGTGATCATCTCTTACTATTTACTCTGCCTACATCGCAGTCCTCTGCTATTCCCTTCCACAGCCATGTGGTGATAGTTGTGGCTCATCATCTGCAGTATACTCGGACTTTACATTTATGTTCCACTCTTTAGTGATCACTATGTATTCTGTCTGCACTTCTGAACTCCACTGACTGTTTCTACTCTCCTCTATAACAGCCGTGGCTCATCATCTGCAGTATACTCAGCATTTCATTAAACTTTACTTGTATGTTCCACTCTTAAGTGGTAATTGCTATTATCACCATCAGATATCGTAAATGTATCTCTCTGTATGCTGCCTAGATCTGTTCTCCCATCTGTCCCACTGGGAACTTCCCTGGAGGGCCGCAACCTGCAGGGTGGAAGCTGCTGAAGTCCAAATTCCCTTGCGGAAATCCCTGGTGAATACCGTCCATACTGTTAGACTCCGCGCCTCTAGGGAAGTCTAGCCAATACCAGCTTAGACAGCAGGATCGCACTCTTTTCTTTGTGTGCAAACCTGACACTCACCTGCTTTCTCCCTAATACCTTGGACTCCTGGGGGTAAAATGTCAAACTGAGAGTTTTCCGACGGGTATGAAAAGCGGAGATGTTGCCTATAGCAACTAATCAGATTCTAGCTATCACTTTGTAGAATGTACTAAATAAATGATAGCTAGAATCTGATTGGTTTTTCAAACCCACTGGAAAATTCTCAGCTTGATACATTTACTCTCTGGATTCACCTGATCTCCTGCTCCTTTACCATTGCCTGAGCACAACAGTTCTTGTGGCCATTCACTATATGGATTCACGTGTACCTGTGGTCTTGCACCCTTGGTTTTAATGCATTATTTCTTCTCTGCCTGGTTTTGTACTCCCTTTATCTTTACCAATTTGCTACTGCCTTACATTTCCTTAGAATTTCATTTAGTTTTACATTTAGTCTTTTATTTAGTTCTACTTTCTTTTTACTTTAATTTTCCTGTTCTTCTACCACTGTTTCTCTTCATCTCCTCCCCAGTCTCTCATCATACCTTCTCATTCATGTCCTATACCCATCCTCTCCCCCAGCCCCCTTCCCCACCGCTACTTAAACCACCCCCCACGCTCCAGCAATCTGTTAATCTCATCCATATCTCCCCACTTCCACCCGTCCCCTTCTCCTGTGCACTCTGGAGCTCCAGATCCATCTGTAATGAGCTGCCCTCTAACCACGACCTTTTCATCTTCAACTCTCTTATCCTTCTTGCTATTACCGAAAACTTGGTTCTCCTCTCCTGCTGCTTTCTCCCATGGGGACCTTTCCTTCACCCACTTTATCAGGCCAGATGACCATCCAGGTGGTGGTGTGAGCCTCCTCCAATCCCTTAACTATACTTTTCAGGCCATTACCACTGTGCCTTTTCTCTCTTTCTCCTCCTTTTGAAGTCCACTCTATCCATCACTTCTCCCCATACATCTCTGTGTTCCTGTCATCTATAGTCCCCCTGGGCCCATTTCCCTTTTTCTTTAAACAAAACAACCTGGGTTCCCAACTACCTTTCCTCTCACCTCCCATCCATAATACTAGGTCATTTTAACATTCCTATTGATAACTTCACTGACCCTGCCTCCATCAAACTTCTCATTATTTCTTCCTCCTTTGGCCTTACTCAGTGGACCTCTGCCCCCACCCAAAGTTTTGGTCACTCCTTTGACCTTGTCTTCTCTCATCTTTGTGATCTCTTGGACTTCTCTAACTCCCCTTTCCCACCATCTCCTCTCATTCACTCTGTCCTGCTCCCCCCTGCCTGAAACTACCCTCACTAGGCACAATCTGATGCTCTTGATCGATCTTGATCTTTCTCCTCCTCCCCAAAACTCTCCACCTTTCCAACCTGGCCTGCCTGACCAGACAACCTCCCTCTACAACCACCCCCTCACCACTACCTTGGATGATGTCGACCCCAACTCTTCTGTCCGCTGTCGTCACTTGACACCTCAACCTTGGCACTCCAAATTCACCCATCTCCTTTAGAAGTACACTGCTGCTGCTGAGCGCCTCTGCAGGGAATCCTGCTCCCTGGCCGACTTCCTTCATTTCATATTTAACATAGTAACATAGTTAGTGAGGTTGAAAAAAGACACCAGTCCATCAAGTTCAACTTATTTTAGATCTCCTGCGATCCCTCACTTGTATTTGAATATTGATCCAGTTTAAGCAACCGTCAATCTGTTTCAATAACGAAAAAACCCTCCAGAACTAATATTGCAATCCTATTTTTTCTTTATATCCACTACTATCCTTCATTTTAATTAACGGTTGTATCCCTGGATACACTTTTGCTCTAAAAATTTGGCTAACCCTTTCTTGACCATATCTATTGAATATGCCATCATAACCTCCCCTTTCAGTCAATTCCATATCTTGATTACCCTTACTGTAAAGAACCCCTTCCTTTGCTGGTTGTGAAACTTCCTCTCCACTAACCTTACGGGGTGACCGCATCTCCTGTGTATAGTCCTTCGGGTAAAAGTACCCATGAAAGTTCTCCATATTGACCCTCAATGTATTTGCACATAGTAATCATATCTCCTCTAAGACGCCTTGATCTTCTCACCTCTCTCATCCCCTGTCCCACTCCTCGCTCCTCTTGCACTTGATCCCCTCCTCTGACTCCCTCTGTGCCTCCTGTCTGTTTGCCCTCCCTTTAGGATGTAAGCTCTTACGAGCAGAGCCCTCTTCCCTCCTGTCTTTCTACCTAATATTTTGCTCCATCTTCACTTTACTAATTATATTTGGAGCTTTGGAGTCCTGATATTATTTGTATATTATTCTGTACTGTTTCTTCTATATAGTTCACTGCCTGAGTTCTGGACGGCACTGTGGAAATCTTGTGGCTCCATATAAATAAAGGATAATAATAATAATAGTGGCTCTACCAGTTCCTAGCTGATCCCTGAGATAATGCTCTATTATTGAGAAAAGACTTTATATTCCTCAAAAGAGTCAAAGGAACATCACCACACTGCAGGTTCCCTTGACTATCTGTTTGTTAGTCATAGACATTTTCATCTAGTGAAAGCTGCAGAAATTGGACAAATAAAAAATTGTCAGACCATGCACCTCAGACAATGGACCTGATGGCTCAATGAATCATTACTCTATGACACATATTGTAAGTCCCAAACTGAGTCCGTGATAGCTGAGTACAGAGAACATAACGGCTTCACTGACAAAGGTAAGTGTCTGGGATGCACACAAATGTGTTTTACATGGCAATCTGATCCAATTGCGGGCGTTCATTAAGAAGCAGATGACTGTTCTTAAGGATGATCTCTTATTTAAATCAAGGGATCTGGAAACTCATCAAAAAGCCTCCCTAGCCAGGGAGGCACTGTCAGAGCTGACTACAGCTAGAACTGCTCTTAATAAGTTACTCGAGACCGACACGAAACCGGCCTAGAAAATGCAAACACAAATACTTTCAGTGGCAGAATAAGCTGTGTGAACTCTTAGTCAGAGCACTCTGTGTTCAACTAGGGATGTGCACCGGCGACTTTTGAGGTCTCGTGTTTTGTGTTTTGGATCCGGATTTTCGTTATTTTTGAGGTTCGGATTTGTCTCGCAAAACACTTGACGAAAGGTCTCGGTTCGGATTTAAGGTATTGGATTCGGATTTTTTTTGAAAAAAACATAAAAAGTTTAAAAATCCAGTTTTTGGGCTTATTTTCACTCCTAGGCTATTATTAACCTCAATAACATTCAATAACAAGCATTTCCACTAATTTACAGTGTATTCTGAACACCTCACAATATAGTTATTAGTCCAAAACTTTGCAACAAGGTATCTTTCTGGACTGCGTAGAGGAGTGGGTCACCACAATATATTAAAAACCCTGAACTTTTATGATTCGCACCAATAATTGTACCTGGACTGCGTAGAGGAGTGGGTCACCACAATATATATTAAAAACCCTGAACTTTTATGAATCGCACCAATAAATGTACCTGGACTGCGTAGAGGAGTGGGTCACCACAATATATATTAAAAACCCTGAACTTTTATGAATTGCACCAATAAATGTACCTGGACTGCGTAGAGGAGTGGGTCACCACAATATATATTAAAAACCCTGAACTTTTATGAATCGCACCAATAAATGTACCTGGACTGCGTAGAGGAGTGGGTCACCACAATATATTAAAAACCCTGAACTTTTATGATTCGCACCAATAATTGTACCTGGACTGCGTAGAGGAGTGGGTCACCACAATATATATTAAAAACCCTGAACTTTTATGAATTGCACCAATAAATGTACCTGGACTGCGTAGAGGAGTGGGTCACCACAATATATATTAAAAACCCTGAACTTTTATGAATCGCACCAATAAATGTACCTGGACTGCGTAGAGGAGTGGGTCACCACAATATATTAAAAACCCTGAACTTTTATGATTCGCACCAATAATTGTACCTGGACTGCGTAGAGGAGTGGGTCACCACAATATCTTAAAAACCCTGAACTTTTATGATTCGCACCAATAATTGTACCTGGACTGCGTAGAGGAGTGGGTCACCACAATATCTTAAAAACCCTGAACTTTTATGATTCGCACCAATAATTGTACCTGGACTGCGTAGAGGAGTGGGTCACCACAATATATTAAAAACCCTGAACTTTTATGATTCGCACCAATAATTGTACCTGGACTGCGTAGAGGAGTGGGTCACCACAATATCTTAAAAACCCTGAACTTTTATGATTCGCACCAATAATTGTACCTGGACTGCGTAGAGGAGTGGGTCACCACAATATATTAAAAACCCTGAACTTTTATGATTCGCACCAATAATTGTACCTGGACTGCGTAGAGGAGTGGGTCACCACAATATCTTAAAAACCCTGAACTTTTATGATTCGCACCAATAATTGTACCTGGACTGCGTAGAGGAGTGGGTCACCACAATATATATTAAAAACCCTGAACTTTTATGATTCGCACCAATAATTGGACCTGGACTGCGTAGAGGAGTGGGTCACCACAATATATTAAAAACCCTGAACTTTTATGATTCGCACCAATAATTGTACCTGGACTGCGTAGAGGAGTGGGTCACCACAATATCTTAAAAACCCTGAACTTTTATGATTCGCACCAATAATTGTACCTGGACTGCGTAGAGGAGTGGGTCACCACAATATATATTAAAAACCCTGAACTTTTATGATTCGCACCAATAATTGGACCTGGACTGCGTAGAGGAGTGGGTCACCACAATATATTAAAAACCCTGAACTTTTATGATTCGCACCAATAATTGTACCTGGACTGCGTAGAGGAGTGGGTCACCACAATATCTTAAAAACCCTGAACTTTTATGATTCGCACCAATAATTGTACCTGGACTGCGTAGAGGAGTGGGCACTGGGCACCACAATAAAATATATAAAAAACCTTCAACAGATCTGCATTACACTACACATACGGCTGCTCCTCCATCCTCTCCATCATATACATGTTGGAGTTTTAGCGTGTGACAACCTCTTGTTTTTGATAATGTCAGTGCATTTTGAATATTTTTCAATTTGCCCCACACCACTGAATGTACTTTATCTATGATACGCAATACGCATCTATCTATCTTGACTGCGTAGTGTGGTGGCCCCGGTACACAATTTGGTACCGAGGCCACAATATAATTAAAAAACCCTCCACGTGTCTGAATTCCACCAAACAAGTATCTGGACTGCATAGTGGGGTGGCCCCGGTACCCAATTTGATACCGGGGCCACAATACCTCCTCCAAACATGGTACAGACAATTCGTCATTGAGAGACCCCAGACAGACAGGGTCGAAGTGTTATTGTTTGACTTTGTAAACCCAAAAAAATGTCCCTGTTGCACATAGTCGTGCAATGAAGACTGACTTTTTCATTTAAAGGCACGATCTTTAAAGTGTAGTGTTTGTAAGTCTAAGTCATATTATACTTTTGGTAAAATTGGTTTATTTTGTTCCTCTTTATGGTAATTAATTAGTAATAGAATTAAAGTAGGAAATAGAATTAAAGTATGAAATAGAATTAAAGTAGGAAATAGAGTGGTATAGAGTTGTAGTGTGGTATAGATAGAGTGGTCCACACAATATAATAATAAAACCCTCAACTGGTCTGAATTCCACCAAACAAGTATCTTGACTGCGTAGTGTGGTGGCCCCGGTACACAATTTGGTACCGAGGCCACAATATAATTAAAAAACCCTCCACGTGTCTGAATTCCACCAAACAAGTATCTGGACTGCATAGTGGGGTGGCCCCGGTACCCAATTTGATACCGGGGCCACAATACCTCCTCCAAACATGGTACAGACAATTCGTCATTGAGAGACCCCAGACAGACAGGGTCGAAGTGTTATTGTTTGACTTTGTAAACCCAAAAAAATGTCCCTGTTGCACATAGTCGTGCAATGAAGACTGACTTTTTCATTTAAAGGCACGATCTTTAAAGTGTAGTGTTTGTAAGTCTAAGTCATATTATACTTTTGGTAAAATTGGTTTATTTTGTTCCTCTTTATGGTAATTAATTAGTAATAGAATTAAAGTAGGAAATAGAATTAAAGTATGAAATAGAATTAAAGTAGGAAATAGAGTGGTATAGAGTTGTAGTGTGGTATAGATAGAGTGGTCCACACAATATAATAATAAAACCCTCAACTGGTCTGAATTCCACCAAACAAGTATCTTGACTGCGTAGTGTGGTGGCCCCGGTACACAATTTGGTACCGAGGCCACAATATAATTAAAAAACCCTCCACGTGTCTGAATTCCACCAAACAAGTATCTGGACTGCATAGTGGGGTGGCCCCGGTACCCAATTTGATACCGGGGCCACAATACCTCCTCCAAACATGGTACAGACAATTCGTCATTGAGAGACCCCAGACAGACAGGGTCGAAGTGTTATTGTTTGACTTTGTAAACCCAAAAAAATGTCCCTGTTGCACATAGTCGTGCAATGAAGACTGACTTTTTCATTTAAAGGCACGATCTTTAAAGTGTCAGAAAGAGAGAGAAGACACAGGAGAGGAGAGTTGTAGCTGGGGACCTGGGGTGGAAGCTCCCAGGCTCCCCCAGCATTGCCTGGAAGTCTGAGCGTGGTGACTGAGCCAGGGCAAGGAATGTGTGCCCTGGATGAGGGGGAGAACTCCATGCCACTATAGTGAACCCAAGAGAGAGGGGGACACTGCACATGGAAGAGGCCCTGGAGTGAGGGCTGCTACAAGAGGCATGGTAGTTGTAGTGTCAGATCCTGAGGCTGAGAGTACACAGAGTGACGTGTCAGAGCACAGGAGACATTATCCCCGCAGAGGAGGGATGAGCTGCAGTTGAGAGGTACACAGAGTGTGTCAGAGCTGCATGGAGGAGAGGCTGCCTGCCTATTAGCATCCATGCATGTGCCCCTGCAGAAAGGGTGATCTGCAGTGAGTATGGAGTGCAAGAGACATGTAAATTATGTTATTTAACATCTGGATAACATTAAGAACTGTGCAGGAGGAGTGATAAGATATTTGCAACCATATTCGTATTTCTCATTAATAACTGTGCTGGAGAGAGTAAGGAGATGTATATATTCTGCAACCATTATGATTATCGTGCTGGAGGAAGAGTGTAAATAAAAGTTCAGTTTGTTATAGAGATGGTCTGGCGCCCAAATTATTGTGACTTCTATTACACTGCACCAAAGTGACATTACCTGTGTCCCACTAACTACAAAGAAACACCTGCATGTGCAGGGACCCCCTGATCATTTACACCCATGCCCATCAGCTAGCCAGGGCTTGAGAAGGAGGTGCACTGTGTACCCTTTGCACCCCACACTACACACAGTGACAGGGGGTTACATAATGAGGCCACAATATAATTAAAAAATTGGGCATCAACTGTCACCGTTGTTTAATATCTGATACACCTAAATATGGACTGCACAGTGGAGTGTCCCCGGTAGTAAATTTGGTGCCGGGGCCACAATACCTCCTCCAACTTCCAAGTGTAGTGTTTATAAAGACACACAGCGTCGAAGTGTTATTATTAGTTGACTTTCTTAACCCTAAAATTGTCCCTGTTGCAAATATTCGTGCAATGGACAGTTACTTTTCTATTGAAAGACTCAAGCTTTCAAGTGTAGTGTTTATAAAATATAAACAACAATACAGTAGTTTTAGAGCACGTCAATACCTCTTGTTTTAAATTATGACACGGCATTTTACTTTTGGTTTAATTTCTTGAATTTTTTTACATTTGGTTTTACTTTTTGAACATGGCAAACGACTGTTGCTTGGTCATATAATGCAAAAAAAAAATTTCCAAGATGGAATTGTCCTTGGGCCCTCACACCCACCCTTATGTTGTTGAAATAGGACATGCACACTTTAACAAACCAATCATTTCAGCGACAGGGCCTACCAAACAACTTTGGCTGAAATGATTGGTTTGTTTGGGCCCCCACACCAAAAAAGCTATTCATCTCTCCCTGTACAGACTAAACAGGCTCTACTGAGGCAAGATGTCGTCCTCATCCTCAACCTCTGATTCCTCTCCCCCTACAGTGTGTACTTCCTCCTCATCACACATTATCAATTCGTCCCCGCTGGACTCCACAACCACAGGTCCCTCTGTAGTATCTGGAGGGCAGTGCTGTACTTCATTGAGGAATTGATTATTCATTTTTATAAACATCATTTTTTCAACGTTGTGAGGAAGCAACCTCCTTCGCCGCTCACTGACCAGGTTCCCCGCTGCACTAAAAACTCTTTCCGAGTACACACTGGAGGGGGGACAACTCAGGTAAAATAGAGCCAGTTTGTACAGGGGCTTCCAAACTGCCTTTTTTTCCTGCCAGTAACAATATGGACTGTCTGACATGTCTACTTGGATGGTGTCAGCAAAGTAATCATCCACAATTTTTTCTATTGTGACAGCATCCAATGCAGCGACAGTAGACATTAGACAGTAGACAGTAGACAGTAGACATGTCTGCAATGGTTGGCAGGACCAGATGTTATCAGCATCCCCGCCAGTGCCTCTTTTGGGAAAACTGAGCTTTTTCCTCGCAGCCATAGATGTGGAAGAAAATGAGGGTGGAGCTGTTGGCATGTCACGGTCCTCTTCAGAGGACAATCTCCTGACCAGCAGGTCTTTGCACCGCTGTAGACTTGTGTCCGCCGGAAACAGAGACACAACATACGCTTTAAACCGAGGATCGAGCACGGTGGCCAGAATGTATTCCTCTGACTTTAAAAGATTGACCACCCTCGGATCCTGGCAAAGCGTACGAAGGGCTACATCCACAAGAGCTACATGCTTGGTGTAATCGCAATGGCTTACCAGCTCCTCCCTCACTTTCTCCAGCTGCTTCTGCAACAGCCTGATCAGGGGAATGACCTGACTCAAGCTGGCAGTGTCGGAACTGACTTCTCGTGTGGCAAGTTCAAATGGCTGCAGAACCTTGCACAACACGGAAATCAGTCTCCACTGCGCTTGACTGAGGCGCATCCCCACTCCTTTGCCTATGTCGTAGGTGGCTGTGTAGGCCTGAATGGCCTTTTGCTGCTCCTCCATCCTCTGCAGCATATAGAGGGTGGAGTTCCAGCGCGTCACAACCTCTTGTTTGAGGTGATGGCAGGGCAGGTTCAAGCTTTTTTGATGTGCCTCTAGTCTGCGGTAGGCACTGGCTGAATGCCGAAAGTGTCCAGCAATTTTGCGGGCCACCGCAAGCATCTCCTGCACACCCCTGTCACTCTTGAGGTAATGCTGCACCACCAAATTAATGGTGTGGGCAAAACATGGGACGTGCTGGAAATTGCCCATATTTAATGCCCGCACAATGTTACTGGCATTGTCTGACACCACAAATCCCCATGAGAGTCTAAGTGGGGTAAGCCACTGGGAGATAATTTCCCTCATTTTCTCTAATATGTTGTCAGCGTTGTGCCTCTTATTAAAGCCTGTAATGCACAATGTTGCCTGCCTTTGCATGAGCAGCCATTTTGTAGATGCTGCTACTGATGCAGCTGTTGCTGTTGCTGCGGAAGGGGATGCATCTACCCAGTGGGCTGTCACAGTCATATAGTCCTTCGTTTGCCCAGAACCACTTGTCCACATGTCCGTGGTTAAGTGGACAGTGGGTACAACCGCATTTTTAAGAGCACTGAGGACACTTGATCGTACTTCTCTGTACATTTTTGGTATCGCCTGCCTAGTGAAGTGGAATCTCGAGGGGATTTGGTACCGGGGACACAATACCTCCATCAACCCTCTAAATCCCACTCCACTGATGGCGGACACCGGGCGCACGTCTAACACCAACATTGCAGTTACAGCCGCAGTTATACGCTTTGCAATAGGGTGACTACTATCGTATTTGGTGGTCATGGCAAACGACTGTTGGACGGTCAATTGTTTTGTGAAAGACTTAGCGGTCTTACGACTTCCCCTCTGGGAAGATGACCGACTAACAGCAGCAACAGCAGCAGTGGCAGTAGTAGGCGTACCGCTGCAGGATTCCTCGGATGAATCCCGTATTGAGGAGGACTCAGTCTGGCTGCTGACTTGGGCTGCAGGACTGAATCTGATGGAGATTGTGGAGGAAGTTGACGAGGAGGGTGTTGCTGGTGTGTATCCAACTGGACCACGGGATTTAGGTGTCCCTGTACCGATGAGGGTCCTAGCCCCAGTTCCTGAACTAACCACTGAACTATGAAGGTTATTCAGGTGACGTATAAGGGAGGATGTTCCTAGGTGGGCAAGATCCTTACCCCTGCTTATTTGAGCTTTACATAAGCTACATATTGCCATACATTGGTTGTCTGGATTTGGATAAAAATAACTCCAGACCGAAGAGGTGCATTTTTTGGTCTTCTGACCAGGCATGACGATGGGCTTTTTCATCCCATGGACATCAGCTGTTTCCCCCCCTGGTGCCTCATTTACAATAACCACATCACCATCCTCATCATCAAGTTCCTCCACAGCGCCAGCTACATCATCAAAAGCCTCCTCCCGAGCCACCTCTTCCCGTACAGTGATGGGAAGGTCAGGCTTGACAACCACCAACACCCTTGGACTCGCCTTGGGGATTTGTGATAATTTCTCTTTAGAAGGCAGAGTTGTTTGCTGTTTTGTTGCTGACAGCATAACTCTCTTCAATTTTTTGTAGGGGGGGGAGGAGGAGGAGGGCTAAGATCCGTGGGTGAAGCTGAACCACTAGTCATGAACACGGGCCAGGGCCTAAGCCGTTCCTTGCCACTCCGTGTCGTAAATGGCATATTGGCAACTTTACGTTTCTCCTCAGATGATTTAAAGTTTCTCTTTTTGCTACTTTTTCTTAACTTGGGCTTTTTGGATTTTACATGCCCGGTACTACGAGATTGGGCATCGGGCTTGGAAGACGACGTTGATGGCATTTCATCGTCTATGTCATGACTAGTGGCAGCAGCTTCAGCATTAGGAGGAAGTGGGTCTTGATCTTTCCCTACTTTATCCTCCAAATTTTTGGTCTCCATTATATGTAGCACAAGATACTGCAGAATGTGTGAACTTGGTAATATTGCAGTACCAATGGACTTATACTGCTGGATTGGTTTTGCAAATTTGGTTATAATTATTATATTTATTTTTTTTTTTAAATTTTTTATTTTTTTTTACTTTTTTCTTATTTTTAAAAAACTTGGGAATAGTGGGGAAATAACTATGCCCTTAGAAGCACAGAGCACAGGACACAGCACCACTGGACTGAACAGGACACGGCACAGGACACAGCAGCACTACGGAAGTCAGCAGGACAGAGCACAGGACACAGCACCACTGGACTGATACTGCAGAATGTGTGAACTTGGTAATATTGCAGTACCAATGGACTTATAATGCTGGATTGGTTTTGCAAATTTGGTTATAATTATTATATATTTTTTTTTTTTTTTAAATTTTTTATTTTTTTTTACTTTTTTCTTATTTTTAAAAAACTTGGGAATAGTGGGGAAATAACTATGCCCTTAGAAGCACAGAGCACAGGACACAGCACCACTGGACTGAACAGGACACGGCACAGGACACAGCAGCACTACGGAACTCAGCAGGACAGAGCACAGGACACAGCACCACTGGACTGATACTGCAGAATGTGTGAACTTGGTAATATTGCAGTACCAATGGACTTATAATGCTGGATTGGTTTTGCAAATTTGGTTATAATTATTATATATATTTTTTTTTTAAAAATTTTTTATTTTTTTTTACTTTTTTTTTATTTTTTAAAAACTTGGGAATAATGGGGAAATAACTATGCCCTTAGAAGCACAGAGCACAGGACACAGCACCACTGGACTGAACAGGACACGGCACAGGACCCAGCAGCACTACGGAACTCAGCAGGACAGAGCACAGGACACAGCACCACTGGACTGATACTGCAAAATGTGTAAACTTTGTAATATTGCAGTACCACTGGACTTTTACTGCTGAATGTGTGAACTTGGTAATATTGCAGTACCAATGGGCTTATACTGCAGGATTGGTTGTGCAAATTTTGTGGTAATTAAAAAATATTAAAGTAGTTTTTGGTATTTTTTAAAAAAACTTTTTTTTATTTTTTTAAACACAGGGGAATATTGGGGAAATAACTATGCCCTTAGAAGCACAGAGCACAGGACACAGCACCACTGGACTGAACAGGACACAGCACAGGACCCAGCAGCACCACTGACCTCAGAAGGACAGAGCACAGCACACAGCACCACTGGACTGATACTGCAGAACACAGCACAGCACAGCACAGCACAGCACTAAACAGCACAGCACAGCACTAAACAGCACAGCACTGCACAGCACTAAACAGCACAGAACTAAACAGCACAGAACTAAACAGCACAGAACTAAACAGCACAGAACTAAACAGCACAGAGGACCACCTAACACACCCTCCCTCTACCCTGATCAATGCCCGAGTGAAGATGGCGGCGACTAGCGGGGAATTTATAGGATCCGAGTATCGTGAGATCCGACAACGGGATTATGAGTCAGAGCCTCAGTTTCACTTTTGAATTTGGCGCCAATACCCGGATCTGTCTCGGATCCGACTCGGATCCGCAACGTTCGGGTGGGCTCGGATTTCATAAATCCGAGTGCGCTCATCCCTATGTTCAACGTGCGGCATTCTTTATCCACTCTATTAAGGACGTTGGTGGGCTGGAGAGCCACTTGACACAACATTTCCGGAACATCCTCCCAGGCGATCATTGACTCTAAACAAAAAATGATCAAAGTATATCTCTAGGAGTGTAGGGTTCCCAAGCTTTATGAGATTGCTAGGGAGATGCTGGATCACCTGTTCTCCACAAAGGTATTAGAGTATGCCATCTCCTCTACGCTGGTCGACAAGAGCCCAGACCCTGACAGATTAATTACAAGTTAATATAAAACCTTTGGGCAGATTTTAATTCCCTTACTCCTAGGGGCATTCAACAAGATCTCCAAAGAGTCTGGTTTCTCTCGGCTGTCACTTGAAGCCCATATTACTGTCCTCCCCAAGGATAGCAAGGACCCCTACCAGTGCTTAAGCTACAGACCAATCTCTCTGTTAAATGTTAAACTGAAGCTCTTTGCTAAAATGTCGGACAACCACATCAAACATTTTTTGCCAGGTGTAATTCACAGTAACCATGTTGGTTTTGTCCCAGGATGTGAAGGCCAGGACAACACCATGAAGATCATAGATTTAATGCATTCGGTAAAAGCTACGCTACTTTACTGCTGACTACCGAAATGGAAAAAGCTTTCGACAGAGTTGATTAGCAGTTTCTTACTGGGTGCTGGAGGATATGGGACTGGGCCGATTTTCTTACACAGACTACTCATCCTATATAAAGACCCCACGGCCTGCATAAAAGTCAATGGCTTACTTTCTGACGCATTCTCCATTGTTACGCTCACAGGTATTCCCTCAGTCTAGATTGGCTCTGGCCTAGCAAAGCATGGAGTCTAACAGCTCCCCGGTCTTCTCCAAGAAGAATCGCCGCAAGGCAGGATGGGTTTAGCTGCTAGGATACTGTAGATTTCAGCCCTTGGTTCGGCCCCTAGACGTGAGAGATATATAGGAGGAATGGCACTGGAGCAATATAACAAAAGGCAGCACCTTAAGAGATGCTGGAGTAGATCTGATACAGAGTTCAGATGTCTGACCTTACACAGGGATGATCAAATTATTGTTCGAACATGCAGAAACCCAGGATCGAACCATCATTGTTCTGCAGTTAGAGGCCAAGAAAACATACCACAGAATTACCATGGATAATTTTCTCACAGGTTGGGGGAGAAGGGAGGAGTCCCAAATTACATATATGGGAAATCAATTCTCCTTTTCACAGACAAAAGGGCACCAGTGCACTATATAAATTAGATAGGAGGGATGCAATCCAGAAGTTTCGGCAAATAGCACTCAAGGGGGTATATTTACTAAACTGCGGGTTTGAAAACTGGAGTTGTTGCCTATAGCAACCAATCAGATTCTAGCTGTCATTTATTTAGTGTATTCTACAAAATGACAGCTAGAATCTGACTGGTTGCTACAGGCAACATCTTCAGTTTTTCAAACTCGCAATTTAGTAAATATAACCCAAGATCTGGAAGTGATCAATGACTTTCTTCAAGCATTATATGTCTGAGAGAATTCAACAAGACAGTAGACTCTTTCCCTTGTCAGAAGATTTCCCTGAACCTTATAACTTTGAAGGCTTCCCAATTTATAAAAAATAGTTTACATATTCAGGAATAAAATGTACTATGATAATTATTGTACAATTATAGACTACAGTTCCAAAGCTTTTATGTAAATGGTTTGCTGAGCCCAATCCATTAAACACTGAAAATTTGGTTGATTTTCTTAGAAATATTGTGTTATTTTTGTACATTAGAGTAATATATGTAAATTATCTGGGTGAAAATGTTGACTTGAGTGGTGCAATCATCATTTACACTTACATATTGTGATACTGTGGCAATCTCTAGTCGGTCGATTCCGACGCAGACTGAAAGCTAATTTGTCTCAGGAGTCTTTTTTTAAACCAGAAATGGATATAAAGCTCAATTGTTTACATGAGCAGACAGTATATTGTACTGTGCTAAAGGACAAAGAAAATTATGTCCTATTTGTTCAAAATCCACACTGTAAGTTTTAGATTAACGGCATTGCACCCTTAAACACAGTACTGTATCGTTCTGCTCCAATGTAATAGTTTTCTTTCATTTTGTAATATAGCAGTAAGGAACATGGTGGAGGAACAAAGTCATAAAAAAGTTGCTTGGCATAGAACTATCCAAAAGCATTATGCAGAGTGAGATGTAACTTGTTTGGACTTTAGGTTCCACCAAGTATAGTATACAGTGATACAATACTGTACAATGGTAAAGTGTGTGAGTAATGTACATTGTTACAGCATTACCATTTCTTGACCATACTAAATTATCAACACTTTGTATATGTTTTTCAGACAGAATTTTAACAATAATATGAGATGTAAATTAAGAGAAAAAACTATCTTAGACCTACCTTTGAACCTGTAGCAAGAAATAAAAAACTGGAAAGTTTGGTGTTTACCTTCAAAAATATCTCCCCATGCAATGAATGAATGGTTCAGGGGAAAAAAGAGATAAAGCAAAAGGCTGCTTGATATTTAATTATCAGATTATGAGGGAAAATTCTGCTCTGAAAAGAGAACCTCTCCTTTTTTAAGAGGTGAGAATAAGAAAAACAGTGACAAATCTAAACAAAAGTCACATTACACCAAGGGGACTTTTTTAACACCTCTGTATACAATGTAGGATGACAATGGTAGAGGGAGAAGCCTCGCTTCCTACTGGATATAAGTGCGGCCACTAAATAGAACCTGTCACGGAATTGCAGAGATGGCCGCTAACCGGTTTTGGCGCAGCTGGACAGGGAGGCGCGGAGTCTAACGTACAAGGGTGTTTGGGCTTAGCTGCAGAGGGTACACTGGTCGCGGTTCTCCAAGACAGTCACCGGTGTAGTGACAAGCGTAGTCAGGCAATCCAGGTCAGAGCCAACGGAGCAGTGCAGTACACAGGGAGAATCCAGAGAGGAGTCAGGTCAAGACAAATAGTCAAACCAGCCAGGCAGCGAGGTACCAAAACGAAACACAGGAAGCCGAGTCAGAACCAAAGAACACTGGATCAGAAGTTCAGGAAGCGCTGGAGCAGAAGTGAACCAACACTCTGGGACTACACATGTGTCAGAGGGTGCTTTATGTACCATAAGGTGCATCCTGATTGGGTTAGGGAGATTTTGCCGGTCAGACATGCTGACTTCCGACAGGTGAGCGGAGATAGCGTCCTGCTGCTAAGCAACGGGACGCAGCTGCCGAGAAGGTGCAGGCGTCTGTCTCCTGCACCAAGTAGCAAAAGCGCCTTGGCGTGGCAGGATGGCTTAAACATACATTTGCAAATGTGTGCAACAAAGACTTTTGCATTTTTATCTACAGTAGAAATGGCAGATCTGTTGCTGGCTATAGCAGTGTGCTGGGGGAAAAAATGTTGTGTGTATGTTCCTTGCAGGATAACCCCACCCTTTCAAGCACCTCTTATGGCCTATAAATTGATTTGAGCAGCTTCCACTTTTGTATCCTGCACCAAGTGTCAGTGCGTAGAAGGCGCCTGACAGTACCCCCCTCCCCTGAAGAAGAGGAGTTGGAAATCTGATTCTTCAAAAACTTTGAAAGCACATGGGGGGCATGTAGGTCTTTCTTATCCACTCAGGACCTTTCTTCAGGGCCATAACCCTTCCAGTGGACGAGGAATTGAGTCTTACCACAAATAGATCAGGATTTCAAGATGAATTAAACCTCATATCCGTCACCCAAGGTGGTCTTGATGGGAGAAGTGGAGGCTGAAGGTTGGAGAATTCATTAAGAACCAATGGTTTTAATAAGGAAATATGAAATGAATTATGCACACGGAGTGAAGGAGGTAGACCGCATTAATAATATGAGAAATGCGGAAGGGACCAATATATCGGGGAGCGAATTTCATTGAAGATAGCTTGAGCCTGAAATTACATGTGGACAGCCACACCTTGTCCCCATCGTGAAGAACTGGAATCTTCCTACGGTGACGATCAGCAAACATTCTGAGGACTGTAAAAGTTTAGATCGTACCCGAGTCCAAATCTTCGAAAAGTCCCCGACCATCTCTTGAGCTGCAGGTACTGATGCACTGTGAACTTCTGAAAAGGTGGGAAGTATGGGATGTCTGCCAAAGATGGTAAAGAAGGGAGATGTTCCAGAAGATTCATGTGAAAATTCTGCCCAAGGTAAATAATCACTCCAGGAGGATAGACGATCAGAGCAGTCACAACGGAGGAGCGTCTCCAAATCCTGGTTGACCCGCCCAGTCTGGCCATTGGTCTGGGGATGGTATCCTGAGGAGAATTTTAGCTTAATTCCTAGATTGTTGCAAAAGGATCTCCAGAATCTTGAAATTAATTGTACACCTCTGTCAGAGATGGTCTCAATGGGACAACCGTGGATCCGAAAAATATTCTTAATGAAAAGAGTGGCTAGATCAGCAGCAGATGGCAATTTCTTGAGAGGGACAAAATGTGCCCATTTGGAAAAACAATCGACCACCACCCAATAGTATTGACTATTGGGGAGATCAGTAATAAAATCCATGCTGATGCTTGCCCAAGGTAACTCTGGAAGCGGGAGCGGAAGAAGAAGCCCTGCTGGCGGACACCTAGGTGTCTTGTGACAAGCACATACTCCGTAAGCTGCAACATACTTGTGAACGTCAGCACTCAAGGGTGGCCACCAATAGCTGCGGGACAAAAGAGCAATGGTCTTCTTAATACCAGTATGACCAGTAAATCTGGAATCGTGGGCCCAAGCCAGCAGTCTGGGACTTAGATGGGTCTCCACAAAAGAGCGTCCAGCAGGGGGTGTCTTAACAGAGGATTTAGTCAAAGCCAGGATCTTCACAGGACCTATGATAGGTCCAACGTCTGACTGGCAAGAAGGATCAAAAGACCTGGAAAGTGCATCAGCCCTGAAATTTTTTGACCCAGCACGATAAGTCAGGATCAACTGGAATCTGGAAAAAAAAGTGACCAGTGGGCCTGACAAGGGTTAAGGCACTGAGCGGATTCCAGATAGGTGAGGTTCTTATGATCAGTGAATACCGTGATAGGATGGAGAGCGCCTTCAAGCAGGTACCACCATTCTTCTAAGGCTATCTTGATGGCCAGGACCTCCTTGTCTCCGATGCTGTTGGCCTCACCAGGTAAAAATTTCCTGGTGAGAAAGCCACATGGAGAGAAAGTGCTGACAGAATGCTTCTGAGAGAGAACTGCTCCCACACCCACAGAGGAAGCATCAACCTCTAGAAAGAACGGTCGTAGTTGATCAGGCTGTCTCAAGACAGGAGCAGTGGAAAAAGCTTCCTTAAGAACTTTGAAGGCTAAGACTGCCTCCTGAGGCCAGTTTTTGGGTAGCCCACCTTTACGGGTAAGTGACGTGATGGGCAAGATCAACGAAGAGAAGTTTTTGATGAATTGCCAATAATAGTTGCAGAATCCAATAAAACGCTGAGTAGCCTTCAGGCCAGAGGATTGAGGCCAACTAAGGATATATTCTACCTTCTTTGGATCCATTTGAAGACCCATGCCAGAGATTATATACCCGAGGAAGGGAACCTGACATTGATCAAAAAGGCACTTCTCCAATTTGCAATATAGGTGATTAGTACGAAAGCGAGATAGAACTTCTTTGACATGATCTCGATGAGAGGTGATGTTCCGGGAGAAGACCAGGGGCCTGATTAATTAAGCATCTTAACGTAAGAAACTTCTTATTTTAGTCTCCTGGACAAAACCATGTTACAATGCAAGGGGTGCAAATTAGTATTCTGTTTTGCACATAAGTTAAATACTGACTGTTTTTTCATGTAGCACACAAATACTCGATAGCTTATTTGCACACTGAAATTTAAAGTTGATATTTGTGTGCTACATGAAAAAACTGTCAGTATTTAACTTATGTGCAAAACAGAATACTAATTTGCACCCCTTGCATTGTAACATGGTTTTGTCCAGGAGACTGAAATAAGAAGTTTCTTAAGTTAAGATCCTTAATGAATCAGGCCCCAGGATATCATCAAGGTAGACTACAGATTGATACAAAAGATCTCTGAAGATTTCATTGATGAATTCTTGAAAAACCGCAGGGGCATTACAAAGCCCAAAGGGCATCACAAAGTACTCATAATGCTCGTCTCTCGTATTAAAAGCGGTTTTCCACTCGTCACCTTGACGAATGCGGATAAGGTTATAGGCCCCTCTATGATCCAGTTTGGTGAAAATCTGTGCTCCACGAATCCGATCAAAGAGCTCTGATATGAGAGGTAATGGGTAACATTTATTCACCTTAATAGCATTCGGTTTCCAGTAGTCAATACAGGGTCTAAGGGTACCGTCTTTCTTTTTGACAAAAAAGAACCGTGCATCTGCCAGTGAAGAAGACTTGCAGATAAAACCACGTTCAAGATTCTCAGCGACGTATTCAGACATGCTTGAGTTTCTGGGAGAGATAGAGGAAAGATTCTGCCCCTAGGGATGCACTTGATGGGTACGAAGTCAGTGGGGCAATCCCAGGTTTGATGAGGAGGCAGGGACTCGGCTGCAGCTTTGCTGAATACATCTACAAAATTGGCATAGGCCTTAGGAAGCGCAGGCTGTGGAGTAGAGGCTAGACAAGAGATCGAAGACTTAGGAGGATGTACAGCAGTCAAACGATGTTGTTTGCAGATGGATCCCCAAGAAATGACTTGGGCATGAGACCAATCCACTGTGGATTGTGAGCTTTAAGCCAGAGCAGGCCCAGAATAGCAGGATTGACTAACTGAGGAAGAATCAGAAAACTTATCCACTCAGAGTGAAGCGCTCCTATCGCCAACCGAAAGGGACTGGTAATGCGATCGGTGGAACCAGTTCTGATAAGATTACCATCAATTGCGGTCAGTTGCAGAGGCTGTGGTAATGGAAGGATGTAGAGATGAAGCTTGGAAGCCAACTCAGCGGAAATGAAGTTCCCAGCCTATCTAGAGTTCACAAAAGCTACCAATTTGTTGGGGGCCATCTGGAGAAAATAGCGTAATGGGCATCAGAAATTCAGAATCTCTCAAGGAGAAGGTGACCCGAGTCCCCACAATAAAGGCAAGACAGTCACCGGTGTAGCGACAGTAGTAGACAGACGTAGTCGGACAATCCAGGTCAGAGCCAACCGAGCAGTGCAGTACACAGGGAGAATCCAGAAAGAAGTCAGGTCAAGACAAATAGTCAAACCAGCCGGGCAGTGAGGTACCAAAACAAAACACAGGAGAATTGTGACAGGAAGCCGAGTCAGAACCAAAGAACACTGGTTCAGAAGTTCAGGAAGCCCTGGAGCAGGAGTGAACCAATACTCTGGCACTAGACATGTGTCAGAGGGTGCTTTATATACCATAAGGTGCATCCTGATTGAGTTAGGGAGATTTTGGCAGTCAGACATGCTGACTGCCGACAGGTGAGCGGAGATAGCGTCCCACTGCTAGAAAACGGGACGCGGTAGCTGAGAAGGTGCAGGTGTCTGTCTCCTGCACCAAGTGTCAGTGCAGAGACCGCGCCTGACAGAGCCTATATGATGATAGGGGGAGTTCCGACCCTCTAAAGGTTAATACAAAAAATGTTGTATTATGTTGTAGGGAGCATGAAGATGTATAATTGCAGGTGTGTTATAATTAAATGAACTTTAATGTAAAAAGTAACACTGTGACATCAAAATGATCAATTCTGGCCAGAATAACATATAGGGGTAAATGTATCAAAGTGCGATTTTGCAACTCCAGCGATTTTCTCGGGAGAGTTGAAACTCGCCGATGTATGAAGCTGAGATTTCATGCAAAATCGCCAGAGTTGTGCTTCTGTCAAAATCGTTATTTGCAAAATCGCCAGAGATCAAACTACCGACTGTTTGCCTCTGCAGCTACACAGCTCTCAAATGTATGAAGCTGCAGGAGAGTTTGCTTCAAAACACGCCAGATACAACACGCTGCTTGATAGCAGCGTGTTGTATAAACACATCACTGTTACACTGCCCTGGCAGTGTTAAAACTGTAAAGAATAGATAAAAGTTGAAAAAAAAAAGCGTGAGGTCCCCCCGCTATTCTAGCTTAACCCTAGTACAAAATAAAAAAACTGTTCATTGCGTACCGGACCTCCTACCTAGTAGGAGGTGTTAGCGGCGGCTCCACAGTTTTTTTTATTTTTCAACATGAAAGTGTCGGGATCTTACAAATATGGGGCCCTCCTGGCCAAAGCAAAGAAGACTTCAATCAACAAGGGGTCCCTTCTGGGCGAAGTGAAGAAGATATTATTCAAGCCATTTTGGAAGTATAATTTTGCTGGGACTGGGGCAAGCACGGAGCTTTTGGAGAAGAAAGAAGACATCTTTGGTGAGTATTTGGGGTGTTTTTATTTTTAATAAATAGATGTGGTTTAAATGAGGGTGGTTAGTGTATTTATTGTGGGTTTTTTATTTTTAATAAATAGATGTGGTGTTTACTAGGGTGCTGTTATTTATTTAACTTTTTTTTTGTGGAACTACAGGTCCCAGCAAGCCAGGGATGTCAGGGCATGTTGGCACTTGTGGTTCTCCAAGTGCCAACATGCCCTGGCTGCCGTGGGTATGCTGGTGCTTGTAGTTATACAAGCAGCAGCATGGCCACACTGTTTTTGGCAACCTGGCTGGCTGGGACTTGTAGTTCCACAAAACAAAATGGCGTCCATTTATTTTTTCATTCTTTTTCGCCGTATTACCTTACTTCCCACAGCCCAGGGGTAGTAGGAAGAGCCCTAGTGCTATCAGCACTGGGCTGGTTCTTTCTAGGGGGGGGCCCGGTCGTTTTTTTTCCGGCGGACCCCACTCCCTAGGGAATCCAGCCCAGCGCTGAACAGTCTAGGGTTGGTTAGTCATTATTGCAGGGGGACCCCTGCCATGTGTTCCACTGCTATAGTGCCGCCAACCCTGGCTGGTTTGCCTAGTGCTGGTAAACTCGGGAGTGTTTACATCGCACAAAATCGCCAAAGATGACCAGCGATTTTGAACATCAGTGTCAAAATGGCAGCTTGATACAGTTCAGGTTTTTTTTTTAAAAACACCCGCGATTTGCCGCAATTTAAACACGCTGGCAAACTCGCACTTTGATACATTTACCCCATTGAATTATGACATGCATAAGCAACAATAACACACCTGCAATTATACATCTTCATGCGCCCTAGAACCTAATACAACAATTTTTGTATTAACCTCTGTATACAATGCCTTGGTTCTGTCCATAACTCACTTATGGAACTTGCAATAATGTAATGAATCACCTATTCTGAATTTTACTGATTCCAATGCAGTGAATTGCTATCGGTACAGGAATGTAACATCTGTGTTACACTTGCAATATTAAAAAAGTGTCTTACTGCAACTTGCCAAAATTCATTTTATGTGACTTTGCTGCCATCTTGTACTAAATACCGGTATTGCATCCTGCACACCTATTAGAAAATTGCTCTCCTGATTGTTCTACTTTATTTCTCTTGACCTTGCAGATCACACACATTTTATAATTTCTTTATAAGTGAGCATCAACATTCTCATGCAGCTTTCTCATTCTAATAAATCATTTTCACCATGGCCACTAAGGGAAAGTGGTCCTCCCTGGCGGAGCCAGCTAGTATTTTTGAGAGAGGGAAAAAACAACCCAAATTGCTTCTGGCTCCAGAGTCTCTGCAGATTGTAAGCTGTTCTCCAAGTCCAGATCCTCAAGTTAGTGAAGAGGTTCCCCCCATTATGCAGTGCTTTGTCAACTCTTCATTTCAAGATATCAAATCAGATTTCCACAGTGACCTGCGCCAAGCAATATTTGACTCATAAAGACATCACAGAGACTGGGAATCATACTGATGCCCTAGAATCTAAAACTGATGACATATGCCAATCTTTAATGGATGCAAATTAGGAAATAGCTTCTCTTCATAAAGATATGTCGTTCTTGACTAAAAAAATGTCAAGAAATTGAGAATAGGGTTAAGCGGAATAACATTCCCCTTAAAAACATTACTGAATCAGTTGATGCCCAAGCCCTCCCTGGCTTCCTCAAAGGCTTCTTCACGTCTATTTTGCCGGATGCCTCGAATGCTGGTCTTTTGTTTTATAGAGCACACAGATCCTTATGGCTTAAATCTACTTTGTGTCAACAGCCTCGTGATGTTATCCTGTGCATGAATTTTTATGACATCAAGAAAAATGTCATGCAAGCTACAAAAAATCTTTACTAGGTAACCTCTAATGAAACTGATGTTCAGTTATTCACAAACCTAGTCCCAATTACCAGAAGCAGAGGAATCTTCAGAATATCACCAAGGTGCTTAGACAACATGGTTATAGATACAAATGGTGTTTTTCCCTTCAGACTTCAATTCTTCAGTCAAGATCTCTGTTTCCTAAAAACCCTGAAGAGGGAGCTATGATTTTGGAAAAACTGGGCTTTACAAGCACTCCCTTCTCTACATCTGCTCGCTCTCCTCCCTCTCACCCGCTGCGGAATTATTCACCTTCAAATTTGGAGAAAGTATGACTGACTTACGACTCCTGAAATACATATTTCATGTTGATCTGTCTCTCTAACATGCTGCTCTCTTGCCCTAAGTGTACTTTTGACGTAGTGTCTGAATCCTTCATTTTGCACCAGACTGCCTACTCACCCCAGGCCCTCGACCTCTATATCCTTTGCAATGCAATGTTTTTGAGTCTGCCTGGTTGTACATGTCTGCATTTTTTCCTTTTTGTTTTCTAGTTCCAATTGTTCTGTATTGTCTCCCTATTCCTTGCATATATTGACTTATGCTGATAGCTAATTGAATCAATGAACTCCAAAATTGCAACTCAAGGTTAACTGAGATGCTGTCTTTGACTGTGCTTTGCTAAATAATATCACTTTATTGTACTGCATTTGTGGTCATATTCTGTCACTACTCACATGTTAATTTATGTTGTGTTCTGTATATGTCTTTTTTTTTTTTTTTTTACTTCCTTATGGAGTTTTTAATTTAGCTGTTGACACCCCGACTCTAATCTATCCCCCACCTATAACTAGACACCTTTTCTTACACTCCACTTCTCAAGCCCTCTTTCCTCCTTTCCCCTCTGGTATCAAACCCTATCATGAACCTTTCTAACCTTCTCATAGCAGAAGTTGATACTGTCCACTCGTTTCATGATCGGCTCATTTCTCCTTCATCCCTTTTGCTCTCAGAGCCTTTATTTTTCCTGTGCTCCCCCTCCATCTTTAGGCTTTTTCCTCTCCTCCCAATGTGGATATTTTCTTTCTCTCTTTTGCGACCCTAGCCCCGGCCACAATGTTTTTGCTGCTCATCGCCTGGATGTGGAGGAGGCCCATCACCTACGCCCACAATTACCATGTTACTTAAACTACTTACTGTTAATATTAAGGGATTGAATACTCCCAGAAAGCTCTCCATCCCTTTGTCAGTCCTCTGCAGATATTGTCCTTCTGCAAGAAACTCATTTGGTTTCCCTGCACCCATCACTCCAGCGGAAACTTTTTTTCTCAATCCTTTTTTGCTACCGCTACTTCTAAACATGGGTTGTAGCTATCTTAGTCCATCTTCACATTCCACTTGTTATCCAACACGCAGTTGCAGACTCAGATGGTAGATTCCTGCTGGTTATCGGTATCTTGTATTAGTTACCCATCACTTTATTCTGTTGCTATGCTCCCATCTACGGTCAGATAACTTTCCTTCAATGTCTCCTCAGACTCTGAGAAACATGCTTAGGGTCACCGACTTGTAGGAGGTTAATTTAACATTATGCTAAACCCCGATATTGATAGATTGCCAATCATTGCTGTCCTGTCACCTCCCCACTCCCAGTCTACAAGGTTAGATAAGTGTTTTCCTACTCAACTTAGAAAACACTCCGTGTTGGATAGTCAAAGGCTTTGTTAGAGGTTGCACATTCTATTCCCTCCCCCATGAAGTCTGTACCCGTATTGATTATTGTCTTGACAATTCCCATCAGTTTTTGGTGCTAGTGTAAACCCGTTCACACTTGGCCGGACCATTGTGAGGTATTCCTTCAGCTAGACATTCTACCCTGAAGGCTACCGTCCTGGAGATTGGAGTCTCATCTGCTCAGTCCTATTAATTGTCTGGAACTGACTGATGCCTTTACAGAGTTCTTTTCATTCAATGATTCTCTGGATATGGCTCCCTCATTGATCTGGGAAGCTCGCAAAGCTACCATTACAGGTTAACTAATTTGTATAGCTGCTGCTAGGAACAAAGAAGAGAAGGAACTTATTAGGAACTTGAACTCACAACTCTCTCTCTTAAACCAACATCAGGGATCCATCAGCCCTGCTCACCATAAAGCGTTATCATCTGTGTGGTGTCACCTTATGTTACGAGCCGCGACGGTAAGCCGCATCCTGGCGTGAGGTAGCAGCCGAGCACGTGCATTAGTTTCAATGCACTGTTATATTTGTAGATGTTGTAGGAACATCCTCCAACTCCAGGGGGAGCTCTTGCATGATTATATTGTCATTCATACATGGTACTGGTTGTAATATGTCCTATGCTTGTTCCCAGCTAGTAATTAATCAGCAGCCTCCTGAGGCTGATTATCCGCCTGTGCTCCTCCTTTCTGATTTGACCATCATAGTATTTAAGGCAGTGAGGACTGGGCCTCACTGC
This sequence comes from Mixophyes fleayi, assembly GCF_038048845.1. Classification (NCBI taxonomy): domain Eukaryota; kingdom Metazoa; phylum Chordata; class Amphibia; order Anura; family Limnodynastidae; genus Mixophyes; species Mixophyes fleayi. Next base: position 128,540,318 of record NC_134404.1, on the reverse strand, counting down.
CAGTTATAGTTCCTGCTCCAGTGCTGTAGCCTGCTCCCTCTCTGTACCTGCTTATCCTTGATCCTGTTTACCGTTGCCGAACCTTGCTTGAATATTTGACTACGCTTGTCTGCCTGTGCCCCTTGATTTATTGCCTGGATTCTGATGCTGCCATTTTGCCTGTGACCTCTGACCTCAGCTAGTCTACTGGATACTCTGTTTGCTGCCGTTCCTCGACCCTTGCTTGGACTTCACTCTGCTGGTTACTCCTATACTCTATCGCTGGGTTCTCCCCAGTCAGTGCACAACTCACGACCCTCTGTTGTCTGCGGCCAAGTCTGTCCCCACCACTAGGGGCTCCAGCGAACACCAGACTTCAGAGCAGACTCCGGGTGTTTGATGTACTGGCTGGAGGGGTTCCTAACACCTTAATGCAGTCTTAGCTAAGAAAATACTAAATTCCTTAGATGAGTTCAACAACATTTTTATGTGAAAATTGATTAGGCAGATTCGCTCCCTGCCAGAAGACTTAGCCAGAAGCATGCATGCAATATGATCTCCTCCATTAAAAGCTTGAATGATTGGACCCTCTATTACCCCAAACAAGGAATTAAAAAATTTAAATTCTAACATATATAACGTAGAAGCAAGAAACAATTGATGAGTATCTGCCCTCATGCAATATCCCAAAGCTGTCCTCTGTGGAAGTGAAGCTACTTAGCTCTGATATTTTGGAAGAGGAGACTATAGACACTTTCTGCTCAATGAAAATTGAAATTCAATGGAATCCAGATATTTCCAGTATAGTGATGGCTACTGGCAATCACAAGGATGCTCTACATAGACAACATCCTTCTCACTATAACAAATTCTTTGATTTAGCCATCGATTCCATGAGATCCATTGCTTCTCAGCTCTCTCTAATTTTAAAATGAACACAACCAAGACAGGAATTCTGAATTTTTTTACTCCTCCCAAAGAAAATGAACTCCTACAAATCAAATTTTCTTTTCATTGACACTCTACTCACATTAAATGTTTGGGAGTTGCTCTCACCAAGAAAGACAAAAACCTCTATCAGGCTAACTATCCTTCCTTAATTAACTGTATTAAGAACAATATGAATTCCTGGGATAAGCTTTTGCTATCTTGAATAGGGCGTGTCACCTCCGTAACAGTGAATGCTCTATCCAGACACACCCTACATATCAAAATCCACCCCTTGACCCTCTCCATGATACAAATAATCAGTGATGCACTTTATGAGGTCCAGTAATCCACCACCGATTCCAGCTTGTATCCTCCAACCATCCCCTATGGCAAATGACTTGGACATCCCTAGCTTCTGCCCTTACCTATCCTGGATATCCCTACGCACTCCCATAAGTTGCTGAGACATATTATATGTGCAGCAACATGCCAAATAACAGCATGTTGGAAGAATCCCTCCTCTCCTGTCATCATCTCTGTTTGCAACTGTGTGTGGCACATATATCAAATGGAGCACATGGCAAGCATCCTGAGAGGTTCCTCCACATCCTTTCAAAAGATATGGGCCCAAGAAGCCTTGTACCACATTCAATTCATATCTAAACCAAGCCTAGCACTCCCAGTATATATCTTACTGTGCAATAGGTCTATCTAAAATGATATGAATATATTTCAGTTCCTTTACATGCTTTTAAGTCTCCTGTGTCAATTAATTGTTAAGTTGAGAAGCACCAACATTGTTACAACAGAAAATAGCAGCTCAGCCATGTTGTCTAACTGGCAATTAATGTGTACTGCATCAGATAAATTGAGTAAAAGTTAAAAAAATTACATTCTTAAGCTAATTAGCAATAACATTACAAAACATTTTACAGACATAGTGCACTTTAGAACTATACGTGGCATTCGGTATGCTCATAGTTATGATTACATAAAACATATGGCTACATTAAAATTAATTGAGTGGCTGAAGAAGCACTAGGTCACTTGATGTCACAGTCTAATACTATGAATACCTGTTGGATATAAGACCACTAGAACCTCTTTGCTAGGTGTCACGGTCGTCTGAATTTCTTGATCCGATTCGGGACCGTTGGGACTAGCTGGAGCAGGAGTGAAACAGAACTTAGCAGCCTGGATGAACTTCTTGCTCATGTTCGTGCTGATTGTAGAATATAGCAGGGGAATTAGCAGTCTGGAAATGTAGACAGGAACACTGCACTTGTAATGCAGTCAGGAACACTGCACTTGTAATGCAGTCAGGAACACTGCACTTGTAATGCAGTCAGGAACACTGCACTTAGGAATGCAGCCAGGAACACTGGAGCCAAGAACTATCCTCTGGAGAGAAGTGTGTTGTTCTGGCAATGAACAGATCACAGCAGCAGGTTTAAATAGGATGTCCCAAACAACTATTGGCTGATCAGTTCATGTGATCACAGCTTCTGAATCTGGTTGGTTTGGAATGATCACCTGACTGCATCCAAGATGGCCACGCCCATGCAGCAGGACAGACAGTATGTGTTTGTTTACAAATGAAGGTGTGGAGAACGGGAATGCTGCAGATGACCAGAAGGGACCCAGGTAGCCGTGACAAGACAGCGGCGGATGAGGTAAGTGCGGCTAAGATCCCGATTTGTGACAGTACCCCCTCCCTTACGAGTGGCCACTGGACACTTAGATTGGGGCTTAGTTGGAAACTTGCGGTGAAATTTTTTGATGAGAGATGGAGCGTGAACATCAGAAGCTTTGATCCAGGCCCTCTCTTCTGGACCATAGCCTTTCCAGTCGACTAGATATTGTAAGGTTTTATGTCGAAACCGAGAGTCCAAGATCTCTTTAATTTCATATTCGTTACCATGTTCAGTCTGCACTTCAGGAGAAACCAGTTTGGGTGTATAAAACCGATTTAGCACCAGTGGTTTCAAGAGAGAGATATGGAAGGTGTTGGGTACCCTGAGGTAAGATGGTAGATGTAATTTGTAGGACACTGGATTGATGACTCGGGAGATGTTAAACGGTCCAATAAAGCGAGGAGCGAATTTCATAGATGGAACTCTGAGGCGTAGATTGCGAGTAGACAGCCAGACTCTGTCTCCGGGTTTCAAGCTTGGAATGGCTCGTCGCTTTTTGTCGGCCTGAATTTTGTAGCGTTGGGACGCTTTAAGTAGAGATTCCCGTACCTGGCGCCAGTGGCCTGAAAAATTCTTTAGGAAAACTTCAGAGGCAGGTACTGAGGCTGTAGGAAGTGGAGTAAACAAGGGTACCCTGGGGTGTAGGCCATAGACCGTATGAAATGGAGTGGAAGCAGAGGATTCGTGATAATGATTAATATGAGCAAATTCTGCCCAAGGAAGCAGATCTACCCAGTCGTCTTGAGAAGAGGATATGTACAAACGGAGAAATGTTTCTAGGTCTTGATTAACTCTTTCCGTTTGCCCGTTGGATTGGGGATGATAGGCCGAAGAGAAGTTTAGTTTGATCTGTAGTGCTTGGCACAAGGATCTCCAGAATTTCGCCACAAACTGAACTCCTCTATCTGAGACGATTTCTTCAGGACACCCATGCAAACGGAAGATCTCCTTTATAAATTGCTGAGCCAGGATAGGTGCTGATGGGAGTCCACGGAGAGGAACAAAATGCGCCATTTTAGAGAATCGGTCAACAATGACCCAGATGGTATTGAAATTATTAGAATTGGGCAAATCGGAAACAAAGTCCATAGAAATATGGGTCCAGGGTTTGGTGGGAATAGGCAGAGGCAAAAGTTTACCAGCTGAAGATTGTCTTGAACTTTTATGTTGGGCACAGCTGCCACATGCGGAAACAAATTGCTGAACATCCTGATGAAGCGTAGGCCACCAGTAGCTTCTCAATATGAAAGATTGAGTTTTGCGGATGCCAGCATGACCGGCAAATCTGGAACAATGTGCCCATTGGAGCAATTTTTTACGCAGATTCTCAGGAACAAAAGTTTTCCCCTGGGGAGGTGTATTGTCGGGTCTACTGACTGCGATGCTGAGTGGGCTGATAATAGGCCGTGGATCCACAATGATGGAATCTCCTTCTTTTACCATAGAACGTGACAGAGCATCGGCCTTGCGATTTTTGGAACCGGGACGGAAGGTGACATGGATATCAAATCGAGAAAAGAATAGTGCCCATCGGGCCTGACGTGGATTCATGCACTGTGCAGTTTTAAGGTAGAGCAGATTCTTGTGATCCGTGTATATTGTGACAGGATAATGAGCTCCCTCAAGTAAATGTCTCCACTCTTCAAGCGCCAATTTGATGGCAAGCAGCTCTTTGTCCCCTATGGCATAATTTCGTTCAGCTGGTAAAAATTTTCGGGAGAAGAACCCGCAGGGATGCCATTGCTCATCAGCTGGTTTTTGGGAGAGAACTGCCCCTACTCCGACAGATGAGGCATCAACTTCCAAGTAGAATGGACAGGTTAAATCTGGTTGCCTCAGTATGGGAGCAGAAATAAATGCTTGTTTCAGAAGTTGAAAAGCAGATTGGGCTTCTTCAGACCACTTGGCAGGATTAGCTCCTTTTTTGGTGAGGGCGGTGAGTGGTGCTACTACAGTAGAGTAGCCACGAATAAATTTTCGATAGTAGTTAGCAAATCCCAGAAATCGCTGTACTGCCTTTAGTGTAGATGGTTGAGGCCAGTTAAGAATAGCTTGCACCTTCTCTGGGTCCATACGGAGACCGGTGCCCGAGATGATATACCCCAAGAATGGAATGGATTCAACTTCGAAGGTGCATTTTTCAAGCTTGCAATACAGTTTATTCCTTCTGAGACGGCTGAGGACCTCTTTAACATGTCTGCGATGGGACTGGATATCAGAGGAGAAAACGAGGATATCGTCCAAATATACCACAATAGTATGGTACAGTAAGTCCCGAAAGATTTCGTTTATGAAATTCTGAAAAACCGCTGGGGCATTGCTCAGACCGAATGGCATGACAAGATATTCGTAGTGCCCATCCCTGGTGTTAAAGGCGGTTTTCCATTCATTGCCACGCCTGATACGGATCAAATTGTAGGCCCCGCGGAGATCCAACTTCGTAAATATTTGCGCACCTTTGACTCTGTCAAATAACTCTGTGATGAGGGGCAGAGGATACCGGTTCTTGATGGTAATGTCGTTGAGACCTCGGTAATCGATGCAGGGACGTAATCCACCATCTTTTTTTTTTACAAAAAAGAACCCGGCTCCTGCCGGTGAAGAGGATGGGCGAATAAAGCCCCTTTCCAAGTTCTCTTTTACATATTCAGACATAGATTTTGTCTCAGGGATAGAAAGAGGGTAGACTCTGCCACGCGGTGGGGTTTTACCCGGAACAAGATCAATGGGACAGTCCCAATCCCGATGAGGTGGTAGAGTTTCAGCGGCCTGCTTACTGAAAACGTCTGTGAACTCTTGGTAGGCAGAAGGAACTGGTAAAACTTCCTTATCAGAGGTGGAGCAATGTGGAAGAACACGTTGTAAACAGGACCCGAAACAAGTTGGAGCCCACGCCAGGATTTGTGGAGTCGACCAGTCAATATGGGGGTTATGCGTTTGAAGCCATGGAAACCCGAGAACCACAGGGCTAGTGGCTTCTGGGATGACCAAAAAGGTAAGAGACTCGGAATGCAGAACTCCTATTTGGAGCGTCACTGGAGAAGTCTGATGCGTAATGGTACCCCCTGGAATACGGCTACCGTCAACCGCAGAGAGAAAGATGGTCACTGGAATTTTCTCTAGTGGAATGGCTAGTTCAGCAGCTAATCTGGCAGACATGAAATTCCCAGCTGCTCCAGAATCCAGCAGGGCTGAAATGTATTGGGAGCCTTGAGCGTGTTTCAGAGTGACTGGGATAATACAGTCCTTGCCTTGTGGGGAGCGAAGAGCCACTCCTAGGCTCACTTCCTCATCGTCAGCTAGGAGGTTGTGTTTACCCGGCTTACGAGGACAATGATGTAACAGATGTCCGGAACTGGCACAGTATAAGCAAAGTTTCTCTCTAACTCGCCGTTCTCGCTCGGTGGGTAAAAGACGTGCTTTGCCTAATTGCATGGGTCCTTCAGGGAAAGGAGACGGTACACGGACCCGTTGAATAGGGTGGAACTTGGGGTGTTTCAGCTTCCTCTTTTCTAGAGCTCTTTCTCTGAACCGAAGATCAACCCGATTGCAGGTGGTAATCAATTGGTCTAGCGTTGTAGGTAAGTCCCGAGACGCTAATACATCCTTAATGTGGTCAGACAGGCCCTGCCAGAAAACCGCAACAAGAGCATCGTTATTCCAAGATAGTTCAGAGGAAAGTGTTTGAAATTGAACGGCATATTGGCCCACAGACTGCTGCCCTTGCCGAAGGCGCAGAATATCTAAAGCGGCTGACGTTGTTCTTCCAGGCTCGTCGAATATTCTGCGGAAGGTAGACAGGAAGCTATCAATGTCAAATAAAATTGGGTCAGATTTTTCCCAGAGCGGTGATGCCCATGCCAGAGCTTGCCCTGATAGTAGCGAAACAATATAAGCAGTTTTGGTACGTGCAGTGGGGAAATTTCCGGGTTGTAATTCAAAGTGTATACTACACTGGTTGAGAAACCCGCGGCAATTCTTCGGATCGCCATTGTATTTAGCTGGCGTGGGAAGATGGAGTCTGGATGAAGTAAGTAGTGAAGCAGGTATTACTGGCTCAGGCGGAGTATGGGATGGTTGACTGCGGAATAACTGCAAGGTATCCATACGTGTAGAAACATCCTGCAGCAATCTCAAAATTTGCCCCTGGTTAGTTTCTTGTCTCTCAATGCGTTCAGCTAATATTTGGACAGAGTCCTCCCTCGGGGTATGTTCCCCTAGCGGATCCATTAGGCCAGAACAAACTGTCACGGTCGTCTGAATTTCTTGATCCGATTCGGGACCCTTGGGACTAGCTGGAGCAGGAGTGAAACAGAACTTAGCAGCCTGGATGAACTTCTTGCTCATGTTCGTGCTGATTGTAGAATATAGCAGGGGAATTAGCAGTCTGGAAATGTAGACAGGAACACTGCACTTGTAATGCAGTCAGGAACACTGCACTTGTAATGCAGTCAGGAACACTGCACTTGTAATGCAGTCAGGAACACTGCACTTAGGAATGCAGCCAGGAACACTGGAGCCAAGAACTATCCTCTGGAGAGAAGTGTGTTGTTCTGGCAATGAACAGATCACAGCAGCAGGTTTAAATAGGATGTCCCAAACAACTATTGGCTGATCAGTTCATGTGATCACAGCTTCTGAATCTGGTTGGTTTGGAATGATCACCTGACTGCATCCAAGATGGCCACGCCCATGCAGCAGGACAGACAGTATGTGTTTGTTTACAAATGAAGGTGTGGAGAACGGGAATGCTGCAGATGACCAGAAGGGACCCAGGTAGCCGTGACAAGACAGCGGCGGGTGAGGTAAGTGCGGCTAAGATCCCGATTTGTGACACTAGGTCTTTACTTGTAGCTTGTTCATCAACACTCTGTTGCCCCCAGGATCCGTAATAGTAGTAGGTTCTTATCAGCTTAGGTTATTCTTGGGTGCAGCTTAAACACAACAGGATACAGACATATACACTGAGGATCTTGGTGCAGAGTGCACCAAGACAGGGACAACAGGCTGAGGAGAGACTGGTAGTAAATGGAGTCATATTACTGTCTATGGTCAGGGTTGGCAGTAAACCAAAACAAGGTCATAAAACAGGCTGTGGTCAGGGCTGGCAGCAGTCTACGGGCAATCCAAGAAACAGGCAAGGATCAAAAGGCAGAGTCAGTAAATGATCTGGGTCAAACACAGGGAGTCAGTAAAATATTAAGCAAGATTTGTATGAACAACACACACTGGGTCAGGCAGAGCTATCACAAGCACAAATGGTAGGGAGAGAGAAGTATATAAAGGTTGAACAACCAATTGGAATCAATACCATATATTACGTTATATTAGCCTGCACCTGAGCTGAATGGGGAGGCTAAACAGTGTCTACCTCTGCTGCCTTGCAACCAACTAAGACAAGAAAATCAGTGAACAAAGCCCACGTTACCTAACATTTGGCAACATATCAACAGAAATGTAGTAAATAAATATATACATACATAAACAATTGAGCCAACCTATTGATGTTAGGAACTCCTCAGCCGGTACCACAAAACTCGGAGTCTACTCCGAAAGCCTGGTGTTCGCTGGAGCCCCTAGTGGTGGGGACAGACTTGGCCGCAGGCTGAAAGAGGGTCGAGAATTGTATACCGGTTAAGGAGAACCCAGGGATGGAGTGATTGGTGGACAGCAGCGTGGGGTTCAGGCAGAGTAGATGCCGGCAGCAGACAGCATAAAGTACAGAGAAATCCAAGGTCAGAGGTCACAGGTTCGGAATCCAGGGACAGGCAAAAGGTCAGGGGCACTGGCAGAGAAGCATAATCCGGGTTCAGGCAAATGGTCAGGGTCAGAAGCATAGGTTCAGGTCCAGGTCCAGGAACAAGCGAGGGTCATACACGGGAAGTCTATCATAGGTTTAACACCAAGCACAGAGAGAACAAGCAGGCAGCAGAACTGTAAACAGGACGCTATAACCGGCAGTGAGGCTCAGTCCTTACTACCTTAAATAGTCCAAGTAGCCAATCAGGGAAGAGCCCTTAGAAGTGTCCAGAGGAGTGGCCTAATAGTGTACCTGATGGCCAATAATAAATGCAGTGTCAGCTGCATAATAAACAGACCACCCAAACACACTGCCTCTTGAACATTTAGATAGCCATGATTGGCTATCTCCTAAATAGCCCTAGGCACGCATGTCCGCCTATTGGCCAGCTGGCGGGGCGCAGCGACAGGGAGCTTGGAGCGTCCCGGTTGTTGCCCAGGCAACCGGGACGCGGAAACCAGAAGTGACGTCATCATAGCAATGACTGGGACGCCAACAGGGGGCCTCAGAGAGTCGCGGCGGCCGCGGGCACCACCGCGACTACTAACAATTGATACATTAAAAGTTCACTTAACTGATTCATTATACTTGGTAGTTTGGAAATACCTGTATTCACATATAACACACATGTGCATTCAATACAGCATAGAAATACTCTAAGGAGGAAGACAGCAAAAGTGCCAACATGAACAGTACATATGTATGAATTATTTACTATCTTTCATCCTCTGTACTCATAGTCATCCACAACATCCACAACACCTACAGTAGAACAGATGTAGAATTCTGATACCACATATCATCATGGTGACTAACCATAAAAGGGTTACAAAATGACAAACAATTGGAAGGAATGTTATCTAATTGTAGATAACAATAGCTGTAACAATGAGGGCTGGACAAACAGTACACAAATCAGTGGAATGGATGCCAGGATGCACCAAAAATCAATTAGTGGAGCATAATCACATTATAACTATGGTACTCATAGAAGGAGATCAGGACATTACTGGGGAATATTTACATTATATGAAATGAATGTGAATGGATGTAGGAAACCCTGGTCACTTGAGGTCACAGTCCAGCAATATATAAACTGGGATATAATAAATAAATAATATAGAAAGAAACAAGCATGTTATATAGTATACAGTATATCGTTGTAAGGTATGTCATGTGATTGTAGATGACAATAGCTGTCACTTTCTTTTAACATTTAAAGCAGGATAGACTAAATAACTAAATAAATATGTTGACACTAAATTTCTTTAAACTTGGTTCAAAGAAATTGGTTTTATCTGGAATTATATCTTACTCCCTATTCATGCACAAAAAAACTGTTTTGTTTGATGAGTGGATGTACTGAAGAAAACTTTCTAAATTTACTGCACAACCCTTAGTGTAGTGAATAAATTTGTGACTTTATGGTGCTGAATGAAATTCTATGAATGACTTTCACAATGTACTTCAAGGATCTCATTTTCTCTTTATCCTCCAACCCCCATCACACGCCTCACCCTCAAAATTGAGTTTGTTTCATGACATCTCTCATTCCCCTTCTTCCTACCCAACTTGTCCCCCTACCCACCATCCTCTGCAGATGCTATGCTACACCCCTTGTTCTACACTGTCATTCCCTTTACTAGCCCACCCATCTTCTCCTCCTTCACTCTAATATCTGATGAAATCTGCAATCTTCAATCCTCCTCACCCCCCACATCCCTTCTCACCTCTGTCACTCCCTCTTTTAATGCCTGTTTCCACATTCACCACCTCCTCACCCTATCACTCTGATCTGGTACCTTCTCCTCCTCCTTCAAATATGCTCTCATCTTCCCCATACTCAAAAAAACATTCCTTGACCCTACCTCTCTCTCTAATTAACACCCTATTTCCAACCTTCCCTTTGCCTCCAAATTTCTCAAATGGGTTGTGTTCAATCGTCTCACCTCCCCTCTCTCCTCTCTCTCTCTATGACCCACTTCAAACTGGATTCGGCTCCCTCCACTCCACCGAAACCATCCTCACAGATAACCTTCTCATTACTAAATCTAATCTGCACATCTTCCTTCTCGATGTCTCTGCAGCCGTCAATTCCATTGACCACACCTCTATTTGCAAACTCTCCAATCTATAGGCCTCCATAGCATTACCCTTTCCTGGTTCCCTCTTACCTCACTAAACATTATTTTTCAATCTCCACACCCTCTCTTCCATTACTTGTCATAGTTTCTACTCTGCTCTTCTCCCTCGACACCTCCTCCTTTGGCTTAGAGTAATACCGCAATTTCTGATGACACCGAAATCTATCTCCCAACTCCCACATTGCCCCTCTTCAGTTTATTCTCAATACTGCTGTCTGCCTTATTTTTCTCTCCTGCTAATCTATCTCAGGCAAATTATAAAAGCCACAAAGGCATAGATCAATTGGTACACGGAAATGCAGTTTCAGGTAGAATATTAATAAAGGCATGAGTTACAGGTTGTTGTTAGAATTACAAATGTGAAATATGAGTGAGGCACATGTTGTAAAATAATACTGGATCTTGGCATGTTATCAAATAAGCTTGAGCTGACTAGAAGATATGGTTGAAGTCACATAATTCCCAGAGACAGTTTAGGGAATGTAGGAACAAAAGAGCAGGTAGCTAGCAGACGTACAGCTCCTGAGCAAGTTCAAGGTAACAAACAATTATACACAGACAGGAGATGCAGAGTATAGGCTTATAAAGGACAGCTACAGGTGGTGATGAACAATGGCTGAGCAAAGTTAAACTACATCCTGACTAAACTAATAGGTTACTAGAGTGGCAGCTCTGGTGAAATAGAGGTACTAACATAGCCATGTTTTTTGGAGCCCGAGCTTACTTCACATTGGACATTACCATCACTCTTACTCACTGTCCTGTAAATAACATAACTTGGTAATGCAGATCATATGTGTTTAAGTTATATATGTTATTTAACACATATCTGGTTTGTATAATTATGTTCAGTTTAATAATGTATTATGTAATGTATAATGTATTTGATGTTTGTGTATTTTATAGTACTGTAAATTCCATGTATGGCACTGTGGACATTTTAATGCGCCTTAAAATAAAAGCTAATAGTATAATAGTAATTATTAAAATAATAATACTATGCAATAAAAGTCACCCAAACCAACTGTACTGGCACTACAAACAAAACGTATTAAGGATTTAAGATGCTACATTAGTGCATTGGTCCTACCCATAATCTGTGGCAGTTCTGTAGGACCAAAATTGTGATTGTGACTAATGCAGCTGTGTTAGGTAGTATTTAATGCGACTGTGTCAGTCTCTGGCAGACTGTTGGTCTTACATGGCTCTCGTAGCCTACAGATCTTTTGTAGGACTAATATTGTCATTGTGTATGTCCACTGCGCCCATAGTACCCACATTATTTAATGTGATCCTCATTTTCAGTAGGGGGTCTCATTAATACAACAAAAAAAGAAAAAAAAACAGAAAAAGGAGAAAAACCACAAAGAGGAAAAATATAAATCATAAAGAGAAATATAAAAAAAAGAAAAATAGAAAAACCATAAACAGAGAAATATAAATACCAAAATGAGAAAACTGTCAAAACCAGAAAGAGAAAAAAACAGAGAGAGAAAAATAGATCAGAGAGAAAAAGAGCATGAGAGAGAGAAAAGACAGAAAAAGAGAGAGAAATTACATTCACTTTTAATATATTATTTTATTTATTATTTACACACAGCATGTAGACAAAATGAAACCTTGTGCATGATCTCCACTGAAACAATATTGCATGGAACGCTATTTGTTGTTTTCTCATGAATCAGATGATTCAGAAAATACTTGCTTAAGGTATACTTGCTTCTTTTGTAGTTGTTCAAACCACCAATTGATAGTGGCTGCTTCTTATTTTCTTATTGGATAATCATCCTCTTTCAAGACACAATAGCCACAATGCAGCTACAAACTAGTTATACTAATACCGCACTGAAGTCCAACTCATTAAAAGGACTATAAGACATATATGATTTTATTGTCACACATTTCTCATTTATTTATCATTCACTTATTATTATTAGTATTTATTTGTATGGTGTCAGTATACTCAGCAGCACTTTACAACTGGAAACAAACACAGTAAATTAAAACAAGACTGGGTTGTCACAAACTGAAAAATAAGAAAAAAAAAAGCGCACCCACAATTTTTTACCTGTGCAACATTTTTTTTAATTCAAATTAGTTGTGCAGCCCCCTGTTGTCTTTAACACAATTTGGAAGTGGTTTCAACAGTCCAATATTTGAGACCATAATTCTATTTAAATTAATGTGTATGGAAATTATCTGCTCGATGTGTGTTGCATAATCAGGTAATGCTATTGATGATTATTGGTAATCATCTCTAGTAAATACAATAAATGCATTAACAGCCTAAAATTGAAAATGCACAAACTAACTTGAGAACTAAGAAAAGAATAATGAAGAAAGCATTTTTCAGTCTTGTGGTCTAGTATCTTATTTTGTACTCAATGTTCGGTGTTTAAATAATTTTCTGATGAACCAGAGCTATACCGACATTCAAAGGAGGATAAGACCATAAAGGTCCCTCTCATCCATAACATATAAAAGACACATTACACCAGTTTTTTCCTACACACAAAAATGATAGTGAAAATATCCGTTTTACAAGCCATATTAAATCCACCTGTGCAATGAATGATTTTTTTTGTTGTGGAATGGCATAGAAAAAAACTTTTCTACCTTTTCTGAGCAACTGTAGACCTTTTTGTACAATGTAAACAAGCTGTACTTTTTACATCTGTTCAAAGGATAAATTCTGAATTTAATGAGAGATTCTGTGATGTTAGAACAAAGTATTTAGCTTGAAATATGGGAAAGCAATGTCATTTAAAAAAATGGACATAACAGACATGTTACTGACACTCAGGGGTATATTTATAAAACTTGAAAAAGTGGAGATGTTGCCTATAGCAATCAATCAGATTCTAGTTATCATGTATTTAATACATTCTACAAAATGACAGCTAGAATCTGATTGGTTGCTATAGGCAACATCTCCACTTTTTCAAACCCACAGTTTAAGAAATATACCCCTCAGTCTTTTTTTCTTTGTTTGCTCAATCTATCTCTGTTTAAACACAATACAGAGCCAAATAAGTGGTTAAACTGCTGTAATTTCAAAAATCTTTACACGTGACTTTGTTTTAGTGTTGCATATGGGTAGGGCATGCAAAAGGTCCACAATTCCATCATATATATACCAACCACAATTTGTGCAGATTTATTAACTGGTAGATGTGTTTATGTATATGTACACACCTTGTGCAGTGTGGTTTCCCCGGACTGAGGGTGAAGGAAGGCAACTTAGCTTAACATGATAGTACACTAAACACTAAACACCTGCTAAAAATGAATGTACAAATATGCATAGTAAATTGTAAAAGGAGTGAGTGCTCTTCAGTATGTGGCTAATATGAACAAGGAAATAAATTCCTACTGTCGCCATTAAGATTAATGGGTATATTTACTAAACTGCAGATTTGAAAAAGTGGAGATGTTGCCTATAGCAACCAATCCGATTCTAGCTGTTATTTTGTAGAAAACAATAGATAAATGATAACTAGAATCTGAATGGTTGCTATAGGCAACACCTCTACTTTTTCAAACCCGCAGTTTAGTAAATCTAGCCCTAAGCCTCTTTTTATCAAAAATAGTTAATCACAAGATTTTGTCCAAGACATTGATAAAGTCATTAATTGTGAATGGTTAATACACTTTTTATGCGTTATCAATTGAAATCAGTGGTTCTTTTAGCAAACTGTATCACCAATAGGCTTTATATATACTGTATATAGAGCATTAGTTAGCCAGCTGCATCCCAAAAAAGTAATAACATTAGCATTACAGTACTAGTTACCTTTAATATATTTGGCAAAGCTCAGTTCCAAGTCTAAATTAGATAAGAGTACTCGTTTGGAATAACTAATACACCACCTATATTCATCATCTGGAGTTTGCTTTAAAATGCCCAGTAAAGACTAATCCAGAACGTTATGCGTGAAGAGAGAGTGATATCATGACTGCTGCTATATCAAATCTGAAGCAATGTCACTTGCAGACAACCCAGTTAGAACCTCTCTGTAATATACAATAATATTCCATGGGGAAAGTTGTTACTAGATAGAGGAATATTTAGGTGTACATATCTTGCAATATTATATCCCCATATAATGATATGACCACTGGGCAGTATCATAGCAGTTCTACCTATCATCAATGAATTGTATACTTGTCATATATAGTAAGAACAGATACTAAGAACAGCTGCCATTTATCTCAATAAAATTAAACCACTTGGCAGTAACAAAGACAAAAATTATAACACTTCTTCTAGAGAAACAAGTCAAAATGATGAAAATAGAAATTATATCTATTATTTATTATGTATACAGTAACACTTTAATGCATCTTAAATATCATAAGGGATACAACTACTGCCAGTACGTGTCTAAAACAATTAAACCTTACAGTTATTTAGTGTTGAAAGAGTATTCCTATTTTAGAGTAGTGCATTTTTATAGTATACCCAAATGATAACTGGCAGTAAATTGAAAGTTTCTAATGTTTGTATTTATCTACAAATCTGTGACTACATATTGAACAAAAAAATGCTAGATAGTGATAAAAGTTTCCTTACCACTCGGACCTAGGATACAGTAGATCAAATAGATCCAGATGACTTGTTTCCCCATTCTTTGCAATGTAAAAGTTTTTTATTGTCAGAACATAGTGCTAAAATGTGGTCCTTCACCTCACAGGAACAAGTGCAAATAACTGTCTTTCCAAGACAATTTCTAGCTATCTTCAGTAAGTGGGAGTTGAAACAGGTAATGTAATTTATTATCCATCCACACCCATAATACTCTGAAGCACTCTGACAATCTGTTAAGTAGATTGGCACCGTGGTAGTTATTAACATCTTCACTGCTGGAAAGCATATGAATTACTAAAGTAACCTGATAGCAATGTGGAGGTAAGTTTGCACATGATTAATACTTATGAAATATTGTAAATGAAACATGGTGGTAAATGTATCAAGCTGAGAGTTTTCCAGCGGGTTTGAAAAGTGGAGATGTTGCCTATAGCAACCAATCAGATTCTAGTTATCAATTTGTAGAGTGTACTAGATAAATGATAGCTAGAATTTGATTGGTTTTTCAAACCTGTCAGAAAACTCTCAGTTTGATACACTTACCCCATGATTGAAAGATGAATTTGCATGCAAAGATAAAAATAAAAGTAGTAAAGTGAGTTGAGGTGAAGCATGGACCTAAAGCTAGGCACGAATATTCATATGTAAGCATGTATGTATATATATATATATATATATATATATTGTATCTCCTCACGACAGATGACTCTAACAGAAAAGCAGGGGACCAAGTGGAGCCAAGGGTAAAGAGAGACTTTGCAACCCATCAACAAAATAAAAATACATTTCACATTTTCTCAGGATAATGCATTCTGTGTTCCAGTTGCTGTTTATTCTGTATTGTAGTACTCAATCCATATAACTACATCAAAATCCATTTTGCAAGGGTGTCACTTAATAAATGAACATTGCTAATTATACATGCTTTTCTAATAGATTACTGCTTAGATGTGTAATTGCTATAACTGATGATTCTGAGAAATCAGACAGATCCGAATTTTGGGGTACCAAGTTGAACTGAGCCATGACTTGGTTTCTCAGTTCAAATTTGCATCTGAAAACAATCCAAAAACATAATTTTTGTGAAAATGTCGGATCTTGCATGTTTTGGGTTGATATCTTCTATATATATCCTTCACTCCTCTTCACAGCTGCCATTATAGAATTTACAGTTGATTTGCTGCCATTGTGTGGTAATAAAGTGGGTTGAAGAGGGTGAAAAAGGCAATCAATGTGTATCAAACTAAATGTGATTTTACTGCAGAAAGCTTTTGTGTGAGGGGCAGTATAACTCCCATTTGTACTAGTAAGTGGCTAAAAAAACAAGGTGTTCATTGAGTCTGAGCAGCATACCCCAAATAAACAAATTTTATCTTGCTTAGAAAATCCAAATGTTTGAAGGAGAAGGCAATTGTGTGAGGGTCAGTATCAGTCACATCTGAACTAGCAAGTGGCTAAATAACTGTTATGAACCCCACAATCAGTGGCTGATAACCTCTATACAGAACCAAGGGCGCAGGATGTGTTTCAGCATTAGCATACCTTAAATTTGAACTCCATGCAATGACGGACTGCAGCTGTCTTTGCCTTGATTTGACCTCCAGATAAAGCTTCTTGAACCTTAACTCGAACTTTCTGCAAGCTGGATACAATATTCCCTATGGCA
The DNA here is from genome assembly GCF_038048845.1 of Mixophyes fleayi. Classification (NCBI taxonomy): domain Eukaryota; kingdom Metazoa; phylum Chordata; class Amphibia; order Anura; family Limnodynastidae; genus Mixophyes; species Mixophyes fleayi. The sequence continues at coordinate 128,523,517 of NC_134404.1, read as the reverse complement.
CAGATGTTGAAACAGGAGAACATGAGAATATTCGAAGATGGAGGCCAGTAGTGCAAAAGAAGGGAGACATCTTGGATGCTGAATGGGGGGTATTATTGTAGGTGATCTCCACCAACCGGATGTAGTCAGATGAGTTGTTATGAAATTGAGAGATATAGCAATGGAGGTACTGTTCCAATACTTGATTGTTCCGTTAAGTCTCGCCATTAGAATGTGGATGGTATGCTGATGAGAATAAAAGCTCATTATATAAGACTTTGCAGAAGACTTTCCAAAAGGCTGCTACGAACTGTGTACTTCTATTCCACACTATATTGAGCGGAGCCCCATGAAGTCTGTAGACATGAGCTATTGGTAACTCAGACAATTTTGGCTGAATGTAGCCTTTCTAGAGAAATAAAATGAGCCATTTTACTTAATCTAATAGATATCATTTCTGTTATGACTGCCTTTGTTTTGTATCTGGCAGCAGTACCTATAATCCATCAGAGGTGCTGCTGTCCTGCTTCTGAACTCTGCAACATGCCTGAAGGAGTTAATCTCCTTGTCTGATGCTAATTAGAACTGCACCTGTTGCACTGCTTTAAGTACCTGCCTCTAGCTGTGCTCTGAGCAGTTCATCCGTTTGTTCCTGGCTGCTGCTAACCTGCTCCTGTGCTATTTGGTGTATACCTGCTGGACTGAACTTCTGTGTATGACCCCTGCCTGTATCTTGGACCTTGCCTGTTTGCCTGAGACCCCAAACCATTTGCCTGTACCTTGGACCACACTGTTTTGCCTGTTGCCCTGACCTTTTGGACAGACTTCTGGACCTTGCTAATTTGCTTGATCTCTGCCTGGCGATTTGGGTTTGTTTGTCTGATCACTGCTTGATCCCTGGACTCTGTCTGCTTTCCTGGACAGCCTTGTGCCTTCTGGACTGGGGTAAACTTATTATACTTGTTCCTGCCATTTTACTATACAGTCTCTTTTGGAACCTGTTAACCGTGGATTTGAGTTATCTTTGTCAATATATTTACCTGAATAAAGACACTTTGCCTTACACTTCCGTTGCTCTTCGTGAATGCACTGGGATTCATAACAATTTCTATTTTCATCATCTTGACTTTGAAACCCTTGAACAATGAGATATCAACTATGAAGTACATAGTGATATGCATCCATGGAATTTTAGGGATTGATAATAGTTCCAACAGACCCAGGGGTGCTTTTCACGGAAAATGCACTTGTGCACAGACTGGACATGACTGGACAAAGCTTTGAAAATCTTCGCGGAGTTCTGGTCACCAAAGGGTTTGGGACACCAACTGAAGTGTTTTGCTAATTCCCGGGTGGCCTCATTTTTTGTGGTCTTGGGCTTCTTGAAGAACTTCGGACCTCAGTTCCCTGGATACAAATTATTTGGAATGGGGAGTATGGGGCGGAGCCTGTTTTTGTGCTTGTTGAAAGCAAGTGGCTAGATCTCTAGACAACACTCTAGAATCCTGGAAGCGGGATAAGGCGGTAATGGACCAATTTTTTAAGTCATAAAACTTCTAGACAGGGCATCTACCTTCACATTTTTGGTCCAGGACCAGTACGTAATACTAAATGAAAATCTGGAGAAAAACAATGACAAATGGGCTTGTCTGAAGTTGAGCCTCTTGGTGGATTATATATAGACAAGGTTTTTGATAGCTAACAATTGTGACCATATGCTTGGCTCCTTCCAACCAATATTGCCACTCCTCTAATACATCCAATTAAGTGCAAACAGCTCTTGATTACCCATGTCATACTGACTCTCTGCCACTGTAAATGTTTGGGAAAAGAAGGCACAGGGGTACATCTTGTGATTTATAACATTTTATTGAGAAACAACTGCACCAGCCCCAATATCTGATGCATCAACTTCAACAAAGAAAGTTTCCTTTAAGTTTAAATGCGTGAACACTGGAGCAGTACAGAATGCTTCTTTAAATTTGATAAAAGCATTGATGGCTTCCTGAGGCCAGTTGTTTGGGTCTGCCCCTTCTTGGTTAGAGTAGTTAATGGAGCTATAATTGAGGAGAATCCTTGTATACATTTACCATAATAGTTTGCATACCCATGCATTCAATGTAAGGCTTTTAGGTTGGTGTGTTGTACCCATTCTTAGATGGTTTCAATTGAAATTGATCCATGCAAAACCTACTGGCCGAGATAATATAGCCCAAAAGGGTTACCTCAAAGTCACATTTCTCCATCTTGTTAAACATATGATTCTCTCAAAGCCTCTGGAGTACCTGACATACATGCAAATGATGTATGGTGATAGAGCTATAGTAAGTTAGGATGTTATCCAGGTAAACAACGATGAACTTATTCAAGATATCCCTCAAGACGTCATTAATAAGGTTCTGGAAAACTGCAGTGAAATTACTAAGCCCAAAAGGCATTACTAAGTATTCACAATGCCCCGTATGTAGGTTAAATGCCATTTTCCACTCATCCCTCTCCTTTATCCAGACCAAATTGTAGGCTCTTCTAAGGTTGATGTTGGAGTATATAACTGCTTGCTTTAACCAATTAAATAGCTCTGGGATTAAATGATTTTCATGGGTATTTGATTAAGGTCTCGGTAATCAATACAGGGTCAAGTTCTCCATCTTTTTTGGGGGAGAAAAAACAGACAAATCCCAGCTGGAGATTTAGGAGGTCTTATGTATCCCTTTTGGAGGTTTTCAGAAATATACTCCTTCATGGATTTAAGTTCAGGAGGAGAGAGTGAAAACAAACATCCCTAGGTAGCTTGGATCTGGGAATTATGAGATATAATCGTATGGGGTTGTTTTTCAGGTTTTGGGCTAGGCCCCTTATCTCCAGTGAAGGGCAAACTTAATCCTTCAGCATGCCAAGTCATTTTGGACAATGCTATGCTTCCATTTTTGTGGCAACAGTTTGGGGAAGGCCCTTTTCTATTCCACCATGACTGTGTGCTAGTGCACTAAGCAAGGACTACAAAAACATGGTTTGATGAGTTCGATGTGAAAGAACTTGACTGGCCTGCACAGAGCCCTGACCTCAACCTCATTGAACACCTTTGGGATGAACTGAAACAAAGATTGCAAGCCAGGCCTTCTCATCCAACATCAGTGCCTGACCTCATAAATGCTCTACAGAATGAATGGGCACAAATTCCCACAGAAACACTCAAACGTCTTGTGGAAAACCTTCCAAGAAGAGTGGAAGCTGTTATCGCTGCAAAAGGGGACCAACTCCATATTAAAGTCCATGTTGGTGTAATGGTCAAGCATCCAAATACCTTTGTCCATATAGTGTATATTACACTGGTAAACAATCATTTAATTGCCAATCATAATAGAGTGATTTTGGGCTAATTTTGTGGTGCTGATTCCGAATATAAGATCGGATTTGCTAGATTGGCTCTAATTTAGTAGATAACTGATACCCGATGGAAAAACATAAAAATGCCAAAAATGTATTGTCAGGCAGAGCCTACTTGCAAATTGCATTGAAATTGACTCAAATAATACAAAAGTAAACATATGGGGTGTGAGCCATTAAGGAGAGCAAGGCAAAAAAAGGAGTAAATAGAATCCTGGACAAATCATATTACAATGCAAGGTGAGGAGCAAATTAGTTTATTATTTTGCATATAAGGAAAATACTGTGCTTTTTCATGAAGCACACAAATACTTGATAGCTTTATTTTTACACTGAAATTTAAAATTGATCTAGGGCATGCCCTACCCCAACTATAAATCTGTCCCCACATTTTAAATTTACCTCCCCCTCCAATGCAACATGGTTTTGCAAAGGTGCAAAGTTACTTCCTTTTTTGCTTTGCTATCCTTAATGACTCAGGCCCATGAAATACCTAATGACATTTTATTCGGTATAAGAACAGATAAACATAGTAAGCTGATTTGAATAATTGCAATTAATGGATAGTAAAATGATGTTTGTATGATTTTCTTTTCTGTGGGTTATCAGGACAATTACATTGAAGGCTCCAGCAATAGTCTGCCATCATACGTCTGTCCCATGTGCCTTTATAACTTTCCTCATTATTTTATATCTTGATGAAACTTCTCCCTTGGTTCCTCGCTAAATCACCAAGATTATCCTGAAATTTATTAAAGTGACTATGGAAAAGGTCTACCTTTGTGCTCATATTAGTACCCACATTTTTAAAGATTGTGAGCATGTTTTGCACCAGTTCTTCATAATTGTCTCCTTTGTGGTTACCTAAGAAGGTGTTGGCAACTGAGACATAACTGCACTGGGCAGAAGCTTCAACACTATTCATAAATTTTGTGAAATTAGAATCCTTGTTAGTTTTACAAACTTGAGAGTCATCAAAGATTCCAGCTTTTACTTTTTTCATTGTAAGTCCAGGGAACGATCTACAAATATATTTGAAACAATCGTCATTTTTGTCCAAAGCCTTAACAGATTGATTTATTAGTTCCAGCATGATATGGAATGGTGGGAGAATGTTTTTTTTCTCTGTCAACCAATTTAATTTATTCTTCCTTGAAACACTCTGTAGATACAAATTGTCACTACAACCACTCCGTATACAACTTAACTTATTTACACTAATTACATGTATATAAATATATTATATGGACGAGAAACAATAAAAACGTGAGACACTCAGCTGACAACTGACTGCTCCTTGGGTGACCGATCAGTTATTTATGGAGGGGGAATATTCTAGAATGATTGCGGTGTGAACACCCAGAATATTTACAATATTTACAGGTCTCACCTTCTAGAATATGCTGGTAAATTCCCATATGCACATGTTAAGGCTAAGTTCCCTATTAATTGAGGGAATTCATTATGTCAAAAACTAGAGCCAATTTGAAGAAGCTACTTTAATATTTTAATTCATCATCTACAAAATACCATAAATTCTTTCAAATTTCCTTAGCTACTAAACAATTTTATTGTTTGGTTGTGTTACTTATGCATTCTCTATATATATATTTACATAGGTTTTCGGGACCACCTACGCCGCAAGTCATTTTCAGGTCCACTGCATTTTCAGGTCAAATACGGGCCCTGTCCCCTGGAGGCACAATCATCTCAGCTCCAAACGCCAGCATCAGACCAAGGAGATCTACCCATTCAGGGCATCCTGAAGCAACCGTACTACACTTGACCTCACTCAACTGAAGTCACCCAGCCGAACTTTACCAAAAGATGGAAGACATTTTAGTCCACTCGCCCCTGAAATCTGTCTATACAGATGGATGCTGTGGACCCCAATATCTTTTCCTGGCCTAAATCGTTTATTTCACTCATTGGTAAAGTCAGAGGGTACACCAATTCTGTGGTAGTGTGACTGACACCTACTATGTGAAGTGATGAAAGCTTCAACTTCAGTAAACATTCTTCACTAGGACAGCCATTTTTTGGATGTACTGTACCAGCATGAACATAATATTAAATAGCTCCAATAAATTGGAGCAAAGGTCTGTGAATTACATTGAAAACTATTGGGTGAAAACGACGATAACTGGTAAATAGCCCCTAAATGAATTGGTGTATGGCGAGAGGAATCAGTACTGAAGGAATTTGGGGAATAAAATGTGTTTGTGGGGATTCAGAAATTTTATAAATAATGATCACATAAACATACATACACACACTTGTTTTTATTAAATTGAGAGTACCCATGTCTGAAACATGACACATAAGGAAATTCCTTTCTTATTGCCCTGTCAACAGAACAATCATATGCGTATGTGTAGGTGCTGTTTGTCACCAGAGTTACCACTTGTGATTTGCAATTTGACTTTGCTCTGTCATGACTTTGTACTGACATGGACTGCATGGTGGGGAAAGTTTCATGTATTTCGGCCATCTGAGGACATCCACAAGCCTACATACACCTAGTCAAGGAGGTTACAGCCTTGGTCAACCATTGCGCATTATTTTAACAAGTTTGATCACTCCATAAAGGTGTCATGTGGTTCTGTATGTAGAATTTTACCCCCGACCAGTTCTAATCTTTCAGTGATGATAGTTCAGTCATGAGGCATGCAACGCAGTCAATCTTTCTGGCAACCCAGCAAGTTTGGATAAACTTGATCATGTACTTCTCCAAAGCTTGGATCTCCTTTCTGTCCCAGGTTTTTCTCCACACTACTTCACAACTTTAAAGGAAGTAGAGCAATCCATTACAACTCTGAGAAATACAGAGAAGGCAAAGTGCTTTTGCCTAACGAAACTGTTTACTACTGTGCAAGCCTTGTCTCGGCACTGGTCCAAAGTTGCCGGGTCCCTATAGCGCCTTTCCTCTGTTCCGTAAAAGTGCAGACTAAGAGCTTGACCACTTGACCCTTTGACACAGGGGATTGCTCATCATCCGACCTTTCGCTCTGTAGCTGGACCGGTTCTGAAAGGAAACAGATATATACATGACCGAACTAAAAGTCAAAACCATACATCAGACACAACTTACTGCCTGGATCAATGTGCGTCTCGTCTAAATTCTTGCCTTTGAATTCAGCCAGTCTGCTATTCTTGAGAGCCATTAAAAGTTTGCTGACCTTGGCAAGTTGGAGAGAACCTTCTGGGAGGCAGTAATACTACCAATGCACTTTGATGCCATGCCCAAGTAAGTACACCAACTGATCTAGCTTTGTGTTGTTTACATTGAGGACATGTCAGGTGTGGACTTTTTGCCCCTTCGGTTTAGCTTACATCTTTTCATGTGTCACCACAGGTATTTTTTGCAAACAAGCCTTGGCAAGCTGAACAGTGCATGAAGCCTTTGGCATCCATCTCTTTGGAAGTTTGCACGAGACCAGTACGCTGCATCCTGTCCTCATCTCCTCGGCGTTGTATGCAAAGTTACCCCTATTGCGAAGATGTGCCAATTGCATGCACCTTTCTTTTGAGTACTTGGGGAATTTCATGGCCCAAGCTACTGCAGTCTCATTGCAGTGAACAGGCTCCATATGTATATATTTTTGAGAATAGCTTCTAACAGTACAGGCAGTACAGCATCTTATTATAAGCCTTAGAACCATCACTGTTTCTGGATAGCGTTTGGATCGACACCGCATAGTATTTTCAACCTTGTGTTTAAAACACCGCTTCCAACAGGTTGAGAATGGTCATGCATAGAACACATCTCTGGGTACATGCACTTTGCTCCACAGCCAGGAAATGCGGCATCACCGCTGGTGTCTGAACTGCTATCCTTTGGAGTTTCAGGGGAATAGTCATCTCCACTGCTCTCTGGGCTATAGACAGAGCCACCGGTAGGCTCTATCTTGCTCCACTGTCCCCACTTTACCTTTAGCAGCAGATGGATGTGACAGTGTCTTTGACACGCTTTGTGTAAAAAGACCAGGAAAGCAGCAGTCTCTTCCTCTTCCTGCTCAGGACATAAATATGAATGGTTGACTGACCTCTAGCAGTGGCGTACACACACACACACACTCTCCCCTCCACATCAGACACATGCACACTTTTGGTCCGACAAACATGGGAACATGCCTGATTTTTATGCCAAGCATATCAGCAAAGTCCTCTGCAATGATTACCCTTGGTCAGCGTTGTGGGGACCCATTTTTTTTCCAGACTACAAGCAAGGTATCTACAGTGTTGATGTGTAAACAAGTCAATGTCCCCACAAGAATAAAAATGCATGTACACACACACAAACACTCACACACACTTAATAAAAGAAAAGAAAAATACATAGCTGTAAAATATGATAGACAGGACATTGTTTTTGTGAATCTAGAATGTTTTATAATAATAAAACCAAACTGTCCTTCTACTACAACCACTAAATGTGTGACTCTATAGTAGAAATCATTTGTCACATCCAAACTACAGGAAAATCTTAATTATAACCAAAGCATAACATTTTGGCAACAGAAGAATCAAATGTAGCAGGCGAACAAATCTCAGAGCATCTAAAAGTTAACTGCTGTTAACACCTACATTTTTTTGGGGGGAAGGGGGGTAATTTCTATAGATCTCAATTAGTGAACATTGTTCCTATTTCTTGAAGAACACATGTTGCCTACACAGGATGTATCAATAATTTTGTGGTGTGAACCAATATTCATAAGAATGCTTTCATTTCACTAGTAACCAGTGCTTCATGATCATTAGTCATTAATTGCTTCTGTGATGGCTCTGGGTGAACTGGCTACAATAATGGTTCCTCTCACAATTATATCGATTATATAGGTGATGGGCACTATAGCTACCTGTGATCTAAGGACACGTTTTCAATGCCCCCAAAATTTCTTAGACTTAAACTTTTATTAAAAACCCACTACTGTAGCAAATTATACCCACTAAAGTGTATAATTCTACTAAGCAACTCTTTGCATCTTCAAATGTGTAAAAATACCCATTGTATTTGAGAAACCCTATCTGGCATCCTCCCTATCTTACAGTATTTTTTTTCAAATGTACAGATGTTCTTACATTTTACATTGAGGGGTTTCTTGCTAAGGAATTGTAGTTGGGAAAGAAACACATACAAAAAAGAAAGAATATAACTGTCTTTATATTTACCCTTTTTCTTGTAAATGAGCCACCACTGAATATCGCAAAATGGAAATTCAATAGGCATGCACTTCTTTGCAGTGGAATGTGTGATATTGCTTTCTGGCAAGCAGTGAGATTGTCACTCCTATATCTACATAATACACCACTGAGGTAGGATGGTATAGCATACATATGGTTTTGAATAAGATAACATGAAACTATTTTATTTAGACACTGGAGAAGGAAAGCAGTTGTCTGAGTGCTTTTATAAGAAATGTGTAACGCTCCAATTCCGCAAATAGTACCTCTCTCGTTACCTGCATTGCATTCATCTGGAAACTGCCATGTTCCAGCGTCAGACAATTCATTCATGCATTCATTCAGTTATACCTGGATCTGCACAGGTGCTAGTCTACTGCACTTCAGGGCCTCCTCCCTCTTGTCATTGGCTAAGCATTTCTGGAGCACTATTTAACCTCCTGGATTCACCTGTCTGATGCCTGTTCTTCAAGCTCACTTCCTGCAGCCTGTGGTTCTGGTTCCTATTCTCTTTGTGGTTTGCGTGTAGTCCAGCCTGCTCTCAGTTTGTGGCCTGTGCTGAACCATCGCTGCTCCAGTACATCTCTTACCATCTCCAGTGTACTTCATCATGACAGCTCCGGTTCTCTCATCGCTACCACTCAGAGCCGCTACTACACCTGTGACTCTTCAGCTGTTACTACGAGTTACCTCCGCTACTTCAGTCTGCTCTCACTCTCCGGCTGTGTTGAACTATTGCTGCTCCAGTACCACTATTACCATCTCCAGTGTACTTCATCGTGACAGCTCGAGTTCTCTCATTGCTGCCGCCCAGAGCCGCAAATATCTCTGCGACTCATCAGCTGTTTCGAGTTACCACTGCTTCTCCAGTGTGTTCAGTCTATGTCCAGTTTTGCACTTGTGTTGTTCCAGTGTCTCTACTGCCTACTACTGAGTGCACCATTGTGACAGCTCCTGTTCTCCCATTGTTATACCGCAGGGCACCTATTTCTCCTAGTGTCTCATTGGCTGCTGACCATCAGCCTTATTATTGTTGTTCCTATACCACTTGCCTGTGGGTTCTATTGTCTCTACCTGCTTCACCTGGCTCCTCCACACCGTTCTGCTGTTCATCCACTCACGGGACAGCGTCCTGCAGGTTTGGTGCAGCTAAGATCATACCTCCTTGCGGGGGTTCCTGGTGAAAACCACCTGCCTGTTAGACTCCGCGCCTGTGGGTGGGCTAAGCCATGTTCAGCATTGCCTAGGGATCGCTTTCCAGTAAGCCAACCGTGACAAAATGTTTCAAACTAACCACAGAAGAGACTCTGCCCGTGTCTCTGAATATTTTCAAAGCTCCATTTTTTTTTTAAGTTAAACTTCTTTGGCGGCACCTAGTAAAAATTGTTTGTAGAGATTAAAATGTGTAATGCACGTTACTTCATTGTCACGGCAATAGAGTTTCTGGGATCTGTCTCGGGACCTTTGGGACTAGCTATGGCAGGAATGCAGTGGAAACTGGAATGTCTTGCTCATAGAGGTTACTCTATTCCTGTATACCGGATGTTAGGAGGAGCTATGCTGGACTGGACTCCGTACTGAAATAAATGACTGGTAACTTAACTTGATGGACTGGAACCTGGACGTGGGAACAAGTGGGACCTCAACCCATGACCAGAGACTCAGTACCACCAAGAACTCAGAAACTCAGACGAATATAGTACCACAACTGGGACTGGGAATACTCAGAACTCTGGCAGTGAATATACAGGGGTGGCAACCTCTTGAACAGAATAAGCCTGGAACTGGCCCTGGACAACTCAGAACTCATAAACTGAGGTAGGCCTGGAACTGGAAGTTGGTACCCTGAGAAACAGAGATGGCTCCAGAAAGCGGATGAGTCAGAACAACAACCTACTACCCCAGATAGTCAGTAGGAGAGACAGGAAGAGATTGAAGAGAGAAGGATCCACACGAAAGGTAACAGCTGGAACCTGTACAGGTGCAGGCAGAATGAAGCTGAATTCACACAAAGGGTTAATGGTTAAAGTCTGTATCCCAGCAAGCAGAGTGAAGCTAAGTTCACACAATAGGTAAATTATAAAAGTCTGTATCAGCAAGCTGAGTGAAGGTGATTTCACACAATAGTTAAACGGTTGAAGTCTGTATCACAGCAAACAGTATGGATCTAAACTCACTCAAAGGGTAAATGGTTGAAGTCCGTATCACAGCAGACAAGATGAAGCAACAACAAACAGCAACAGTGATGAACTGGAACCAGGAACTAGGAAGTGTTGCACTGGCATTTAGCTGAGTATAGGAGGAGACTCTTATAGTCTGCAGAGGAAGCTAACTGGTGGATGAGATCAGATGTTCAGACTCAGCAGAACGTTTAGCAAATGTCTCACCCAAGATGGCTGCCTCCCATAGTGCAGACAGAAGTCATGCTTGTCCCAGGATAGAATGCTGCATTCAACCAGGAGGGAGATGTACGTTGATATGGTACTGCCGAGTGGTGTAAACCGAACTAAGTCCCCGATTCGTGACATTCATGAACTTCCTCCACACTTTGTGTTTGAGGTGTGTCACCCTCTGACTGCTGATTGGAAGGATCCACTGTATAAGTGCTCACCTGTCATGCACTCATTGCCAGTGATAACATTACACACTAGAATCCTGGGTCCTGTATCTACATTCTGTGTGATTCTGACCATTCATCAAGCAGTTCCTGGCTCTGCATTCAGCAGTCTCCTGGTACCTGATACCTTGCAGTGCACCCTATTGTCTATTGTTTGATCTTAACTAGGGGCCTAGTAGTTATTGTTTGATCTTAACTAGGGGCCTAGTAGTTAATTTATGTGCAAAACAGAATACTAATTTGCACCCCTTGCATTGTAACATGGTTTTGTCCAGGAGACTGAAATAAGAAGTTTCTTAAGTTAAGATCCTTAATGAATCAGGCCCTAGATTTGTAACTTACAGTCTGCTGGTTCCTGACATCTGGCTTTGCATCTGCGTGCTATTCATATAGCTCTGCAGAGTATCCTCAGGCACAGACTGCATTAATTATCAGTACTCACTCTGCTGGGCATTCATAGTAAAGACTGCTGATCAGTGTATAGTCCACTCATATTGCAAAATCAGCAGTTGATATTCTGTCACTTATTAACACATTAAACATCACAGATTACCTTTGTGGTAGATAACAGTGTTGTAGACAACAGCAAAATAGCAGTCATATAACCACAGGAGAAAACTTTTTCTCTAAAGACATTTTTTTGTAGGCAAGTTATTTAAGTACAAAAAAATAGTTAAAACATATTATCAAATAATAGCATCAAAAGGAACTAAGGGTCTGATTCATTAAGGATCTTATCTTGAGAAACTTCTTATTTCAGTCTCCTGAAAAATATTCAGTATTTAACTTATGTGCAAAACAGAATTCTGATTTGCACCCCTTGCATTGTAACATGGTTTTGTCCAGGAGACTGAAATAAGAAGTTTCTCAAGTTAAGATCCTTAATGAATCAGGCCCTAAATCTTTTTTTTTTTCTCAAACCATGTAATTTAGTTATAGATTGGTTATACTGCATGACATAAAATGAAACATTCATCTGCCACCCCATTACAGCACCCCCAACATTCTAAGTAATAGGAAAACCATAAAGAAAGAAATACTGTCATGCAATTTTATGATGGAACATACAATGCACCTGATGGAAACAATAAATCTTCACAATACACTAATCCTCAAGATACAATAACATATTAGCTGTTGTTATATCACCTAGTCTAGGTCCACCCCCCGCCCATACTCATATATCAGAACACTACAAAAATCCAGAAAACATCAAACACGTCACCTGTCTCCCATCTCTTCCAAAATCCTTTAAATGTGCCAGTTGGAATGCACGCTTGGTTTATAACAAACTTAACTCCATACATGATGCCTTCCTCTCATACAACCTCAACCTTCTGGCTATAACAGAAACATGGCTTACACGATCAGACACTGCCTCTTCCGCATCCTTTTCATATGGTGGCCTCCAATTCACCAGCACCTCCAGTCCTGGAGACAGGCAAGGAGGTGGGGTTGGACTACTTTTTTCCCCACATTTCACATTCACAGTTCTACTCTATATTCATATTTTTAACCCAAGTGGCTCAAGTTATTCTTCATACTCTGTGTCGACTTCTGTATCAGCCGTGGTATCTTCAAAAAAAATCTTGCAAAACAGAATGTCACTGGCGTAAATCTTGTACCTCTAATGATATCCTCACATGTACTGCTATCTACCACTCCTCCAAATATCCTGGACACTCATAAGCAAACATACTTCCAATCTCCCATCTCTGCTCAGGCTTCTAACCTCAAATGCCTTTTTTTAACACATTTAAAACTCTTCTCAACTCTCCCACCCTGAAGCCTCCGACAACTATCAGCGCCCAAGATATTGCTTCCTACTTCAAGGACACGATTGATAAAATCTGACTTGAAATGATATCTTCTTCCTCGACAAACAACCAGCTCAATTATTTTCCAGCACCCTCTGACACCCTCTCTTCATTTGATCCCACAAATGAAGATTAAGTATCTACTCTCTTCTTATCTTCCTACTTTACCACCTGTCCTCTTAATCCTATACATTCACAAATCAGTAGATCCCTGTCTCCTGTGCTCATCCCACCGTTAACTAAAATCTGTAATCTCTCTCTCTCTACTGGTATCCTTCCATTATTATTCAAGCACGCAGTGGTTATTCCTATTCTGGAAAAACAATGTTCTGCCCCAAACTCTCAAATTACTGTCCCATCCCTCAGCTCCCATGTCCCTCCAAGTTTCTCAAGAGAATTGCCTACATTAGCATCACATGCTTTCTTCCCTCACACATCCTATCGGATCCCCTACAGTCTTTCTTTCATTCTTAACACTCCACAGAGACTGCGTTGACTAAGAATTTCAATGATTTGATCACTGCTAAATCTAAAGGACATTACTCACTTCTAATTCTCCTGGATCTCTTTGCTGCATTTGACACTGTTGACCATTCTCTTCTCATACAAATGATAGAATCCCCAAGTCTTCAAGACACTTTCCAATCCTGCTTCTCATCCTACCTATCTATTCAATCTTTCGTTGTTAGTTTCTCTGAATCCACCTCTGTGCTGCTTGCTTTATCAGTTAGAGTACCACTAAGTTCAGTACTAGATCCTCTGCTCTTCTCTATCTATATCACTTCTCCTAGTAACTAATTTGCTCCTTTGGATTTCAGTATCATCTCCATGTGGATGATACACATATTTATATATCCTCTTCTGATCTTTCACCATCTGTGTTGCCCCGAGTTACTGACAGTCTTTCTGCCATTTGATCTTGTATGTACTCTTGCCAACTCATATTCAATATTTCAAAAATCGAGTTAATAATACTGCTAGCCTGTGCACCTTCAAACGGGCACTGAAAACTCAATTGTTCTTAAACACCTACCAACCACCCAGCTGATCAACTCTCTATGCTTACTTACCTCGCCCTCTTTCATCCCTCGTCCCTTTTATGTGTTTCTATTGCCCTAGATCCCCTCCACTTACTCCCCTTGTGCCTATTGTCTGTTTACACTCCCTTTAGGTTGTAAGCCCTTACAAGCAGGGCCCTCTTCCCCCCTGTCTCAATACTTATTACCTCTGCTACATTTACACTGGTACTGACTTTGCTTGAAGTATTAGTCATGTTTGTTTTATGTACTGTTAAACTTTGTATGGTCTACTTTACTGTTTGTAATCTGTACGGTGCTGTGGAAATCTTGTGGTACCTTACAAATAAAGGATAATGATAAATAACTATGCTTTGTTCCCCACATCAACTCTATATCTAAATCACACTGCAAAAATTTTAATTCATGCACTTATCTCGTATTAAGTATTGAAATTCCATCCTTACTGATCTTCCCCTAATTAGACTCTCACCCCTACAATCTATTTTGCACGCAATGGCTAGATTGGTTTTCCTTGCAATCGTTTGTCCACTACTTATCCACTCCATAGTTCTACTGACATACAAGTCCATCAACAAAACTGTACCTCCTCACTTCTCTCAAAATATGTTCCAACTCAACACCTCAGTTCTGAACAAGATCTGCCTCTCTCTTCCACACTCAAGACCTGCTCCCATTCCTGGTTACAGGACTTTTTTGGGCTGTACTCATTTTGAGGAACTCCCTCAATCACACAATAAGTCTTTCCTCCCTGTCTGTCTGTATTACCCAGTATTGTTTTATTACTGTGTTTGTTCCTAATTGTAAAGTGCTACAGAATTTGCTGCACTATATAAATAACTGTTGATGATCATATGGAAGAAGCAATTAAATCCAAACAGCGATTATACTGTGCGGCCCGGGGACCCGATGCCCCCCTGCCACCCTTAGCAGGTTCTCTCAGGAGGCAGCCAGCCTTATCCCCAGGTCTAAGAGACAGAGTGATCTCGGCTGTAACTTTTTACAGACCCGACACTGGTGCAACTTTTAACTAATCTACTGTGAAACATACTCTGGGAAGCATTTCACCACAGAGCTAAGCAGTCCCCCTGCTGTTAGTGTATACAAGGCAGGAGACCTGGAACAAATATCTCTGTGAGTTAGCATTAATCTAGTGTCACTATTTATATATATATATATATATATATATATATATATATATATATATATATAGCTAAAATTATTATTTTTATTTATTAGGATGATATTATTTCATACATATGAGGAAATGATAATTTGATTAAGATCCAGGCCTACAAGAAGGGGTGAGGGGCTCAGTACTATTCAACATGGGGCTGGTCATCACTAGATGCTGGAGCTCAATCGTTTTCTGAGATTCCCTCTAGTATCTCACAAAGAATTCTTGGTTCAACACTATACCAGCAACTTGTCAGCATATTATTATACATTTTAAAATATACAATAAAATGTAATTGCCTTTTACTTACTTATAATAATCAAATTGCCTGAACGAACAACATTTCAAGGAAAAACAATCATTTGATCACCTATTACTTTTAATAGTACTATGCAGTAGAGGACCTGGAGGAGAGACATTTATACAGCGTCTGAGAAAACACCATAGAGTACCTAATGTTCACTGGATTTGTCTCAGTACTGATTCTCCTCTGCTCCAACCCTCTGCACTCGACTCCTCAATTTTGTAAGTGATAAGAATGAGCTTTTATTTTAAATGTCTTTTTAATGAAAAATAATAATCACAAAGTACAAATAGGAAATAAAAGTAAAGTATGCAGATCATGTAAATGCATTGCAGTACTGACTGTATATAGGGGTAAATATAAACTATCCATTCTTAGTGTAGGTCATTAATAAATTCATCTTAGTAAACTTGGTAAGAGAGTAATAATATAAATGAAAAAAGATCTGAAAGCTCTTCCACTCTTATCACATATACATTAAATAATGTTTCCAACCTGTAGATAAAAAGCTAAGTAAAAAAATAATTGCTACCATTCATGACCCCCACAAAAAGACATACTGTATATTCCAACATTAAATTCAGCTGAATATAAGCCATTATATTACCTTATCACATGATTAGTTACCATAAAGTGTCTTCAGAACACAGAATGAGCCAATGTCTCACATTCCATCAGCAGAGTCACAAATCTGTGTATTCAGATACCAATCTGTGGAAACAAACATTTTTAGAACATGCGTTTTGGTTGGGATGTCCAGTTAATCAATGTATAGACCCTATCTCTTGTAGAAGTGCAGGACCCTGTTTCTAATATCAGGAAGAGTTGACCACCTATGAAAATACAAAAGTTGCAATAACATTTTCTTAATTTTTCCCAAGAAGGGTGGGGTAGAAGTCCTCTAATTGTTTAAGGTATCTTTCTTAGCTACTATGACACTAACAGTTAGCAATAGGACAATGGCTCTCCTCTGTGGACCCAGATCCTAATTTTCAAAATTGAAGCCTAACATGACCAGTGTCTCCTTCAGTAGTTGGAATTAATAGCACTATGTGTTATGACACCTTTCAATCATAGCCAGCATTAACTTTTTCAGCAATTTGTGCTGCAGTAGCTCTTTTGTGGCATTGGACAAGACGGGCTAGCCTTTGCTCTCCACGTGCATCAATGAACCTTGGCCGCCCATAAGCCTGTCGCCAGTTCACTGGTTGTCCATCTTTGGATCACTTTTGTTAGGTACTAACCACGACATATGGGAACACACCACAACACCTACTGTTTTGGAGATGCTGTGACCCAGTCATCTAGCCATCCAAATTTGGCCCTTGTCAAGATCTCTCAGATCCTTATGCTTGCCCATTTTTCCTGCTTCCAACACATCATCTTCAAGAACTGACTGATCACTTACTGCCTAATATATCCTGCCCTTTGACATGTGCCATTGTAACTAAATAATTAATTTTATTGACTTCACTTGGTTTTAATGTTGTGGCTGATCGGTGTATAGTCCACTCACATTGCAAAATCAGCAGTTGTAACTTACAATTTTGTCACTTATTAACAAATTAAACATCACATATTACCTCTACTGTAGATAATAGTGTTGTAAACAACAGCAAAATAACAGTCATATAACGACGGGAGAAAACTCTCTCTTTGACATATTTTTGTAGGAAGTTTATTTAAAGCAGGGGTGTCCAACCTTTTAGCTTCCCTGGGCCACATTGGAAGACGACGAGTTGGTTTGGGCCGCACATAAAATACACTAACCCTAACGATAGCTGATCATCGAAAAAAAACATAGAAAACATAGTTAACATATTAAACTTACTTGGAAATGAAGTTAGTAAGAGTTAGGAAACCTGTTGCAGAATCATGATTAAAGCAGTAGTCCCATTACCAGCTACAATTTAACTTACCTGCATCTGTCCCTTAGTAGGGTTCGGGGAATTAAATGCCAAAAACTTTTTTTTCCTCTCTTTCTGCACCCATGAATCATTTTTTTTATTGACCAGTTTGAAATGGTCACCGATATAGGTAGCATCAGGAGGACTAATAGAAATCTACAGAGATTTATAGATAGGGTGGTGGGAAAAATGGCTCATGGAGCAGCCTCCGATGAGGGTAACAGTGGGTGATATTTTCACCCTACTCAGCACTGCACATTTAAAATGGTTTAAAATATTAAAAATACAATCATCTCAATATTTATATTAGATACATACAGAGAACACAGCTAGTTCATAATTGCATGGTGCAGAAAGTCCAAATTCAGAGTAACAACAATAAGATACTGGATAATCTTTCACTGCTGCTGATAGTTCGCGCGGGTGACTCCCCTGTGCTGCGCTATGCAATGGATGTCGGGTGTGATGACGTCACCCCCGACATTCACTGCGAGCACCACACGGAGGAGGAGACCAGGGAGGGAGCTGGAGCGCCAGCTGACGTGACCGCAAGGTAAGTATTTTTTTTTTTTCAGTGCTGCCCCCTTGCCACAACCAAATCTCCTGCTGGGCCACATTTACAGGCAAGCTGGGCCGTGGGTTGGACAACCATGATTTAAAGTATAGAAAATAATATATAAAATATATCAAATAATAACAACAAAAGGAAAGGAATCTTTTTTTTTCTCAGACCATGTAATTTAGTTGTAGATTGGTTATACTGCATGACAATAAATGGAACATTTATCTGCAGTCTCATCACAGTGCCCCCTACATTATAGGTAATAGGAAAACCAGAAAAAAATAAAGACTGAAAAGAACACTGTCATGCAATTTTATGATGGAAACACACAATACACTTGATGAAAATAATAACAATTCTTCATAAACACTAAACTTCAAGATACAATAACATTTTAGCTGGGGATATAACCTAATCCAGCCCCTCATCCACCTTGAACGTAAATAAGAACACTACCAAAATACATCAAACCTCAAACACATCACCTGTCTTCTGTCTTTTCCAAAATCCTTTAAATGTGCCATTTGAAATGCACTCTTGGTTAATAACAAACTTAACTCCATACGTGATCCTTTCCTCTCAAAAACCCCAACTTTCTAGCAATAACAGGAACATGGCTTACACAATCAGGCACTGCCTCACCTGCATCCTTTTCACATGGTGGCCTCCATTTCACCCACACTTCAAGACCAGAGAGTAAATGTATCATCTTGTGATTTATGCAAGTCACCATAAATCGGCGACTTTGCAGTCAAAATTTAAAGCAGCGATGGATTGTAAAGGCAAGTTTACCTTTACAATCCATCGCCGCTTGAAAATTTTACTGCAAAGTTGCCGATTTCCGGCAGCTTGCATGAATCGCAAGATGATACATTTACCCCCAGGAGACGGACAAGGAGGTGGGGTTACACTACTTCTTTCCCCACATTTCACATTCACAGTTCTACTAAATATCCAGACACTCACGTTCACATGTTTTGAAGTATGTGCTATTCATATTTTTAACCCATTCTCTATGCATGTTGCTGTCATCTATTGCCCCCGTGGACCATATCAACAATTTCTTGAACATTTTTCTGCATGGCTCCCTCACTTCTTATCTTCTGACATTCTCACCATCATCATGGGTGATTTTAACATCCCCATTAATAATCCATGCTCCAATTTTGCTTACAAACTGCACTAATTTCCTCCCTTGCCTCTCCCTGTTACCAAATCCTCTATTCATCGGGATGGCCGCTGCCTTGACCTTGTTTTTTCTACACTATGCTCAGTTTCTGATTTCTTTAACACTTCTTCCCCTCTCTCGGTTTATCACCTTAACAGCTACAAGCTCTCCAACAGTAATTTAATCTCTCTACTGTCAAATTCTTTAACACCCGCAGAAATCTTAATTTTATTCATTTTCAACAGTTTTTTACCTCTTTCCAACACCTTCTCCCCCCAATTTGTACACTATTGTCTCCTGATAAGGCAGTAGCACATTTTCATAGTCCTTGATCAAGTTGCTCCAGTGATCCTTCATACTCGACTATCGACTTTGATGTCAGCCATGACAAACTAAAGTAACACAACATCTTCAAAAACTTTCTTGTAAAGCAGAACATCACTGACGTAAATCTAGTACCTTTAAAGATTTCTTCACATTTACTGCTATGCTATCTACCACTCCTATCGAAATAGTCTGGACACTGCTAAACAAACAATCTCTCATCTCTGCTCAGGCCTCTAACACCTTTTTAACTCATTTAAATCTCTTTCAACCCTCCTACCCAAACCGTCCGACTACTATCACTGCCCAAGATATTGCTTCATACTATTATTATTATTATTATTATCTTTTATTTGTTAGGTGCCACAAGGTTTCCGCAGCGCTGCACATAGTACAAACAGTAGACTACACAGGGTATAACAGTACAGAACAATAAACAAAAAGTACCAATACAAGATTGATAATAACCGACTTGAAATGGTATCTTCTTCCTCGACAAACAAGTAATTCAATTCCTTCCTAGTACCCTCTGACACCCTCTCTTAATTTGATCCTACTCTACCACCTGTCCTCTTGATCCTATACCTTCACATATCTGTAGATCCCTGTCAACTGTGCTCGTCCCACCCTTAACTAAAATCTGTAACCTCTCTCTTTCTCTACTGATATCTTCTGTTATTATTCAAGCATGCAGTGATTACTCTTACTCTAAAAAAACTAAATTCTGACCTAAATTCTCCTTCAAATTACTGTCCGATCTCTCAGCTCCCATGCCCCTCCAAGTTTCTCGAGAGAATTGCCTACTCTCATCTCATATGATTTATTTTGTCACACAAGCTATTGGATCCTCTTCAGTCAGGCTTTCGTTCTAAAAACTCTACATTAAATTGCAGCATAGCATGGCCAGTGGCTCCTTCATCAGGTGCAGCGTAAAGGTGAAATTACTAAATAACTTAAATTTTTCCCAAACTTTGCAATTTTGCTACACTTCAACATATTATGATTGAAAGTTGCATGAGAGTGTTGACACTTAGGCAGCTGCCCGATTTCACAGAAAACATGTCTCTCCTTTGACTCTGAGAAGTGAAATGTTAATGGTTTTAAGATGGACTTACTGAAGCATAGCAGAATGCAGTGCTTTCATAGAACCTTTGTCATGCACCAGGCTCTCAGGTCCTGTTACTTACACCTTCGCTCTCTTTATAAGCTGTTCCCACAGCCCGCAGCCTCTGTTGGTCTCAGATCTCTCTGCAGGATGTTGCGCAGTTTGTCTCCACTCCAGAAATCTCTCCAAAACCAGTACATCTTGGATTCAGTCACCTGCTCTCCCTCAGCCAATCAAAGTACTGGTCAGGGGATAGTAGTCTCCACTCCAAGGTTCCCTCCAAAACTAGTTCCTGGGCACTTCCGTCTTGTATCTAGTCACCTGATCATCTCAGCCAGTCATGCTGCTTCAGCCCAGCTGACCGCAGTCTCCAATCAGGTAACAACCATTAGTACTAAAGGACTTCCTGGAGCCCTTCCCTGTTGCCAGTGCAACGTTTATTCTCCAGACGGCAACCTGGTTCCCAGCAGTCTGCATTTTTCTCATTTATTTCTGCTCAGACAGTTCCGGTTCCAGCAATCCGGGTCCAATCCAGTTCAGCACTTCAGTTCCAATTCAGTTCCAGTCCGGTCTAGCAATCTGATCAAGCAATCCGACTCCAGACCGGTCCAGCATTTTGGTTCCAGTCCGTTCCAGCATTCTGTTTCCAGTCCGGTCAAGCATTCCAGTTCCTGGCTCATCTCCTCTGCTGGTCTGATCACCATCTATACCAGTCCATTCACTTACATGCAAAGAAACATAATAAGGCCACACAACTTTGTGTACATAGTTAGCAGCTTAGCTACAGAGACACAACCCAGTCTGGTTACAGACAGATCCTCATGCATGGCAACCTTATATAATACTTAAGCAAAGTTTCTGAAGATTCAGTTCAGTTATATCCTTTTGTCATTTCTGAGGACATCTAAACCATATTTTGTCTGGAGCAGATTGCAATAAAACTGCATAAACAAATCTGGTTGGTATTTAAGACAGCTAACTAATGCATCTCGATCAGTCTCTGCACGCATATTGAAATATAATGGATTAAAAAGCCTACCTTTGCAAAGGATTGCAAATTTGTTTTTTAGCTACGAAAATGTGAGTATTGTGACCCCAGTTCAAAAACATCCTTGATGACCATTCCTTCCAGTGTAAACATATAGCTTGCAGATCTTTTGTTAATTTATATAATTAATGTCTTACCAATTTTTCTAAGATGAATGTATTGATGACTGTATACAAATTGGACATACGCTAAGAATTGATACTTTATTTGTAGACCTATATACAGACAGTACTGAAATGCATTTACATGATCTATATGCTTTTCATTTATTTCCTTTTTGTATTTTGTGCTTATCATTGTTCATTAAAAAAAAAATATATTTTTTTTTGAAAAAAAAGTTCATTCTAATCACTTACAAAATTGAGGAGTGGGGTGTAGATCATTGATATTAGAGGCTGCATTTTTTCCCAAATATTTCAATTGAAAAGTTATTTTAAATTGCATTGCAATTTGGGGGGGGAAGACTGAACCTGTTCTTTGCCAGTCACAGGAATAATGTCTGACTTTTGCAAATTAGCTCTACAGCCCGTGAAAGTACCAACCTGATTATTAGCATCAACTATTGTTGGGATCAAACAGCCTGGGTCAGACACAAATAAAAGCATATCATCAAATATCAACAAATAAAGTTAACTCTTGTTCTCAGTTGAGCCTATCCAAATTCCTCTATGATTAACAAAGCTACTGCCAAATGTACCAGGCAAATGCAAACAACAATAGGGAACAATCCTGCCGGGTTCCACACTGCCCAAAGAGGGAGTAGATAAATAGCCATTGCAGGCTATTTACTTCTAATCTCCAGATGAACCCAGCTCCAGAATTACAGCGAGTACCTTTCTGAAATTACCCACAAAATGTCTTCCCCAGATAAAACCTGTCTTATTTAAATTGAGATTTTTGTCAAAATTATATAATCCCCATTAAGTAGAGAGATTTGCCTATAGGAGCCTGGTTGTTACAAATCTATACCTGGTTTTGGCAGAACTTTAATGATGGTTAAATTAAAATAAACAGGCAATGGTTCTCTTTCAATAATTGTGAAGACAACTGACTGTAATGTGTCACTACTGTGAAAATGGATCTTATAAAATTCTCCACACAGGACCAGGAGTCATAGAGGGATTAAGATGTTTAATTGCTTTAATAACCTCATCAGTCATAATAGCAGCAGTAAGCAATTCTGCCTCTTGTCGTTTAACCTGAAGGAGAGACATCTTGTCCCAACATTAGCTTTTCTTCTCAATATCAATAGAACTCTGTGAATAAAGCTTTTTATAAAAGGACTTCAAGGTATTTACAATATTTATCCCCTTATGAACCTTTGACCCATTCTCCCGACACAATGTCACAATACTATTCGCTTTTTTGGCAAGTCTGTGAAAATTTAAGTTTCTGTGAAAAGAAGTCCTGATTTATTAAGGAATGTAAATACCGATATGTGCCATATTTTCCGTATAATTGCTCTGCGCATGCCAAGGACCAGACTATACATCAGTGAACGCAGCAACATCCAATTCATCTTCGAGCGTAAAGGACCCTTACGATTTCAGGGCAGGAAAAAGGAGGGGACTGGACGTATGCATGTAGTCAATAAACAGTAAGGTCGTGCCAAGCTCGAACGCACACAGCAGTGTCCGATTCAAACTTTGGGCATCTGAAAGGTACGTGTTTTTCTGTCGTATCACTTGCACCAACTACAGGGCAGGTGTAAGTGCCCAGTGATAGTGGTGACTCTCATGTATGCATGCTAGAACATGTGTTTGCAATCTGCAGCGACTATAAAAATGCATATTATGTAAAGTAGACATTAATAACATCCTGATGAATATATTTTATGGAAATGTTTTGTCATTAATTACTATATTATTACCAGGTGACATTAACTGAATACTTTTTTTTTCCTGTTCGTTGTGATGGAACTTTATATTCCACTTATGTATTGGACGTATCCTGCAGTCTGTTGTCTCTCAGAGCAAAGCTTACATAGAAAAAATTCAACATGAGAAGTTTCTTTAGATCGGCTATCAACTATCAACATCCAAAGAATGGTGGAGGATTACTTAAAAAAAATTTGAACGGTATAAAGACAACAGTTTTATTAACAAAGAACAACATTGCTTGCAGAAGTAATGTAAGAATGGATGTCTAAATAGACGTGTATATGTATTACCTTCCACTTTGCTGCTGTTTCACCAAGTGTTTGTAATCTGCACTTTACATCAAAGGTACCTAACTAGATTATAATTTTGTGGTAATTGGGGCTGATTCGAAGCTCAATGATGAACTCGCTTTGTGCTGGGAATTGCAATGGCTCTTTTTAGTGCACCCTGGATTGGTGTGGGTCTGATAAAAGCATGCATCCAGGAGGGGGGGGGGGCAGCGCTCGTTGCCATGTATTAGCTCAGTTATCAGAGAAATGGGTGGAGCGATCAAATGAGCCATAACTGGTTTCATGATCCAAGGACAATTCCACCACTTTTCTATTCTGCCACTGCTGTGTGCCAATGTGTCCTAGATGTGGTAGGAACTGCCATGTGTTTAAATCATTGCTCTGTCGCTTAGCATCCAGGTTGCTGCAGTATTTGTCCGAAAGTGTATGAAAATAATATTGTGACCTGTGAGGTGGTCAAAATTGACTGCAAATTACTTGAAATGAGTGTTATTGAGTTTAATAATAATGTAAGAACAAAAAGAAAGCAAAATCATGTGATTTTAGCATATTTTAGCAATTTTTCTTACAAATTCATATCCAAAAACAAAACACACGATGGTGGTTTTGCCAAAACCAAAGCACGAAGTTAATTCAGATCCAAAACCAGAACACGGGGGTCATTGAACATCTCTAGTGTAAAGGTAATATAAATGTAGAGTACTAGCTCAGGCAGGCAGTCATTAATAACAAATAAATCTGCTGTAGAATGAGTGGTATGCAGTTTATTATTAAACTTATACACAGTTCACCAATGAACACCACCTATTCTTTTTCATTCACAAATTGAAAGATGGGAGAATGTGTGACAGAGTGCAAAGTGAGATAAGGCCAGAGATGTAGAGGGTGAGGGGTAAATGAGGGCATTTAAGCTAAGAGGATTTAACTAGATTCTGTAAAGAGCAGGGAGCCAAAGTACAGACTGACAGAGAGGGGAGGCAGAATTTAACATCAGGAGAGGAAAATCAGTCTTGCCGTAGTGTTGAAGATGGATTGAAAAAGGGAGAAATGGGTGAGTGGAAAGCCAGACAGGAGTAGGCTATAGTAATCAAAGCAAGAGATTGTGAGGGAGTGAGGGTTTTGGTAGCATAAAGGATGAGATAGGATTATATCATGGTAATGTTTAAAAGGTTGAAGAAACTGGTCAGGGAGGAAGCCTGGATATCAAGATAAAGAAGAGGATGGATTTATGGGTGCCACCCAGGCAGTGGACATGAGGAATTGAGGACAGTGTGCAGCTGGTCAATAATGAGAAAGATGTGGTGTGTTGGAGACTATAGAAAAAGAGAACATGATTAAGTTAAGATGATGTGCTCAGTTTTGGAATTGCTAAGCTTTAAGATGCATTGCAGTAACCAGGAGGAGCTAGCAGAGAAATGCTAGCTGGGCACATGAGAAAGGAGTGAAGGAAAGATATTAGGTGAGGAGAGATAGAAATGTGTGTCATCAGCGTAGAGGTGGTACTGGAGATTGAATTCATTAGTTCTCCAAGGAAAGAGGTGTATAGCAAGAAGAGCAAAGTGCTGTGGATAGAACCTTTTGAGATCCCAACAAGTAAAGGGAGGGGAGGGGTGGAAGGGAAGAAATGGAGTAGAGACAGAGAATGAGTATCTGGAAATTTAGGAAGTGAGCCAGGAGAGAACAGAATCACAAAGACCAATGTAGTGCAGAGTGTGAATTTTGATGCTGATGTAGGTGGCAAAATCAAGGGTTGCTAGGGACTGGTGGATGAAGGGTGGCAGAGTTGGTAGTTGAAGGTGACAAAGAGGAGATGGGAAATCAAGTTGAAAGTGACAAAGAGGCAATAGGAGAAGGATGATGGATGAAAATATGAGACTTATAGTAGGTTTGTTTAGTGAGAGAAAGGGCAGACCAGTAAAACAAAGGAATAAAGTCAAAGTTATTAAGTTAATTTTATCGCTTACCAATAAACATTGCACAATGCGATTACTGTGGTTCCAAAGCACAAAGATATTTCATTGCAAAATACAGCAAGATATTACAATAAAGCAGGAAAGTATAAAAACACCGAATACATTTCATTTTCGCTAGCGTTTCTCCTGGGCCCAGGGTAAGATACAGTCATGTGGTCTGTTGTTAGGAAAAGAGAGAGGATAGATGGCCCAGAGAAGCATGCTCATATATCAGTTTCAGTTTACAAAAAACACTGATGATGTCACTATGTATAAAGACAATGCGTAGAGAGGTCTTCATTGTCTCAGGGTTCAGGTCAGTCAATGCAATAATGCAAATCATAGGTCAATTCAAAGGATTTCCCTGATAAAGTGTGTACAGCTCACTTCAACAGATGAGCACATGTTGTGCCTGAGAGAACTGACCTAATCCAGTTTTCACCAACCTATTAGCATTCCAAACACAATGTCATTTTGAGCATTAATCCTTTATCTTTCATAACTAGCGATCGCAGAAAGCGACCTCTTCGCGAATAGTAGCGGATTCGAGATGATAATGTGAAGACCAAAATGACACTAAACATGATACATTTCCTATATCCTGAGCCTTAGATACCTTTAATATATTATCACTTATGTATAAATAATCTCAAATACATTTTACTAATAAATAAATTTGGATTGGAACCTTAATAAATGTGTATTATTTACAAGTGTAAGTACGAATGTAAACATGTGTGTTATTAAACCATGCAATTGCGTCATTACACGTGGCATACTAATCGCAATCACACGGTAAAACAATATTAATTAATTTGGTTTAATTCATCCAATTATTTGACTTTCACAAAGTAGACAAAGATAGGAAGCTAGCATTAGAGTTAGATTACCTCCAGCAGTGCTCAGACGATGCTTCTGCTTAGAGTGACATGGCTGGGTTTTGGAGAGTCTGTGAGTGGTAGCAGGGACATCTGTGTCTATGGCCGGCCTGAAAGTGTAGTTATTGAAAGAGATACCTGGATCGGGGTAGGACATCTGTGAAACAACAAGTAGCAGAAACAGCTCCTCATCATGCACATAGACTTTTTTAAAAAAAATTCTTATGAAACACTCCTCTGGGAAATGGTGTTTGTAAATTATCTGAATTATGGTTTTGCTAACCTCCTTATATCAAACAGTGCCTACACCCAAATCTTGACATATGGTTCTTCTTCTGGGGAATGCCTGGGACCACACCAGGGGGAGACTTGACGAACCCCCAGCCCACCACTTGCTGTTGTCAGGGGTGTGGTAGGAATTAACGGCACTGGCAAAGGTCGACCGAGTTTACTACTACAAAATAACCCCGAAAAGAATAGTAGCGACAAGATGACAAATATGGATGGACTCATTATCTCTGGCAGGTTTAATGATGTACAGATGGGACTGTCCTAAATATCTACATAAAGAAATCACGTCATTTGTAATAGACAGATTGCTAATGGTGCTTTTAAAGGGGCAATGGGCGGACCCACTGCTTGGATTACATTATACAGGCGGTGGGGCTGCCCATTGTCTATTTAAAAGCGTCATTTGCACTGTCCACTACTGTGTACCTCCTTGTGATTCTGACACCAGGGGCTTCTCAGCTCCCCAAGACCTCTGTGCCTTATCTAACTGCAGATCATCGTTCCACCAGATACCCTCACATCTCTTCCTAATTTCTATTATCAGCATCTTTCCTACTCAAGTTACCTGGTACTCCTTTCCGGGCTCACTGGTAGTCCTCCTTGAGAACCGCGACCTGTAGTTATGGAGCAGCGAAGCCTAATCTCACTTGCAGGGGTCCCTGGCGAATATCTTCCGCTCCGTTAAAGTCCGTGCCTCTAAGAGGGTAGCATAAACTTGAACAGACCGAACAGGTCCTACCAGTGCCTTGAGTGTGACAGTAATATCTAGCCATAAAGCATGGACCCCAACCGAGTACCTTCTACGAAGAACTTGTTGCTACACCTAGTAGGTTCAATAGAGCATCAAGACGCTATACAGATTCAATTTCTCCAGTGCCTACAAGCATTGGCCACCCGCCTAGATACCCTTCAAGCAGCACTCCCCAGTTCTACAGCTATGGCAGCACCTGAACACTCTGCTCGAGCTGCAACTACATCTACTCTGCGGCTGCCCTCTCCTCAGAAGTTTGATGGCGACCCTAAAACCTGTTGAGGGTTTCTTAATCAATGGTCGATTCAATTAGAGCTGTTCCCACAAAATTTTTCCATGGACTGGTCAAAGGTCGCCTATATCATCTCCTTACTCTCCGGACAGGCATTGGTTTGGGCATCCCCATCCTGGAAACGGAATGATCCCATTCTCCATAATAGTGCTGCCTTCATTTTGTCTTTCTGAAAAATCTTTGATGAACCAGGCCACATCTCCTCGGTGGCCTCTCGTATACTTAGACTTTGTCAAGGCTCCCGTTCTGTTTCCCAGTATGTGATTCAATTTCACACTCTCTCCTCTGAGCTTCATTGGAACAATGAGGACCTAGCTGCTGCCCCTAGGTTAGCCTACCGACGTGATAGCTAGGTAACTTGAGGATGAATGTTTCCGAGAACACAGATAAAGGCCACGTCAAGCTGGGTAATTAGCAGAGATTATCTGCACAGAGATGGGAGCCAGACATACCTTGCTGCTCCAGAAGAGAAGCACGAGGAGGCTAACACAAGAAGAGTCAGAAACTGTAGCCGGGTCTGTACACAGTAGATCAGCCAATGCGTGTTGCCAGGGATTCAGCAGGAGAATGGTTAATCAGACAAGCCGGGTCAGTACTCAGTAGATCAGCTGGTGCATGTTGCCAGGGATTCAGCAGGAGAATGGTTAATTAGACAAGCCGGGTCGGTACTATAGCAAGATTTCACAAAGAGGGATGCACTGGGGAAGCACAGGTATCAGAAACAGCCAGGACGCTAAGCACACTTGTCTCTCTGACACAGGAGAGTGTCAGAGTGAGGCAAAAGTAACGGGGAGGTTTGATTTCCCCGCCTCCCAAATCCCATGACCGTGGCAGCACTACCCGGAAGTATAGAGCCGGTGCGATCGCCACGGACAAGAAGAAATCCTGACACCTGGTCATCTCTTAGCATCCTGCCCTAAGCACCAGGAAAATGCCAGACCCTAACCTGCACCAGGGAGGTCAGGCTGGGGACATGAAAACCCACTCCAGATTCAAACAAACCTTCTGTTTGCTTTATCCCAGTTACATAGACCTTCCAGTCCTCAGACCTTCTCTGATTTTTATAAATTTCAGTGCAGCTGGAAATTTAATTTCCTCCTCCTTTGTGGAACAACTGTCTTTGCCTAAGGTCCTTCTGCCTCATCCGATTGTCATTACAGCCATAGATGGTAACCGTATTGCTAATGGTATGATTCGGAGCCGAACTGAGCCTCTACTTCTCCAAGTAGGAGTTATGCATATCAAGAAGATTTCTTTTTTTATTCTCTCCCATGTCACCAGTCCTGTCATTTTGGGCCTTCCCTGGCTCCAACTACATTCTCCTCAGGTTGACTGGACCCGTTCTTAAATACTAGCTTGGAGTGGTTCTTGCAGTTTCCGTTGTATGGCACAACCAATATGGGCCTCATCGCCCACAGCCGAAGAATCTGGGCCTTCAATTCCTCTTCAGTATGCATCCTTCGCTTACGTATTTGACAAACGTCGCTCTGAGCTTCTATCACAGCACCGCTTCTGGGACTGTACTATCAACCTTCTTCCTGGTAAAACACCTCTCAGGGGGTGTGTATATCCCTTATCCCTGCCAGTGACCCAGGCAATGGCAGTATATGTTAGAGAGAACCTCCAATGTGGTTTCATACGACCTTCCACTTTTTATGCAGGAGCAGGTTTCTTCTTCGTGAAGAAGGACGGGTCTTTATGTCCTTGTAATGATTACCAGGGCTTAAATGCTATTACTCTCAAAAACAGAAATCCGATCCCCCTAGTGTCTGAACTTTTCAAACGTATTAAGGGCACTCGGATTTTCACCAAACTGGACCTTTGCAACGCTTACAATCTCATTAGGATTCGTAAGGGAGACGGGTGGAAGACCGCTTTCAACATCAGAGATGGTCACTATGAATACCTGGTTATGCCATTTGGGCTGTACAACACCCCAGAGGTCTTTCAAAGTTTCGTGAATGAAGTGTTTAGGGATCTCCTTTACTTCTTGATAGTAGTGTATCTGGAAGACATTTTAATTTTCTCTAAAGACCTTCCATCTCATCGTCAGCATGTAGCTGAGGTCCTGTCTAGACCTTGTGAGATCCAATTGTTCTGTAAACTTGAGAAGTGTTCATTTGAAACCACCCAGACGTCCTTTCTAGGTTACATTGTGTCCAGTGTGGATTTACAAATGGATCCCGAGAAAGTTTGGATCATCTTAGATTGGCCTCTTCCATCCTCAACGCCACCCAACACTTTCTCGGTTTGCCAATTATTATAGGTAATTTATCCACAACTACTCTACACTGGTGGTTCCCATTGTGGCACTTACTCAGATCAGGGCAGTCTTTCCCATTGGGTACACTGGGCAAAGGGCAGGGCTCATAAAAGAAGAGAAATGGGGGTGTAATCGGAGAAGAAGGCAATTGAAAAGTAACTGAAGGGGAGATTCGATTTCTTAGTTGCTGTACTTGTGCCTCCAAAGACGGGGCAGGGGATTAGGATGCTGCCACCAACCCTTCAGGGTTGCCTTAATACCCCACAAATGCTATATAATTTGATTGGTTATGGGGAAGGGGCGAATAGGGTGGGTAAGGGGTTGGGTAAGTGAAAATATTCCTATTCTAAGCTATCTAGTACACTAGAGTTGAGTAACAAATGTTATAGCCTATCCAAGGTGATGATTGCTTTGCAGTCTTAAATACCGATCAGATGGAAAAATGTATAAAGTTTTACTAAGACTACTTTTGAGTGCACATATATGCTGAAGGGGGGAACAATTGGAGAATAATAAAAGGCATATTATAAGGGCATTTCATAAGGGCATATCTCATATAGAAGGGAATATCTCATATAGAAAGTCATATAATAAGGTCAGTCTCTGAACTGTATTTCTTCTGAATACTTTTTGATACATTCTAAGATTACATAAAAAAAAGGGTCGGGGCTTCTCTGGTCTCTTTCTCAGGATGCAACTTTTATGCACCTAGGCTTTAGTACCCTTTATTTACCTATAGTTGCACAAGTTACTTTATAGTGTGTGTTTGCTCTCATCATAGCTGTTTTGGTTATTTGCACACACTGCTGGGGCTGTATTCCTCTAGTCTTCGAGCTGCCAGCACTATAGACCCTAAGCCGATAAAAAGTCCCGGCCAGTCTGTTTTCTCCTATCCTGACAGAAGTCCCACTCTATTTGTATGTAAACTATGATCTGGATAGCTACATGGCTTATGTCACTTGTTAGGGTTTTTTGCACTGTTTTACAGATTTGTTTTCAGAGCTGTACTCTCAGCTCAGAGTACTCGGCCAAATAAGAGCACACTGGTGCTAGTGTCCCGAACAATTCATGTTTGATGTTCCATGTTATGCTCAGACTTCTGTAACACTTCTGCTTAATGACTCTTCACTATGATGTATTCTGTTGTTTATGTCCACATTTTGAGTCCTCCTTAATTTACAATATATTGATAAGTTTATGCTTGATAGGTTAATGTTACCTGTCATTAGAGATGTACACCACTCCAGAGCCCCGGTTAATCCTTTTTAGGCACTGCTGTTTTATAACATGTCACTATTACGGTGTCCACCCTGTATTCGGAATTCCTCCTATATAGTCCCTTGACCTTTGAAAGCATAAACACACCCCATTGTTTACTGTCCTGGCGGGAGACCCCCCCCCCCCCCCCCACTTTTATATAGACTTTAATCTATTTCGTTATGCTGTTCATTTTTCTGGTTGTTCCCCCATATTATATTACAAGTTAACCCGTGCATGATACTCATGCATTCTAGTCAAATCAAGATACTTAAGGTCTTAAAAAGGTTCTTGTCATGCATTTGGGCCTAGCCCAGGCCTCCTCAGGGGAAGATCGTTACTTCCCGACGCAAGCGCCACTTTTAATGTGTGTTCATGAGGTAAAATTACCTCACGAAAATGAGTTTGACCCCTCAACTCGTAAATTTAGCCTTTACTACCCCTCCCACGGGGGGAAGGGGGGATGATGGAAGTTAACTGACTTCACTATTCTAATTTATTTGTCAAATAATGTCAGTATACCAAATTTCAGGTCAATTGGATGAGCCCTTTCTGAGAAAATAGTTTTTTCCACACACACACACACACAGTAACGCACACCTCTACACATGTGTTCATGAGGTAAAATTACCTCACGAAAATGAGTTTGAGCCCTACCAAATTTCAGCCCTTTTTGAATTTTTTTCCCACACACACTAAGAATTTAGTAGGTCAGTGTATAACTCTGCCCAGCAGGTGGCGCTGCAACCTGGGTTTTTTTCCCACACACAGACGCCACTAAGCATTTATATATTAGATACCTGATATGTTTTGAAATGATATGCCATTGTCCGGATGGAGTTTCTGGATTTAGACCTGGGGCCTTCCCCTGGACATGGCATTGCCCTTAAGGTGCCCTTTCGGTTTACGATCATTTTCCCAAGGTTCATTATGCTCTCCCCCTTCCTAACTTAACAATTTTGTTAGTTTGCATTTACCCCTGACTGTCACTTCGCCTGCCAGTCACGACCCCCACGAACCCCACTGACACACAGGATGCGTCACCCACCATCCTCTAATCCGGAGCTTGGGACCCCCATCTCCGGTCCCTTTCCTAGCCTTCCCATCCATTTCATACTAACATCTTTTCCACTTTCCCCTCTTTGTCTAGTTCTTAGACTCGTCTCATTAAGCTTTCTTTTTCTACACCCACCATGACTATCAAGATAATATCTCTAAACATTAATGGTTTGAATGCCCCGCAGAAACGCACCATGGCGCTTCAAGAGTTAAAATGCCTTAAGGCTCACATAGTCCTCCTGCAGGAAATGCATTTCACACACTGGCACCCAAGTCTCACAAATAGAACCTTTCCACACGCATTCTATTCCACCTCTCCTCGCAAAACTAGTGGCACTGCTATCCTAGTCCACCGGTCAGTTCCATTAACTGTACATTCCACAATAACAGATGATCAAGGCAGATATACGATATTGATTGGCTCTATCTCCCAAATGCCTATAACCATAGCGACTCTCTATGCTCCAAATGTGGGACAGGGATCCTTCTTCTCAGACTTCTTTGCTAAACTCTTTCAATCAGCCAAGAGGCATGTCATTTTGGGTGGCGACTTTAATGTCACCTTGGATGCCAAGCTAGATTACTCGCCGCCGTCTCCCTCCTCTCTGCGGACCTCTAGAGACTCTCGCCACCTTTGCTCTTTAATCAAGCTGTATGATCTTTATGACTCTTGGCGTGTCCTGAATTCCTCTGCTCATGCATACACACACTTTTCCGTCCCTCACAACGTCCATACCCACTTAGACATTATTTTCACAAATAATTCCAACCGCTCCTTCCTTGCGCTCTTCGGATATATTTCCAGTCACCTGGTCAGACCATGCAGCGGTCTCTCTCGATCTTGATATTCTTCCCTCAGTCCGCCCCCATCGGTCCTGGTGCATGCACGACACCCTCGTCTCTAAACCAGAAAACTTACAAAAAGTGTCGCAGGCAATCGAGGAGTTCAAGAACTTCAACTCCTCCCCAGATATCTCGCTCTCTGTTCTATGGGAGGCTCATAAAGCCACCATCCGAGGCCTCTTAATTAGCATATCCTCAGTCCAGAAAAAAATCCATATAGCACACATTCAAGATCTCGAATCGGAGCTTGTTTCTCTCACCAAAAAGCATCAACATTACCCGAAACGCAAAACTTATCTCAAAATCCTGGCTGTAAAAGCTCAGCTTCAACAACTTTTATCTAATAAAGTGGCCAACACACTGAAATGGCTTCGCCAAAGATTCTACGAGAAAGGAAAGAAAGCTGACGCTCTCTTGGCTAGTAGGTTGCGTGCCAAACGGACCCGCAACAGAATCATTCATATCCAAAATGCCTCTGGCAGTAAGATATTTGACCCTGAGAAGATAGCTAACCGATTCCAGGAATTCTACTCCAAATTATATGACTTACACTGTGACACGCCTCCCCCTAAAGACCTCAGACTTCGAATCAAAACATTTTTAAATTCATGTCATCTCCCCGCGCTTAGTGAATCGCAATCATCTGCTCTTAGTCAGGAAATATCTGCCGACGAATTGAAAGATACAGTTAAATCCCTGAGAAATGCGTCCGCCCCAAGCCCAGACGGTCTTACAGCCTTATATTACAAAAAACTCCTCCCTGTCCTCTCACCCATGCTCCTAGGCCTCTTTAACTCAATTCTTTTGGGCCGAAAGTTTGACAGCGCCACCACCAGAGCTAACATAGTGGTCATCCCGAAGGAAAGAATGGATCCTAGCCTTTGTTCAAGCTTTCGTCCAATTTCATTGCTAAATATAGACCTAAAACTTTTCACTAAGATTCTAGCAAATAGCTTGGATGGGGTGATCCCCTCCTTGGTCCACCCAGACCAGGTGGGGTTCATCCCCAATCGCCAAGCGGCCGATAATACTAGGAAAATCATCAACTTGATCCATGCTTCGAATAAGCTCAAAACTCCAGCTCTGGTGCTCGCGCTTGACGCTGTAAAAAGCCTTCAACCGGGTTTCATGGCCCTTCATGCGTGAGGTCCTCAAAGTAGTGAACATTCAGGGCCCCTTTCTTAATGGAATTGCCTGTCTGTGCTGTGTGATACTCTACGGGCTATACAGCTCAATCTGCACTTGTCTCTGCTGTGTTGCTACTCCATGGGCTATACTGCTCAATCTACACCTGTCTCTGCTGTGTTGCTATTCCACGGGCTATACCGCTCAAGCTGCAACTGTCTCTGCTGTGTGCTACTCCACGGGCTATATCGCTCAAGCTGCAACCACCTCTGCTGTGTGTTACTCCGCAGGTTATACCGCTCAGGCTGCACCTATCTCCACTTTGTGCTACTCCACGGGCTGTACTGCTCAAGCTACACCTGCCTGTATTGCTGATCCTAGGACTGGACTGCTTAAACCACACCTGACTTCAGACTACTATTCTACTGTTTCAAGTCATCTCTCTGAGCTGTCCTGTTCAAGCTTCATCTACTCTGCATTAGCCTCTGGCTCAGTGGCACTACAGGGCGTAACATCAAGCTGCTTGTTGTTCTCTTCTCTGGCTGAACTGTTCATGTATTAATGAAAGTATTAAGGCAATGTATGGTACCGGATCCCTGCCGCATCTATTGTGATTATATTGCTAACTGGACTGTTACTTTTTCCTCTGTGTGCTGCTCTATTGTGATACCATATACCTGCAGCCTTATTCTTTCCACATTATTGCTGGACTGTTCATTCTATGCCATATCCAAATTACATGCTGATTGTTCACATTGCATATGATATTGCCGGTGGCTCCGCTCACCTTATACTACATTCCTAGTGTCGAGATATATATATATATATATATATATATATATATATATATATATATATATATATATATATATATCAAGACATTCCTGTTAATTCATCCAGTCATCATTAAACCGCTGATTGCACTTTTATCCTGCATCTGTCATCTATTTACCCTCGGGTACTACTACCACTTGCCAGTGTGTTACCGTACTCTCACTCCCCGAGGATCCGTTCCTACAACACCTATTGCCCGAATCCAGAATACCAAACCGTGACACTAGCCCTGTATGCAGACAACGTGATTCTCACCCTTACAAACCCTCATGTTTCTGTTCCATGTGTTTTAGCTGAAATTAATGAATATGGTCGCCTTTCTAATTTTAAAATCAACTCTGATAAGACTGAAGCCCTATCCCTCAACCTCCCTTCGAACGTTCAAATACACTTGCAAGACACCTTCAAATTTCATTGGCAGTCTCATCACATTAAGTACCTAGGAGTTTATCTTACCAAAACGTATGATCGTCTTTTCACTGCCAACTTTCCCCCACTAGTAACCGCCCTGAAGCGTGACCTTAAATCCTGGTACCCGAAATATATTTCTTGGATAGGTAGAGTGGCCTCAGTTAAGATGAATATTCTGCCAAGGATCCTATATCTCTTCCAGACCCTACCTGTACGTGTCCCATCACTTTTTCTCAAAGACCTCAGGCAAGCATCTAACATTTTGTATGGTCAGGCCGGCGTCCGAGAGTTCGCCTCAAAGTTCTCTTTAGTCATGCTCGTAATGGTGGCTTGGGGCTTCCCTGCCTCCATAAATACTACTTGACGTCTCATCTCACCCAAGCAGTTCTCTCTCACTCCCTTCCACGGGCCAGGCTGTGGGTTGACACGGAAGCGGACCTCCTTCAAATGCTATCCCCCAGTATCTTATTTTGGCTAGATCCTAAAGATCTTCCTCCTCTTCACACTCTTCCCCCAACAGTTCGCTTCTCTTTAAAAATATGGAAATATTGTACCCGTACTTTTAAGCTTTTGGTTAATCCTAAACAGATGTTTCCACTGTGGCATAACCCCTCTTTCCCTCCCGGGTATCAATCCAAAATCTTTTTCCCAATGGACAAAACAGAATATTTTGTTTCTCTCTGACATAGTCGCAATGGGGTTTTTCCCGACCTTTGCTGATCTCCGTAAGCGCTTTCACCTCTCGACTTCCGTGTTTTACCAATACCTGCAAATCCGGCACATTTTCTCTACGTTAATAGACCCTCGAGTTCCTCACAATTCCTCTCCCCTAGAAACCTTGTGTAAAAACAAAACATTTTCTAAAGGCTTAATATCCACTTTCTATTCTCTACTGATGAATCACAATTTGCCTGACAAAGAGGCTCATGAGCTCCGCTGGGAGGAGGAGATGGCTGAGAGTTTGGAACCGGAGGAATGGATGGAGATTCGCGAGGCAGTTGCTAAATCCTCTATCTGTACACAGATAAAAGAAAATTCTTACAAACTCTTATTCCGCTGGTATTTAGTCCCATCCAAACTGAAAACAATCTATCCGACATCCTCTGACCTCTGCTGGTGCAACTGTGGCCAGCGTGGCTCCCTGTCCCATATTTGGTGAAGCTGCCCAAAAATCATCCCTTTCTGGCTGACCTTATTTATAAAATAACTAGTCTAAGACCCCCATTCCATCTAT
Source organism: Mixophyes fleayi (assembly GCF_038048845.1). NCBI lineage: Eukaryota > Metazoa > Chordata > Amphibia > Anura > Limnodynastidae > Mixophyes > Mixophyes fleayi. The sequence continues at coordinate 128,486,541 of NC_134404.1, read as the reverse complement.
CTTACTTTCTCCTCGCTCGACTACCTCTTGACACCCACAAAATAATGTGGTTACTCCCGGGCCATATTCTGACCACAGCCAGATGCTTAATAGCTAGTAAATGGAAACAACCAGAGAGCCCTTCTATTCCTGAACTAATTCAGAGTATTTGGTATACATATAACCTATAACACATGACTAGGATAGTTAATGATCGTCCTTACAAATTTCTCTCCACATGGCATAGGTGGCAGGAGTACTTCTCAGCTGCACATTCCTCTTCTTAAAAAATGAAAAAATAGATACCCTGGTAAATTCTTGAGCTGAGTCTCGATAGGACCTGTTTTCCCTTCCTTCTTCTATGTTCTTCCCTCTACTAACACACCCTCCTCTCCCCCCCCCCCCTCTATCCTCCTCCTCTCTGTTTTCATCGTCTGATATTTCCTTTTCCTCTCCCCCTCACCTTTTTCCCTTCATGTTACTTCAGATATCTCATAACCACTATACTATTGACACACGTCTGCCCACATGTGACAACATTTGAGGACCACCCCATCTGTAGTGGTTCTGAGTTCTATACACTACCTGTATTATAAACTCATGTTGTTAATACTGTTATACGTTGTATTATCATACCATATGCTGTACCGCTTCTCTTTGAAATAATTGAATAAAAACATGTTTCAAAAAAAAAGGTCAGTAGAAAATGTGTGCCATCATTTTTTTTTTTTTCTTAAAAATGTCAGTACAAAATATCATCGTATCCCTGGTAACTTCTTTCATAAAAGATGCAAAATGTTGCACTCCTGCATATGCAACCATCTTGTCAAATAGATGCTTATCCCCATATAACTCTATGCAGAAAATGGAATTTGCTGCTTGGGTCCGCATTCATTTTCAGTTGGTAAATTACTTTTATGAAATACAAGGCAGAGAGTGAGAGGTATAGTTTTATAGCAGAACTTTATAAGGAACACAAGTATACTAATAACTGTGTATTCAAAGTCCACATAATCACTTTTCATTTAGTGCCCTACTCTGACCTGTCACAAATCTGTCAACAATTAATATCTCATTCTTATCACACATTACATCTATAACCTGGACTTGGCAAGAACTCTCTGCAACATTGACTGTTCTGCCAAAAAAATGACACCACAACTATGCTCACTGCCACTTTGCTAGGTGGGTAAGAGTTTCTTATCTTTAACCGTTTCAAATAGTGTGATAAAAATGCGGACTGAGATTAGATATTTCCTTCTTTCCTTCTTGTACAGGCCCTGCAAAATGTATCCATGTCTGTGTATGGGAAATGGGAACATTATTCATGACTACAATGTTGCCTGTAAGTTAATGTGAAAGTAATGAGGACTGGAATTTGGAACTTCCACATGTACCTATTATGTCTTATCTTGAGGGTGCAGCAAATGTAATTGATGTTTAACTTCCTCATTTAATCTAAAAAAAAAAAAAAAAAAAAAAGGCAATTTTAATGTGTATCCTTGTGTAATAAGGGAATTGTGTAGGAGATGAGAAAAAGTATCAAACAAAAATGCTTTTTTCAGGACACAGACACTACATATATCAATGAAAGCCATCACCAGCTAGAGAAACATTGAGATGCCATGTGTCATTACAGTTCCCTCTTTTCCTTTGTAACAGGACAGGAAGGATTGAAATATTGTCTCTTCTCATATTTTTAATTGGTTTCAACTTAACTGCAGTTGAGAATGAGCAATACTAGACAATCTAAATGTTTGTCCACTTTTCGACAACCCCTATCATCAACATTTTTTTATATAGTGCCAGCGAATTCTGTAGTGGTAGCGCTTTATATTTTACAAACACAGTAATAAACAATATTGGATAAAATAGACAGACATTGTGAACCTCAGATTAGTTCACCAGATGGGATCTAAAATGCCTGCTTGTCCTTCACTCCTTGGGTAGTCCCGCTCATTATAGTCTTTTCCTGTGATTTCCAGATGCCACAACAAATCATCAAATCCCTCTGCGCACACCTGCTCAAGGATGAGTGTAAGGATATATATACACACATATATATTACAATGGTGTCAAGATTCAAGTTTTTGGTGGACTTTCACAGTCTTATTCTGCTAAACAATTTGACAGGATAATGGTGTGGTTTTTTTCCCCCCATCTCCTCCCCCAGAAATAGATTGTTGATGGGATTTTCTCAATTCCTCAACATTCTCAGCATGTGCTTATTTGTTCAATGTCTCTGCAGCTCAAAATGGCTCTTGCCAGTCTCCCACTTGGAACTCTTCCTAAATAACTCCCAACTGTACACTCTGTACCACTCTATCAGTGATTGGGTCAGCTTAATTTGGTCGAACATAAGGCAAGATCAAGACTATATCAATGGGCATGAATGCGAATAACACTGGTCATACTCGCACACTCTTCCCTGAATTCAAGTTAGAGTAAGACCTCTAATCACAGATGTCACCAGCCTCGGACTGGCCTGCCGGCCAGCCGGGCTGTAGACCGGTAGGCCCAGCCGCGATTAAGCCCCGCCCCCTCCGACATTGGGGCGGAGCTTGCAGGGAGCACCTCGTAGACGGTCGTCTGTGTAAGAAACACACTACCGCGCAGGCGCAGAGAGCCGTGCCTTGGCTCTCTGCGCCTGCGCGGTAGTGTTTTGTGAACTTCAGCAGGGGAGGAGGACGGAGTTTCTACCGCGGCTGTCTTCTTGTCACTAGCCGCGCCGCCCAGAGGAGCAGGATGCCGGAGCTTTTCAAGGTAAGGTAAGTGGCAAAAAGAGGGGTTACTATTACTACTCGTTTCCCACAGTGAATGAGGGTTACTTTTCACCTCTTTTTTTTCCCCCTCTTTGTACTGCAGTCTGCAGGTACTGTTAAATTGCACACAGATAGCTGACTAGCATTCACCATAAGTGTGTACAATGCTCTGGATCTTAGGAAAAAGCTATAAAGGGTTAAGTAAAATCAGCAGTGATTAGACTCCTTTGTTGACATTTATTGTGGGAGTCTATTACATTCAGAATTTGTGGAGCAACAACCAATGTGAGGTCCAGAAGTAATGCGTAGCACCTCACTCCCTGCCAATCGAGGAGCCAGAATTGGGAGTGCCCAACCTGTACCCAGAAGCCTCCACAGGAGGGGGATCCAGGTTAACCAGTACTAGCAAGAGGTTACGACTCATGCTGTACCAACAAGATGCAGAGGCTGCAAGGACCAGATATCTTTTTCCTCATTGCCTGTGAGCCTTGTATAAGCATGTGCCCCAAAAACAGGCTGTCATTGGAGCAGGACTGCCTTGCTGGCTGTAAGAGGGGGAGAATGCTAGTAACCACAGGACTGTGCCCAGGGGTTGGCTAAAGAGAGACTGATAATTATAACGTATTCAGTTGTTATGGTATAATTGTTTAACCTTTTAATAAAAAGTACTATAGCTCCGTTGTGTTAAATAAACTTAAGTTTTCATTATTCAGATGTTTGCCTGGATGTGAAAATACCAGTGTACACAATTAATGAAAAACTTTTGTTTTATACATCACGGAAACATTATCATTGTAAAATTCTGTAGATGGTTTAGCCAAACGGTATTGTCACAAGGCTTAGCAAGAGAGTTCCCCTGCTTTGGTTCTATACACTGTTAAAAACACCACAACTCCTGGGAAACAATAAAGAATATATATGTATATATAGTGTGAATTGAGAGTACTATAGCTGCACAGAGAACACTAAATGCTGAGTTGGTTTGGGTCTATAGTTGAATGTGGGGCTGAGTGTGGGGAGGAGGCTGAGTGTGGGGAGGGGGGCTATCTATTAAATGTGAATATTAATTATTTAATGCTAGGAATGGTAGTGGGAAATGGCTGTATTAAACGTAAATGCTATTGATTTATTGCTGGGGCCGTTTGGAGGGAGGGTAATAGGTTTATTTATTAAATGGGAATACTATTAATTTAATGTTGGGGTTGGTTGGACGGAAATAGATCTATTTATCAAATGTGAGTGCTATTACTTTAATGTTGAGGCTGGAGAGAGGCCTAATTATTAAATGTGGGTGCTGTTGATTTAATGGCAGGGATGGTTGGCGTTTCTAAATGTACCAATTATTTTTTCCAAATAGGGCCCTCAACATTCCAGGATGCAGACAAGCCGCAACTAAAGAAACCAGCAGCCACAGGTAGTAAAAGTGACAACAACAGGTAGGACAGTCTGTCAAATGTTCTGAGTCTAGTGTAGGCTTGGCTAACCTGTGGTACTCCAGGTGTTGTGAAACTACAAGTCCCAGCATACCCTTCCAGCAATAAGCTGCTATATATTGGCAAAGCATGCTGGGACTTGTAGTTTCAAAACACCTGGAGTGCCACAGGTTAGCCAAACCTGGTCTAGTGGGACAATCCTGATTTTTGGTGACTGTTCTGCCCAATCTAAGAGGCAGGTCAAGACTGTGTATTCTTTATACACACACTGCATTCTTTATATACTACACTAAGGTGCTAGCTGTCCTTTGTGGGCTGACCGCTCCCCCTCTAGTGTCTGGTCCCGCCTCTATGATGGCTGACCACACCACCTCTGGTGGGCCCCTAGTGTTGCATTCCCGGTGGGCCCTTCATGCCCCAGTCCGACACTGGATGTCACAGTGCATATTTTAAATCCTCTGATTCCGCCACTCCTACATTGGAGGTGGTACTCAGCTCTAATAACTACAGGGTACAGTTTACTAAATGGTACTTAGTTTATTTATATATTATGGCAGGACCCCGCTACTGCTGAAAGACACGGGAACTACTTCTTCTTTTTTATGCAGTTTTAATGTCAGAATGGTAAATGTATTTGACACCATACAGATTTCACACCGCTTCTTGAGACCCTAAACACTAGCTAGACAAAGACCAGCTCTCTAAAGACTAGCTTACCCAGCGTTTGTCTCCCTGAACAATGAAACAAGCAAGGTTTTATACATAACACTCCTCCCACAGTCCCAGCTTGATGGCCAGGTGACACACCCACCTTCCCTTTAAGAGGAAACTCCCATCAGTGGTTCTGTTTGCCCTGAAAGATACACCATGTCTGTTTGCTGTGGGGAAGGACATTTCAAACTGATTAACATAGCCACAAGGACAAGAGGAGATCTAAAACTATAGAATTATCCAAGCAACTCTAGGACCTTGAATCACTGTATAAAACCTCTTAGGATCTGGCAATCCTGCAGAACACTAAGAATTTAAAGGGGAACTAAACCTGATTATAACTGACTATAAAGTCGAAATGTTGAAACAAACCTTCTATGAGAAAGGTGCTATGCCACAAGAAATAGATCCTTATATTCTAATCACAAAATATTAGCTATTAAAGCCCCCTCAAAAAATCTTACATATGACAGAAATGCAGGGGGTGGAGGTGGGAAACATTAAAGTATCTATTTTCTGACCACAATTTCTTAACCCTCACAGAGTCATGACAAATTGTACTTGGCCTCACAATTTAATCTCAACTGGCATTCTAGAAAAATAAAATACTTTGGCATCTGTATAACCTCATCATATGACACCCTATATCAAGAAAAATTATTCTCCTCTTTTAAAAAGAATTACAAAAGATATCTCATCTTGGGAACCTTTAATAATTTTGTGGCTAGGTAGGATCATGGCCATCAAAATGAGCATACTGCCAAAATTATTTTACTATTTTCAAACCCTCCTGCTTTCAGACCCATATTCAGTTTTTAATGATTTGCAAAAAAAAGACTTCAACATTTATGTGGATAAGGACACCAAGGAGTATAACTCAAATGATCCTCGAAATATCAATTAAGGTGGGTGATAGAGGTTTCCCTGATACTAAACTATATTACTGGGTATCACGTTTAACACAGATTGCTGTAACTTTTACCCCCCTCCTAAAATAATAACATGGGTAGACATTGAAACTACTTTCTTAGTCCTTACCTATTTCATCTCTCTAGGACCTCCCTAAACCACGTAAATATGTCAGTTTAAATTAGCTTCCTACCATCAAGTTTGCTCATAAAATATAGACTCCTACTTACTTAAATCACTCATTGCCCATTTCAACTATTACACCAATATGGGACAACTCCACATTTTCCCAAGGGTTTGCCCCCAAGTTTTATGAGCTCTGTATCCTAATTGGAATCAAATATATATAGCCCATCTTTCTGAAAATGAACATGTTCTTTTTTGCTCAATATCCAACAAAAATATCCTCTATTGAATCCCAAACTTCCAAAATATAAAAATTCTTGCAGATCACACAGTTGTCCTCTTGCTATCCTCTCAAATCGAACTTGAATCAATCTGTGTGCAATGCCCTTTAACAAAATGGTATTACATCCACAATGTATAATGTTCTCATTTACAAATTAACAACTTCTCATAGGAGACATGTCCCATCACTCACATTCACATCTTTTGAAGTTTTTGAAGTACATGTTGTTAGGATTTTTAACCCATTCTCTATGCGTGTTGCTGTCATCTATCGCCCCCCTGGTCCACACCAACAATTTCTTGAACACTTCTCTGCATGGCTCCCTCACTTCTTATCTACTGATATCCCCACCATCATCATGGGTGATTTCAACATCCATATTTCTAATCCACATTCCAATGCTGCTTCCAAACGACTCTCTCTAACCTCCTCACTTGACCTCTCCCAGTGGATTAAATCCACTACTCATCAGGATGGCCACTGTCGTGATCTTGTTTTCTCTAGACTATGCTCAGTTTCTCATTTCCTAAACACTCCTTTCCCCCTCTCGGATCATCACCTTATTAGCTACTCGCTCACTCCCAGTTCTTTACTCTCCCTAGTGTCAAACTCTTCCAAGCCTCCTCACAACCGCAGGAATTTCAACTCTATTGATTTTCAACAGTTTTCCACTTCTCTCCAACACCTTCTCTCCCCAATTTCTACATTTTCCTCCCCTGATCGGGCAGTACCCCATTTTCATCAAACCCTAACAACTGCCCTGGATCAAGTGGCTCCAGCGACACTACATACTTCGCGTAGAATTCGTTGCCAACCGTGGCACACTACAGTAACACAAACTCTACAAAAACTCTCATAAAGCAGAATATCACTGGCGTAAATCTTGTGCCTCTAATGATTTCATCACATATACTGATATCTACCACTCCTATAGAAATGCTCTGGACACTGATAAACAAGCATACTTCCGATCTCTCTTCATTTGATCCCACAAATGAAGAGGAAGTCTCTACTCTCTTCTCATATTCTTACTCTACCTCCTGTCCTCTTGATCCCATTCCCTCACAAATTGGTATGTCCCTGTCTCCTGTTCTCATTCCCCCTCTAACTAAAATCTGTAATCTCTCTCTTTCTACTGGTATTTTTCCATCACTATTCAAGCATGCAGTGATTACTCAATTTTAAATAAACAAAATTCTGACCCTAACTCTCTTGTAAATTACCACCCCATCTCCCAGCTCCCATGCCCCTCCAAGTTTCTCGAGAGAATTGCCTACACTCGCCTCACACACTTTCTTACAGCAAACAACCTGTTGGATCCTCTTCAGTCAGGTTTTTGCTCTCAACACTCCACAGAGTCTGCACTGACCAAGGTTGTCAATGATTTGATCACAGCAAAAAATAATAACCATTACTCTCTTCTAATTCTCCTGGATCTCTCTGCTGCATTTGACATACAACCGCTACAATCCCTAGGTCTTGAAGGCACTGTCCTATCCAGGTTCTCATCCTACCTATCTAATCGCTCTTTCAGTGTTAATTTCTCTGGATCCACCTCTGCTCCGCTTCCTTTATCAGTTGGAGTACCACAAGGCTCAATCCTAGGTCCTCTGCTATTCTCTTGGAAAACTAATAAGCTCCTTTGGATTTCAGTATCATCTCTATGCGGACGATACACAAATTTATCTATCCTCTCCTGATCTTTCACCATCTGTGTTGTCTCACGTTACTGACTGTCTTTCTTCCATTTCATCTTGGATGTCTTCTCGCCAACTCAAACTCAATCTTTCAAAAACTGAATTAATAATATTCCCACCCAAAAACAAAAGCTTCCTGCCTGACATTTCAATTTCTGTTGATAACATGACCATAAATCCCACCCCGCAAGCTCGTTGCCTAGGTGTAATCCTTGATTCACAACTGTCATTTATCCCCCACATCAACTCTATATCTAAATCATGTTACATACACCTAGAGAACATTTCCAGAATACGCACATATCTAACACAAGACACCGCAAAAACATTAATTCATGCACTCATCATCTCCCGCATCGACTATTGCAATTCCCTCCTTAATGGTCTTCCCAAAGTCAGACTTGAACCCCTACAATCTATTTTGCATGCAGCGGCTAGATTGATTTTCCTTACTAACCGTTTTTCCTCTGCTGAGCCACTCTGTCAGTCTCTACATTGGCTGCCTGTATATCAACAAATCCAATATAAAATTCTTCTACTAACATACAAGGCCATCAACAAAATTGCACCGACATACATTTCCTCACTGGTCTCGAAATATCTCCCCACTCGACACCTCCGTTCTGCACAAGATCTACGTCTCTCCTCCACTCTCATCACATCCTCCCATTCTCGGTTACAGGATTTTTTCCGGGCTGCACCCACGTTGTGGAATTCCCTCCCTCGCACAGTAAGACTTTCCTCTAGTCTTCAAACCTTCAAGCGTTCACTGAAAACCCACCTCTTCAGACAAGGTTATGATATTCCTCAGCCACCATCTTAATTTCCCTAGATTACCCTATTACCATCCTCTACACAGCTAACGCAAGACAACAACCCTCTGACCAACACTGCAACACACACCCCCCACTCAATACTTTTACCTTTGTGTTCTAGCTGGTCCGTTGTGCAATATTATGTAGCACTTGCCCTTGTGTTTCTCACTCCCATTGTCCTATAGATTGTAAGCTTGCGAGCAGGGTTCTCTTACCTCTCTGTCTGTATGTATTACCCAGTATTGTTTTATCAATGTTTGTTCCCAATTGTAAAGTGCTACGGAATTTGCTGGCGCTATATAAATAAATGTTGATGATGATGAGATATTACAGTGGGAATCTGATCTAGACCCTGAAGAGGATTATTGGGAGGTGGTCAGAAACAGAACTACCCAAGCTTCCATTTTCGACAATAATCAAAGAGATGGCATACAAATTATATTATGGGTGGTACCATTCCCCCAATAAACTACATAAAATGTATGGTACGTCTGATCCAGCTTGAAGGGGCAACTTTGGCAACAGGGGAACATGTCCATATATGGTGGACATGCCCGATAATCTCCCTCTTTTGGGATGAAATATATCAACTATTCAACTCTCATCACTAAAGTTCCTTGGATCTTTCTCCTCTTCTACTCTGTACAAAATCTAGACAAATGTTCTATAGATTTTCTACATATTGACAGCAACTAAATTATCCATAGCCATCCATTTAAAAAAACAGACTCCACTCCTTTGTCTTTATTTAAATTTTTGTCTGGTATGTTGCATACATGGAAATATTTACAACTTCCCTTCATGACAAATCTGATCATTTTTATAAGTCTAGGACCCTTGGCTTTCAATAGAAAACCAGACACCATACCTCTCCTCCATATAATGTTCATCTTCTGCCTGTTGTGAATAACCTCTTTACAATTTCTTTTGATCTTACTCACCTAACAATAACACTCAAACTGGGCTTCATTAATCCCATCTTATATACAACGCTTGTTCTCCTGTACACTCCCCCCTTTCCCACACCCTCTCCCTTATATACCAAAACAAATTCTTGTTTGAAACCCTGTAATTGTTCTCTTGTATCTCTTTAAAATATGTAGTGCAAAATTAGTAAACAGAATATGTTTATGTATTCTACTTGATCATGTTTCTGATTGCTTATATCTGTTGAAAATAAAGAGTTTTAAAAATATAATAAGTTCCAACAAGAGACTGAGCAACTACTCTGATCTGGTCACCTTAAGTCTTACACATCGCAGAATAATAGAAGAGGATAAAACATCCCGTTTGTGAATTACATTCTATCTTTGGAATAATATCTTCCAAGTGAATTCACTGAGGGGTGTGGGATATGTTCCCTATGTTTATGGGGTGGTGCAAATATATGTCACCTTTATTCACTAAACTAATTAAAAACATGATTATTAATAAAAAATTATTCTTTTTTATGTTATCACTTAGATACAGATTATATAGTGTCATTGAATTACTTTTAGGATTAATGCATTTTATTGAACCTATATTGCACTATGATATGTTTGTTTTGCTTTTTCACCATACACTTGTGGGAGGAAATTTTAAAGCACACATGTATTCATCTTTGGATTCTGGAGTGAACAGTATCATATTACTATATTATTACCATATTATCTACTAAAAATAGATTTAGAAGAAGCCATCTCTAATAGGTACTGTACCCATTTAAAGACTCTTGATTCTATTTAAGGTGCTGTAAACAAGGGAGAATATATATATATATATATATATATATATATATATATATATATATATCATTGCAAATTATTATAAATTGTATACAAGGTATAACATTTAGTGATTTAGTGATTCTACTGTGTGTGGTCCCTAAAAGGAGTGGAAATTATCCTTTGGAAACTGTTCATATCAGTATTAAAGTTTAATGTGGCAATTATACCCTACACAGCTTGGTATATGCCCTTGGAATGATTAATCAGAATTACAAATGTAAGGCGTGATACATACCTTTTTACTTACCTGGTACATGAAAAGGGTTTCTCAAAGAATCAGCATGCTAGTTGTAGCAGTGCAATGGCCATAGTGGCAATCTACATAAACGCCCAGCTTTCAAGAACCACGGCAGTGGCATTCTAATTGGAAGCTGTGCCAGTCAGGGAAAGGGCAAGTTAGTGAGGTGACAGGCAAAACAGGTAGGAATAGAGAGGCATTATTCTGCACTTGGCCAAAGATTTTAAGTTGGCAGGAAGAATACTAGTACATACTGAATAGACAAGGCAAGCTGAAGTTTTGAAAGAAATGACTTAGATGTTGTGTAACGTAGTAGGGAAAATGGTGAAAAGTGAGTAGGTGGGTTGGGCACACATTTTATATTTAATATATATTAGTATAACTGTATTGGGGTCACCGTCTTCTCGGCTGGATGGTTGCACTTCAGCCAGAGAAATCGCATAAGTCCAACATTCCAGGTTAATAACCTCAGCTAATTTTATTCACCAGCTTGCAACACATAACAAGATCATAAACAAAATCCTAGCCGTCTGACTACTAGCTAATACAGTGTAATACACTCTCTAGAGTGAGGGGCCTAATGTCCCTCACTTTAAATCAAACAAATGGCACTCACAGCATAAACTGCAGCTTCTCTCAGAAGACCCTTGATATCCTCCCCAAACAGTGAGAGATCAGGGCTGGAGCCTTTTATAAGCCCCACACAGGTGTGTGTCCTGATTACTCTCCTGGGAGTCTGCAGAGCCAAAGACCCGGACTGGGCATTTTATATAGAGCCCACCCTACTCTCTCCATACTAAACACCAGGGACCCATTACCAGCTATTCCTGAAAGACCAAATGAGAAGTTTATCCTCAGAAGCAAACAATCTCCCTGGTGTTTAAAATGCAAACAACAGGAACCTGTGACTTATGTACCTGCCATTTACCTGTTGCCCAGAGCTTCTGTCACAATATATATATATGCACATATGTATATATCCCTATCTCTTTCTCTCTCTGTATATATATATATATATATATATATATATATATATACATATATATATATATATATATATATATATATATAGATATAGATATAGATATATATATATATATATATATATAGATATAGATATATGTGTATAAATATACACATATATACACATATATATATATATATATATATATACATATGTACACATACATACATATATATATATATATATATATATATACATATATATATATATATATATATGCACGAACACAGGCACATGTATGCATATATATATATATATATGTATGTATGCACACGCATGTATATGTGTATATATATACATATATATATATATATATATATATATATATATATATATATATATATGGTTTTCACAAAGTTTGCTGCTTCAGTGTTTTTAAAACTTTGTCAGAAGTTGCTATAGTATACTGAAGTAAAAATACAAGCATATCACAATTGTCAAATGCTTTTATTGATAATTACATTTATTTTATGCAGTCAATATTTGCAGTGTTGATCCTTCTTTTTGAAGACCTCTGCAATTCGCCCTGGCATGCTGTCAATCAACTTCTGGGCCACATACTGACTGATGGCTGTCAATTCTTGCCTAATCAATGCTTAGAGTTTGTCAGAATTTGGGGGGGGGGTGATTTTGTCCACCTGCCTCTTGAGGGTTGACCACAAGTTTTCAATGGGATTAAGGACTGGGGAGTTTCCTGGAAATGGACCTAACATTTTGATGTTTTGATCTCTGAGCCACTTAGTTTTCACTTTTGCCTTATGGCAAGGTGCTCCATCATGCTGGAAAAGGCATTGTTTGTCACTAAACTGTTCTTGGATGGTTGGGAGAAGTTGCTCTTTGAGGATGTTTTGGTACCATTCTTCATTCATGGCTGTGTTCTGAGGCAAAATTGCGAGTGAGCCCACTCCCTTGGCTGAGAGGCAACCCCACAAATGAATGGTCTCAGGATGCTTTACTGTTGGCATGACACATGATTGATGGCAGCGCTCACCTTCTCTGGGCAAACATTTTTCCAGATGCCCCCCCAAAAAAAAGAATAAATATATATATATATATATATATATATATATATATATATATATATATATAATTTTATACAAGTAGCCAACTATTCATTAGGGTGAAATTGTAGGAATTTAATCTTATACTGTATTTCTGGACTAACTATAGGGCTACAAGATTGAGATATAACTATTTATTATCCTAGTTATATAAATAGTAGGTTGGTGTACAAATAAAGTATACATTTTGTAAACAATATAAATACACTTACAAATTTTAAAATGAACTTGTTTATTTTTATGAATACAAAAGTTTGATTTTCTAACACATATTTAATTAAGGTTATCCTCTATTTTGGTGTAGTTTATTACACATTCATATAAGAAATGGTACAGTATTAGGCTAGATACACACTGGAGAATTTTATAATTCATGTGTACACACCAGACACGTTTTAAACGATTATCGACTGTCCATGCAGCGACTTTCACAGCCATATTGTCGTGTTAAAAGATTTTGATTTTACACAAACTGAAACAGCATATGACGCCCCTACAGTGATATTGCCAAGCAATTTAAATACTGGGCAGAACGTCTTCAGTAAGAACCTTCCAAAAACTCTTAAAAGGCAAAGGAAACACATTTTCTTCATTCATTCTATAACACATCTTTGTGTACAGTTTATGTTCGGTCGCAACTGCACAGCAACAATTTATTTTAATATTATGGCTACTGTTGAAGAAAAGTCAGTTACTGTTCTTTTGCTACTCACTATGGCCAGAAGACTGCAAGTACAGACCTGAAGAGAAAGGACTCCAGTTTAAGGAGACCCATATCTGCGCAGAGACTGGTTGCTGCCCTGAGTGTTTGGCTACAGGAAGGACGCTGGCTGATCTCAAATACAACAACAACCTATTGGATCCTCTTCAATCAGGCTTTTGCTCTCTACACTCCACAGAGACTGCGCTGACCAAGGTTGTCAATGATCTGATCACAGCTAAAACTAAAGGTGATTACTCTCATCTAATTATCCTGGACCTCTCTGCTGCATTCAACACTGTTGACCACACTCTCCTCATACAGACGCTACAATCCCTAGGTCTATAAGACACTGTCCTATCCTGGTTCTCATCCTACCTATCTAATCACTACCTCAGTGTTAATTTCTCTGGCACAACCTCCACTCCACTTCCATTATTATTGGAGTACCACAAGGCTCAGTCCTAGGTCCTCTGTTATTCTTTATCTACACCACTTGTCTAGGAAAACTAACAAGCTCCTTTGGATTTCAGTGTCATTTCTATGCAGATGATATACAAATGTATCTATCCTCTCCTGATCTCTCACCACCTGTGTTGTCTTGTGTGACTGTCTTTCTGTATCATTGTAGTTGGAGCTGTCTCCTGTTGGACATTACACATTACTTGTTCTGACAAGGAAAGCAGGCTGTGTAATGCAAGAGAATAAAAATAGTGAGTATAACATTTCATGCATGTGTAACGCCCCCCTGCAGGGAAACAGGGACAGACGCAACACAAAAGAACTTACCTTGAAAATGATGGTCACCTCCAGTCCTCTTCCGATATCCCAGCTGCGATCCGATCCCAGCAGATCCGCAGCCGAAACCCTTGTCACCTCCAACCACGTCCCTCTAGGAAAGAGACAGAGATTACGGCCGTGCCTACCAGATAAGGGCTGTCCAAGAATACGGCAAAGAACGAGGACACGGTCAGTCCAAGCTCACTTGCCACCTCCTCACTTTGCTCTTGCCAAGATGCGGGGGACTACAGGCACTTAAGACCAAGACTAGTCCGAGGACTAATCCCGCCTCAAGTACCTCACAAACCTGCCGGTGAGGGCCTAACCGAAAGGGGGAATCAAGCGTGTGACTCACCGGGACACTCCCACTTCCGATCCGGTTCTCCTGCACCTTCCCGACACCTAAGGATGACAAGAACACACAGCCTCCCTCTACGCTCTCAGTGAGACTAAGATGGCACCCACAAACTTAAACTGACTACAACAGCGACCCGACCCTTACAACACTCTAATGGTCGGCAACGCAACTACGTCAAACAACTATGTCTACCTAGGTGTGGTGCCCTAACGGAACTGCTCACTTACCACTACAGGGAACACCAGCCGGTGTTCACGGACTAAACCGGAGGGCGGTACCTAACCCCCTCACCCAGGTCGTACCAAGAAGCTGCCTTCTTGCTATGGGGTCACCCACAGACCCTAAGGACCGGCTGCTTCAAGCCCGGCTGAGGCTCAGTGGAATAGCACACTAACCCGCGAGCCGACTGCCGCGCGGAACAGCCGATCGTAACTGAACCGCCCGACTGCCTGTACTCGGGTATCTCACACGTGTCCCCACGTCCGGAACCACAGGTCCACCTGCACGGAACCGGCCTTTGGGACCCTCAATCAGAACCACGAGCCGCCCCTGGAACTGCCTCAAGGTGTGCTGCACTGCCACCAACTCACTCAGCCACCCCCTCTGAGAACCAGTGTGACCCCGGGGACCTAAGGGACAGGAAAACTACGTGTGGTCTCCCCTGACTATGTGTATGCTGTAAATCTACACTTGTTCCCCACAGCACGAGTTAACACAGGAAAACACAGGAACAAGAGCCTACCTTCAATGGGGGCCTGACGTCTTGCCCCTGGACACAGTTATGTAGCACACCCCAAAATACAGTAATACAAACAATACTCGCCGCACAGACAAAATAAATGCAGTATACAGTACTCTGCACGCTACTTACCAGAGCACACCGCTGCTAGCCAACCAGCCGGTTGCTACAGCACCACAGGAGCCTCGCTCTACTGTACCTCCTAACTCCGTGTGCTCACCTCACACAGGACCGCGCCTATACTCACAAGGCTCTCACGCCTCTACCACACCACCAGGTCCGTCTGCCCTTCACACCATGGGCCTCTGCCCAGCTACACACAGAGCCTCGTGCTCTGATTAATGGGACTCAGGCCCCTCTCTAACTCAGGGCTCTGAGCCCACTAACTAGGGCCTTGTGCCCTGCTACCTAGGGGCACTAGCCCCTGCCTGCATAGGCCCTATGGCCTCCCTAACTAACTGAGGGCCTTGTGCCCTTTTAAGCCTACGGGCTACCAGCCCCTAACCAGGCCCTGTGGCCTTCCTATGGCCTCTAGGCCACTAACTACCTAAGGGCCTTGTGCCCTTGCACCTGGGGCTCTCACGCCCCCTGACTAACTAACAGGGCCTTGTGCCCGTTAACAAAAGTATTGTGGCCTACTGGCCCACTAACTCATGGGACCTAGTGCCCAAGTCCCTGGGCTTTGTGCCCCTAATTCTCCG
The DNA here is from genome assembly GCF_038048845.1 of Mixophyes fleayi. Lineage (NCBI taxonomy): Eukaryota > Metazoa > Chordata > Amphibia > Anura > Limnodynastidae > Mixophyes > Mixophyes fleayi. The sequence continues at coordinate 128,470,456 of NC_134404.1, read as the reverse complement.
TGCCACGGGCCTTGTGCCCGAACGTGGCCACTGGCCTAGTGCCCGAATTTAACGTTGAGACTACTTACCTGCTCTGCGCAGGAATCTCAACTTGCCATGCCGTCTTCTTCCTTCTCCGGGTCTTCCAGACCCTCCAGCCGGCGGCGCCTCTTCTCCTCTTCGGCGCTGGGTCTGCTGCTGCTGCTGGGGCGGGGGCGCTCTCAGCCCTTACAAGGGCTCCTCGCCGACGATCTCCGCTGCTGGTCTTCTTCCGCTCCGGACGTCCCACGACGTCCTTCTCCCTCCGCCGCCGACTCTCTTCTGCCAAAATGGCGCCATTAGCCGGCGCGAGCGCTGATTGGCTCGCGTCGGTGCCAATCTTTTGAATGGCCGGGCGCGAGCCGCGATTGGCTCGCGTATCCGGCCGCTGATTGGCCAGCGGGGAAAGATGAGCCCTGATTGGCTCATCCTTCCTCCGCGGACGGGACCTGCAAAGAAGAAGGATGTATACTCACCGCTGGAGCCCCGGACCGGTAAGTAAGATTTCTCTTCTTTCTTCACCCTTTTGCTGGGCACCGGAGCTGGGGACCTCTTATGTCCCTTCAGGGACGCGGCGATGGCGGGCATCTTCGCCCGCTTCTCGGGCACCAGGCACATCTTCAGCCCCTCCAGGGGCATAGCGATGGCACTCCTCTCCAGGGACATCCTTACACATGTACCAATTTAACAATTTCATATTTAAATGGTGTGGATGCTGTGCTATGGCAGAATAACATTATGTAATGTATACAGAAGCATGTTATATGTGTACACTTGATTGTGATGTATATATTATACAATATGTAATACAATAAACCTTTTATGCATTACCAACATTTTTCACTTACTGTTCCACTTGGTGGTAAATCAACACTCTGCACCATTTCACTAGGGGAACTACTACTGTCCATATCCAGGTTGCAGGTAGACTTTCTTGTTATTTCATTTTCACGGATGATGTGCAGGAGGTCAAAGTACCACAGCTTTGGCACTTATACATCCTCTGCTGCAGCCCCTGGTTTTTTTTCAGGCCTCAGTCTTATTTAGTTATTTTTGAATACAGTCCTAAGATTCTGTATTTTCCCCTTGGCCCACTCAGCTTTTGCTCCAGGGTAATGTGGAGGGCATGCTTTAACCAGTTTTTGCATAGCCACATCCTGCAATTGCCTGTTGAAATATTCTTTAGATTTAATTTTCCACAAGCAAGGATGAGCTCTATAGGTCTCAATGAAGTCCTTCATGAGCTCCACATTGCAGTCATATGCCATTTTGAAATGTTATGCACAAAATATGCAAGTAAAAAATTGTTATATTTGCACAGAGAACACTTGCATATAAGATTGGGAAAAAAAATAATAATCAGTAAGTTAAATAGTATCTACTTTAGAAATAAATAAAATAATATTAATAATAATAATAGAAAAAAAAAATATATAAGCACAATACAAACGTTAACCGTACCATTACAAAATATATATTTATGCCGCATTTCTGATAAGCACAAGCCTACAACAAAACATACATTATCCTATCATAAAGAATGTACCTTGAGCTTTAACAGATGAAAGGTGGTAAAACACTGAGAGTATCCCTATGTATTCCACAGAGTTTTCGGAGTTAAATAATATGACATATCAGCAAACACAATGTTATTATACACAAATGAAATTCAACCACAATGCTCCATTTTGTACCTGTACCATCCCTGATTGGTCCATATCTGAAAGGAACGTCCGTGTCTGTGTTTATAAAAATAGCGAAGAGCGTTGAGGGACATAAGAAGATGGTGGAGGAGGAGCAGGTGGACTTGCACAAACAAGGTGAAAAAATTCATGAAGGAGTCGTGGGGGATAGAGAAGAAGAAGAAATGCATTCAACGTACATTAAAAGAGCAACACCAATGAGTATGAGAAAGATAGAGATTATGGTAAAAGTACTGGTCCAGTATGACGACAACTGTCAAAAGAAGAAATACCGAAAAGTTAATCACCGAAAGGAAGTGATTATAAAGTCTGCTAAACCAACTCAGGGAGAAACAGGGGAAGAAAAGGACAAAATTTCAAGTGCAAAAGCGGTGGTCATATTTAAAAAATAAAGAACAAAGAAGACTTGAGAGAATCTGTAAAACATTAAAAAAGTAACATATAAAAGTAACAAATTACATGTGCAAAGAAAAAATTCAAATGTTATAGAATTGTTAGAAGGGCTTGTTATTGATTTATTTTACAATTGACCATTTTTTTATTTGATAAAAAGAAAGTACAGTTAATATTTACAGAAGGAAGAAGGCATGATGAAATGTGCTGCATAGCTATTGAGAATGTTAAAATTCCAGGAAAAAATGTTATGAAACAAGAAAAACAATGAGAAAGAAATCGGAGATATTAAAGCAACAATAAAAGAAGGTATTTGTAATGACATGTAAACGTTGGCAGAAATGTTTAGAGCACCCTGTACCGTTATAATAACCAAAATAGTGCCTGTTTTACAGATCCTATGGACCAAAAGGGCAGCTTTGTAGAAATACACCAATAGGGACCACAACATACATTTATTTCGATTAGTATTCAAAGTGAGAAAATTGTACTTTTCCCTGAGGTTGAAAGGCACTTGTGTTTAATTTCTTTGTTTTATAAAATTAAAAAGCTAAAAATGTTTTTTTCATTTCCTCATAGATTCCATCGTTATATCGGACGAAAGTAGTCCTTCTGGTGATGGGAGGGGTGTGGTCGAGAAGATGGGGTAACTAAACCAATATTTTACAGAATTAAAGGCAAACATCATTGATGTAAAGAAAAAATGCAAAGAAGCTCCACTTTTACAGGGGTGAGACGCATTGGGTTACAACTATATACTTCATCAATCCATATTGGACTATCAAACTATACCAGCGATCATCGGATCAGTCATCTTGACAGTTGCTTACATCATTCACTCAGCCCGCACGCTAGAGGAAATTTGAGCGGCTTTCCTGCTGTCAGAGAAAACAGCAGGCACAAGAGCAGGCTGACCGCTTTTGTGCGGACGTCGGTTCTACATACTGTTCCTCGAGTGTTAGGGGGAGTTAATGAAGAGGATCAACAGAAGGACTTTATACAGTATGAAACCCTGCTTCCAATCGTAAGTAACCTATTTCACTTTTTCCGGATTTGTGCTTGCAAACTGATTACTCATATATACTACAGAGGAATTTCCTTTCTGGGACTATTATTGCTACATCTATAGGAAATCAGTGACTATATATTGGACTTTAAGAGATTACAAGATTTTTTTCAGTTGTATATATACCTAGATGAGTCACTGTGTCATTTACCAGACACTTATATGAATCATTGGATATACTCACCAATACTTGGTATCATTCATGCTTTCTGATACATGGATGTTATTTAGTTTTTTTATGCATATACAGATATTTCTGGCCACAATTGCAAAATTTATACTATGTTTTTAAACTTGAATTAATAAGCGATTATATACAAATAAATGCTCATATTTTTATAATATTGCAGACTCTCACTATACACCTTTTGTAGACTTGCGCCAAAGAAATTATACTTCCTTACTGTTTTATATCTGGGAGAAAATCAATTAAATCTTAAATAGGGAGTGCAGTTTACCTACATCTGTCTTTTGACATATCATGGTTATTCACACTATATTCTATTCTTATATATTGTGCCTTGGGAGTATTGGATTATATTCTATTTCACTTCTGGGAGGCTTTCTGGAATTCACTCCCACTTTTCCCTAGTTGAAGAAATTCAAACTACCCAATCACCCATAAAAGCTGCGCTGATCATTCAATCCGTTGCTTCTCAACAATAAATGTGTTGGATTAACAATGTGTGGTTTATATATATATTAGGGATGTGCACCGGCGACTTTTGAGGTCTCGTGTTTTGTGTTTTGTATCCGGATTTTTGTTATTTTTGAGGTTCGGATTTGTCTCGCAAAACACTTGACGAAAGGTCTCGGTTCGGATTTAAGGTATTGGATTCGGATTTTTTTTGAAAAAAACATAAAAAGTTTAAAAATCAAGTTTTTGGGCTTATTTTCACTCCTAGGCTATTATTAACCTCAATAACATTCAATAACAAGCATTTCCACTAATTTACAGTGTATTCTGAACACCTCACAATATAGTTATTAGTCCAAAACGTTGCAACAAGGTATCTTTCTGGACTGCGTAGAGGAGTGGGTCACCACAATATATATTAAAAACCCTGAACTTTTATGATTCGCACCAATAATTGTACCTGGACTGCGTAGAGGAGTGGGTCACCACAATATATTAAAAACCCTGAACTTTTATGAATCGCACCAATAAATGTACCTGGACTGCGTAGAGGAGTGGGTCACCACAATATCTTAAAAACCCTGAACTTTTATGAATCGCACCAATAAATGTACCTGGACTGCGTAGAGGAGTGGGTCACCACAATATCTTAAAAACCCTGAACTTTTATGAATCGCACCAATAAATGTACCTGGACTGCGTAGAGGAGTGGGTCACCACAATATCTTAAAAACCCTGAACTTTTATGAATCGCACCAATAAATGTACCTGGACTGCGTAGAGGAGTGGGTCACCACAATATATTAAAAACCCTGAACTTTTATGAATCGCACCAATAAATGTACCTGGACTGCGTAGAGGAGTGGGTCACCACAATATCTTAAAAACCCTGAACTTTTATGAATCGCACCAATAAATGTACCTGGACTGCGTAGAGGAGTGGGTCACCACAATATATATAATAAGAAAACCATCAACTTGTTTGATTCGCACCAATAAATGTACCTGGACTGCGTAGAGGAGTGGGTCACCACAATATATTAAAAACCCTGAACTTTTATGAATCGCACCAATAAATGTACCTGGACTGCGTAGAGGAGTGGGCACTGGGCACCACAATAAAATATATAAAAAACCTTCAACAGGTCTGCATTACACTACACATACGGCTGCTCCTCCATCCTCTCCATCATATACATGTTGGAGTTTTAGCGTGTGACAACCTCTTGTTTTTGATAATGTCAGTGCATTTTGAATATTTTTCAATTTGCCCCACACCACTGAATGTACTTTATCTATGATACGCATCTATCTATCTTGACTGCGTAGTGTGGTGGCCCCGGTACACAATTTGGTACCGGGGCCACAATAAAATAAATACACCCTCCACGTGTCAGAATTCCACCAAACAAGTATCTGGACTGCGTAGTGGGGTGGCCCCGGTACCCAACTTGATACCGGGGCCACAATAAAATAAATACACCCTCCACGTGTCAGAATTCCACCAAACAAGTATCTGGACTGCGTAGTGGGGTGGCCCCGGTACCCAACTTGATACCGGGGCCACAATACCTCCTCCAAACATGCTACAGACAATTCGTCATTGAGATCCCATTAAGTATGTTAAAGACAGACAGGGTCCAAGTGTTATTAGTTGACTTTGTAAAGAAAAAAACTGTCCCTGTTGCACATAGTCGTGCAATGAAGACTTACTTTTTCATTTAAAGGCACGATCTTTCAAGTGTAGTGTTTGTAAGTCTAAGTCATATTATACTTTTGGTAAAATTGGTTTTTTTTGTTCCTCTTTATGTTAATTAATTAGTAATAGAATTAAAGTAGGAAATAGAATTAAATAGAATTAAAGTAGGAAATAGAGTGGTATAGAGTTGTAGTGTGGTATAGATAGAGTGGTCCACACAATATAATAATAAAACCCTCAACTGGTCTGAATTCCACCAAACAAGTATCTTGACTGCGTAGTGTGGTGGCCCCGGTACACAATTTGGTACCGAGGCCACAATATAATTTAAAAACCCTCCACGTGTCGGAATTCCACCAAACAAGTATCTGGACTGCATAGTGGGGTGGCCCCGGTACCCAATTTGATACCGGGGCCACATTACCTCCTCCAATTTCCAAGTGTAGTGTTTATAACATCTTAACACTACACTAATTCTAGCACGTCAAAACCTCTTGTTTTAAATAATGACAGGGCATTTAACTTTTGATTTAATTTATTGAATTTGTTGGCATTTTCTTTTACTTTTTGAACATGGCAAACGACTGTTGAATGGTCACATAATGCCAAAAAAAAAGGTGCAAGATGGAATTGTCCTTGGGCCCTCCCACCCACCCTTATGTTGTTGAAATAGGACATGCACACTTTAACAAACCAATCATTTCAGCGACAGGGCCTACCAAACAACTGTGGCTGAAATGATTGGTTTGTTTGGGCCCCCACACCAATAAAACAAATTATCTCTCCCTGTACAAACTAAACAGGCTCTACTGAGGAAAGATGTCGTCCTTATCCTCAACCTCTGATTCCTCTCCCCCTACAGTGTGTACTTCCTCCTCCTCACACATTATCAATTCGTCCCCGCTGGACTCCACAACCACAGTCCCTCTGTACTGTCTGGAGGGCAGTGCTGTACTTCATTGAGGAATTGATTATTCATTTTTATAAACATCATTTTTTCAACGTTGTGAGGAAGCAACCTCCTTCGCCGCTCACTGACCAGGTTCCCCGCTGCACTAAAAACTCTTTCCGAGTACACACTGGAGGGGGGACAACTCAGTTAAAAAATAGAGCCAGTTTGTACAGGGGCTTCCAAACTGCCTTTTGGAGTTCTACCACGTCACTACCTCTAGTTAATTTAGATTGCAAGGCTTGTAAATATAAATACTTTGAAGATAAAAAAAAGCAGGCTGCACAGACTGTGGAGCTAGAAAGTGAAATTAAATGGACCACGTTACTTTGGTGGCTATCTATGCCCCCCCCCCCCCCCCCCGCCCTACACTTGTAGTTGAATATAAATAAAGCAGCCTGCATAGACTGTAGAACTAGCAATTCAAATATACAAAGAAATGGACAAAGGCAGTTTGGTATCTGTCTGCATCAGATCCCCTCTCCACTAGGAGTAAAACAGAAAACTTTTCAGGCGTTATATAATCTAGAATATAAATAGAAATTGAGAAATGCAATTTGGTATCTGTCTGCATCATAATCATCAACATCCTCCTCAGCGCCAGCTACATCAATATCCTCCTCCCAGTGCACAACATTCACACCTTCATTAGCCAAATCTGTAACTGGACTGTGGGTGATCCTTCCAGCATATGCAGAGGGCGTGCTGCAAATGCTGGATGGAGTCACCTCTTCCCGTACAGTGATGGGAAGGTCAGGGTTCACAACCAACAACACCCTTGGACTCGCCTTGGGGATTTGTGATGTCATCTGTTTAGAAGGCAGAGTTCTTTGCTGTTTTGTTGTTGTTGCTGACAGCATAACTCTCTTAAATTTTTTGTAGGGGGGGGGAGGAGGGCTTTGATCCTTGGGTGAAGTTGGACCACTAGTCATGAACACGGGACAGGGCCTAAGCCGTTCCTTGCCACTACTTGTCGTAATTGGCATATTGCCAACTTTACGTTTCTCCTCAGATGATTTTAAGTTTCTTTTTTTGCTGTTTTTTGAGAACTTGGGCTTTTTGGATTTTACATGCCCTGTACTAGGAGATTGGGCATCGTGCTTGCCAGACGACGTTGATGGCATTTCATCGTCTATGTCATGACTAGTGGCAGCAGCTTCAGCATTAGGAGGAAGTGGGTCTTGATCTTTCCCTACTTTATCCTCCAAATTTTTGCTCTCCATTATATGTAGCACAAGATACTGCAGAATGTGTGAACTTGGTAATATTGCAGTACCAATGGACTTATAATGCTGGATTGGTTTTGCAAATTTGGTTATAATTATTATTTATTTTTATTTTTTTTTAATTTTTTATTTTTTTTTACTTTTTTTTTATTTTTTACAAACTTGGGAATAATGGGGAAATAACTATGCCCTTAGAAGCACAGAGCACAGGACACAGCACCACTGGACTGAACAGGACACGGCACAGGACCCAGCAGCACTACGGAACTCAGCAGGACAGAGCACAGGACACAGCACCACTGGACTGATACTGCAGAATGTGTAAACTTTGTAATATTGCAGTACCACTGGACTTTTACTGCTGAATGTGTGAACTTGGTAATATTGCAGTACCAATGGACTTATAATGCTGGATTGGTTTTGCAAATTTGGTTATAATTATTATATATTTTTTTTTTTTTTTAATTTTTTATTTTTTTTTACTTTTTTTTTATTTTTTACAAACTTGGGAATTATGGGGAAATAACTATGCCCTTAGAAGCACAGAGCACAGGACACAGCACCACTGGACTGAACAGGACACGGCACAGGACCCAGCAGCACTACGGAACTCAGCAGGACAGAGCACAGGACACAGCACCACTGGACTGATACTGCAGAATGTGTAAACTTTGTAATATTGCAGTACCACTGGACTTTTACTGCTGAATGTGTGAACTTGGTAATATTGCAGTACCAATGGACTTATAATGCTGGATTGGTTTTGCAAATTTGGTTATAATTATTATATTTTTTTTTTTTTTTTTAATTTTTTATTTTTTTTTACTTTTTTTTTATTTTTTACAAACTTGGGAATAATGGGGAAATAACTATGCCCTTAGAAGCACAGAGCACAGGACACAGCACCACTGGACTGAACAGGACACGGCACAGGACCCAGCAGCACTACGGAACTCAGCAGGACAGAGCACAGGACACAGCACCACTGGACTGATACTGCAGAATGTGTAAACTTTGTAATATTGCAGTACCACTGGACTTTTACTGCTGAATGTGTGAACTTGGTAATATTGCAGTACCAATGGGCTTATACTGCAGGATTGGTTGTGAAAATTTTGTGGTAATTAAAAAATATTAAAGTAGTTTTTGGTATTTTATAAAAAAAAAAAATTTTTATTTTTTTAAACACAGGGGAATATTGGGGAAATAACTATGCCCTTAGAAGCACAGAGCACAGGACACAGCACCACTGGACTGAACAGGACACAGCACAGGACCCAGCAGCACCACTGACCTCAGAAGGACAGAGCACAGCACACAGCACCACTGGACTGATACTGCAGAACACAGCACAGCACAGCACAGCACAGCACTAAACAGCACAGCACTAAACAGCACAGAACTAAACAGCACAGAACTAAACAGCACAGAACTAAACAGCACAGAACTAAACAGCACAGAGGACCACCTAACACACCCTCCCTCTACCCTGATCAATGCCCGAGTGAAGATGGCGGCGACTAGCGGGGAATTTATAGGATCCGAGTATCGCGAGATCCGACAACGGGATTATGAGTCAGAGCCTCAGTTTCACTTTTGAATTTGGCGCCAATACCCAGATCTGTCTCGGATCCGACTCGGATCCGCAACGTTCGGGTGGGCTCGGATTTCAGAAATCCGAGCGCGCTCATCCCTAATATATATATATATATATATTATTAAAATAAAGGCACAAGTATAAAACATGTTCAATAGACATGTATGGTGTTCCAAAACACATGTAAACCCATGTGCTTTTCTTCATCACTAGATGTACACAGGTGTATAATTATGCAAGCAGCCATATCCAATAGCGATCTATACAAAATATCGCTATGTGCTTTTCTTGTAAACTGCAGACAAAGGTGTATAATTATGCAAGCAGACATATACAATAACAATCTATATAATACATAGGCACATACTTTTCTTCTATAGTACATATACACAGGTGGGAAATTATGCAAGCAGACATATCCAATACACATCTATAGAAAACATAGCTATGTGCTTCACTTGTAGACTGTGCAGACAAAGATGTATAAATAGGCAAGCAGACATATGCTATACACATAAATGCAAAAGACAGCTGCTATTGCTTTTCCATTAGAAGCACCTAATTGACAATTGACTGATGTGAGGACACCACACCACGTTGGGAGAGGTACAAATATAAAACATTTACATACACACGCCCCAAAAGGAGTCACAGTTTGAGGAATTATTGGCAATTGGTCGTGGAATCGATCGTGAATTCATACACACTACATGATTGGAAGGTGATTGGAACAAGATTACTAAACAGTACGATTAACCACAAGAGCTGACAATCGACTTTTGACCATCGTGTGATTATACACACTAACACGACATCTGGACGAACGATCGTATATTGGCTGATTCGCACGATTATTGGACGAAAAAAGCTCCAGTGTATACCTAGCTTTAGTCTGTCTTAATATATTCACTTAAGTAATTGATTTGTTTGTTTTCCTCCACAAAATAAAAGATAATGGACTTTGTACTAGATTTTGGGCTCAGAATTTGCCAATATAACAGTGTCGGACACTGAAATGTTAAATGTACATACATGGACACCTTAACACTCTACATTATGGGAAAGCCCAGTTGGTTCTTCTAGAGCTTCAGAGTCCTTCTGATTTTTTGGGTGCATCTGTTTTCCAATTGACAAACCTAGACTTAGACATAGAATGGAATGAGAAATAAGTTGCCTGACCTTGGTGGGCACTCACTTTTAAACTAGGCATTCTAGTACGAGTGGCAGCAGGATCATTACTTGTAAAACAAAATGCCCATAGCCTGAGCCGTTTCTAGTCACTGCATGTTGTGTATAGGATGCTGCATAAATTGTTGTTTTTTGCAACATTCTTCACAATCAATCACTATTATCAGTATGTTTTCCCTTAATGCTTGAAGGAGCTGTTTAGGAAAAGATTATTAAGAGTGTTTGAGGGATTTGACTGAGACATTCTTCTTACTAGTAGAAGTAGTTCTTCTGCCAATACTACTAGTACTGAGATGCTCCTGTTGAATTGATTGACCCATTACAACAGCAGTAACCTAAAAAATATTTTGAATGACAAACAATTTTTTTAGCTGCCACCACGCTAGGTGAATGCACAATGAGTTAAGGAAAGGAGAGATTAAAGAACGTTCCCACTTTTGCTGCTTACATGGTCACATCTGCCACTCAATATTGATCTGATCAATTCAAAGCGTTTGCATCAACAACAATGTTTTGTTCTGCCAATGACACAAAAACATTATCAGAACATTTCCAACTTATCAATAATTTTAAATAGTTCAACTAGTAGTCTTATTTGCTTATTGTGTTTTTATCTGCTTACATTTTTCAGAGTAACATAATAAATTTATGTATACAGTAGTTTGAACTTCCCTCTTTTGTGTAGTTTCTGCTGATCTCTAAATGTTGTTCTGTTTTCACGGCCATTATTATTATTATTTTTTAATTTGTAAGGTTCCACAAAGAGTCTGCAGCACTGCAGGAAAGAAAGGGTGAGGGAAAGTCAGTTCAGCAGGAAGCCTGCTGTGCCCAAGAGTGTGGACACAGCTAATAGGTAAGAGCAACTGAAAAGGTTCAGATAAAAGCAAAAGTGGAGGGTCAGAGGGCAGAAGGCTCAAGAAGTAGGAGGGTAGAGTAGCTGTAAAGCAGAGTTAAAAGTTGTGAAAACAGGAGGAGAGAGGTCCCTGCTCAGAGGAGCTTACAATCTAAAGGGAGGGGCGGACAAACAGAGGACACATGGAAGATGAAATGGGGACAGGGTCAAATGGAGCAAGAAGGAGGAAGAAAGGGAGAGAGGGAGAGGTAGCCGACAGGTGAGTAGTTTGGCAGATGACTGGAAGGCTTTTAAGAATAGGTTGTTTTTTATCGCCCGTTTGAAACTGTTAAGATTGGGGGAGGTTCTGATAGATTGGGGGAGATCTTTCCAATGGATGGGGGCAGCACGGGAGAAGTCTTGAATACGTGAGTGAGAGGAGGTAATCAGAGGGGAAGAGAGGAGACGATCGTTAGCCAATTGCACTGGGCGGGAAGGGGTGTGAATAAAGAGGAGGTTGGAGATGTAGGGAGTAGTTGAGATGGCGAGGGCCTTGTATGTAAGGGTGAGGAGCTTGAAAAAGATTCTGTAGGGAAGGGGAGCCAGTGGAGGGCTTGGTAGAGGGGGGGAGAAAGATGTGAAGTGGCGAGAAAGGAAGATGAGTCTAGCAGTGGCATTGAATATAGAACGAAGAGGAGCAAGATGAGAGTGGGGGAGGCCAGTGAGGAGAAGGTTACATTACTCCAACCGAGAGATGATCAGGGAGTGGATGAGAGATTTGGTGGCGTCCTGGGAGAGGAACTGCCAAAAGCGAGCAATGTTACATAACTGGAAGTGGCAGGATTTGGCAAGAGAATGATTGTGGGGGGGGGCAAAGGAGAGAAAGGAGTCAAGAATGACACTGAGGCAGCGAAGTTGGGGAAGAAATGAGATAGTGGCGTTGTCAACAGTGATAGAGAGGTCAAAGGGGTAGGGGGTTCTAGATGGAGGGAAGACAATAAGATCACTTTTAGCAGTATTAAGTTTTAGAAATCTGGAGGACGTCCAGGAGGAGATGGCAGAGAGGCAGACAGACACCCTAGAGAGGAGGGATAGAGAGAGGTCAGGAGATGAGAGGTAGAGCAATAACTATATTCAACATTGACAGTTTACTGACACTGAAACTCAATATTGATTAATGTTTAATGTGAGGAAACATTCACCTAGGTTACAAACTGATAAACTTAGTTTGTCCTCTATTCACCAATAAACATTGACATCGTTTTATGGTTTAATACTTACAATGCAGATTATATGATTAAGCTTTTATGATCAAGATGTTAAAAAAATATGTTTACTATAGCAGAAAAAGAATTCAGGATTGATGCTTTATTCAATCTGTGACTACAGGGGGGATTTGCTAAGCAGTGATATGTTTTGGTTGTTTTCAAACTGCCACACATCACCAGCGGTGTTTACCTCTAAATCCCAGGATTTAATTTCCAGGTGCTTGGAAGATGAAAGCACAAACGGTTTCCATTGGCAGCAGTTTTGAAAAGTGCCTTTTTAATAGTAGTTTTCTATTGGCTCTCCAAACCAATGGGTTTTGGTTTTGACCTCAGATGCATAAGTGATAGGGGGCTGAAGAGCTAGGTGGTATCATCATCATTTATTTACATAGCGCCACTAATTCGCAGCGCTGTACAGAAAACTTACTCACATCAGTTCCTGTCCCATAGGAGCTTACCGTCTAAATTCCCTAACACACACACACAGACAGACTGGGGTCAATTTGATAGCAGCCAATTAACCTACTAGTATGTTTTTGGATTGTGGGAGGAAACCGGGGCACGCGGAGAAAACCCATGCAAACACGGAGAGAACATGCAAACTCCACACAGATCCCCAGTGCTGTGAGGCAGAGGTGCTAACCACTAAGCTACCTCATCTTCCTTAGACTCGCAACAATATTTGATGTAGCGCTATACTTGTCCATTGTTTGTTATATACATATACTAAGTTTATTTCTAGAAAGTATATTTGATACTGCTGAGAGTTGTTTTGAGAAAATTGTCATTTAATTGCTGCCATTGTCATGTGTGTGTGTGTGGTGGGCCAATGTTTTTTGTGTACTTTATCTTTTTTTTCTGTCTAGCGTAATGATTTCTGTACTGTGGAGTACATAGAGAGACGCTGAAAGTATGGAGTAGGAAGAGAGGTAAAAAGGGCAGAAAGGTGTAGAGGATGACTGGGAGGGTTTAGAACTTGAGATTTCCACTGCTGTTTGATTTCAAGTGCTGTTTGTTTAAAGTGTGGAGGGAGATCCAGTAAGGAGTTGAATCCAGGAAGGGGTTTAATCTGGTAAAGTGGCTAGCAAAGGTTAGTACTCTCGAGTTCACTGTAGGCTATAAGAAGTACTAATGTAGTATAGAGGAGTGGAGCAAAACTGTGTCTAGGGATACCCAGCAGTAAATAAGTGGAGTCTAAGTAAGAAAACTCTAAGTAGCAGCAAAACACCACCACCCAGTGTCCCCTGAGATGGTAACCTCCGTCAAGAGGAGAAATAACAAAGAGCATGAACAGCTTATATGTATATAATAAACAATGGACAAGTATAGCGCTACATCAAATATTGTTGCAAGTCTAAGGAAGATGAGGTAGAGAACCAAACCTAAAACGGAAAGGACTAACAGAACTTCAACAATGTGTATAATGTATAAAATAGTGTCACAGATTGTGAACAGTGAGTTTGATCAGGGGTCTCACCACGGGAGGGGAGAGACAGTAAGAAAGGGCATAAGACCCAAAAGTAACCCGCGGATAAACGAGAATAGACTACGGCTCTGGGTTACCTGTCACGGCGAGACCCCGAGCACTTGTAATTACTGTAACACAGAATAATCATAATATAAATTATAGCGAGAATATCAACTAAAGAACATTAGAAATTTGAGAAGGTCCAAGCAGTAGTATTTACGTAGTGGACCATTCAGCTTGTGGAGGACGTTTGCGGGTCACTGATGACAAGGTGGAGGATGAGTTGGGGAGATCTGGGAGTTTTAAAGTTTGTAACAGGTCCCGACCTTGTTCCGGGGTCTTGAGTGAATATGTGTGGTTGTCGTAGGAAAAGGAGAGCTGAAAGGGGAAACCCCAATGATAACGGATGCCAGCTGAGCGTAGATGTTGAGTAATGTCAGCTAGGTCTCGTCGTTTCTTCTCCAAACAGATATTTTTTAGTGTTAACAAATATTTTAAAACAAACCTCTTTATTAATTATAATGCATGAATTATAAGTTTAGTAAGAAGAGGGAAGGAAGAAGTGTAGGTTAATATAGGGTGACAAAAAAGAAAAAAAAGTATCCATGTATAATATAAAACCTCCTATTTTAATTACATAAAAAGAGATTTAAGAGATTTAAAGTTATTTTTATCCTTTGTTAATTCCATAATAAAATAGTTATGAATTATTATTAGGACTCAAATAATAACTCCATGGTTGTCATATTGTATTACATTTAGCATAAGAATAATTTAATAATAATACTTGTTATTGATTCTATATAGTATGTATACTAGAGATGTTCACTGACCCCTGTGTTTTGGTTTCGGTTTTGGATCTGTATTAAGTTCGTGTTTTGGTTTTGGGTTTGGCAAAGCCGCCCTCGCATGCTTTGGTTTTGGATCTATTTTTTCTAAAAAAAATTGGTAAAATATGCTAAAATTACATAATAATGTAGGAACAAAAAGAGCAAAATTATTAAATCTCAATAACATTAATTTCAAGTCATTTCCAGTCAATTTTGACCCCCTTACAGGTCACAATATTATTTTCATATATATTCAGACAAAGACTGCAGGGTCATTCCATGTCAGTTCAACCAGGGTTGTCCACCACCCGTCTCAGATTTCTACGAATTTTTTTTTAGTAAAGAGAGGATGTCAAAACAACTATTTCTGCCAAATATCTCGACTGTCTGACAATTAGTTGATTATATATTAATTTTTCAATTTATTAAATAATTTACTAATCGAGGCTTCTTTATCCAGTTTATTTGAAGTATTACGGGTTTTTATTAAGATATTGACACAAAATTTGGACCCCTAAGGTAACTCTTCCTCCCGAATCCAAAAATCTAAACCAAATTACTGTATCTGCCTCATGTTTTGCGTTACGGCAAAAACGCACGTTTTTCAAATATCATTAAAAACGCTAGATTCAATTGACATAAGGGATCCCATTTTTTGGGGGGTGTTTAAAAAAGGTATAAATTACTACCACAAAAAAAATCAGCAGGGTACTTTGTTTCATAGTGGAGAAAAAAAATAATGAAGTTGATGCTCGATTACCGTTGTACCGTATACATAATTTACACATTGTTAACAACCATACCAAAAAGTGAACTAAACTGAGGCAATGGGATAAACCTCCCATACAGGATATGAAACAAACAAACTGATGGGAAGGGGATTCCCTTTAGAGAGACCAAAACTGAAACTTTCCAGAGAAAGAGAGAGGGAGACACAGAAAGAGTCAATCATGGCAGCTGCTCATTTGGTAGTCTTTTAAATACAGACTGCCATATTACTATTTACTCAAAAACCATTGGATTACATAGCAGGGACCACTCTACAGATGAAGAAAAAGAACTTTTGATTCTGAGAACTGAAGTTTCAAATGCAGTAACCAATGATCCTGAAACCTCAGTCTGCTACCATCATGAAAAGCTTCTGCTGCTAAGATATGAAGAATTTCAGAATACATGCTGTAATCCTTTTTTGGACAAGAAGGAAAGAAAAGAAGTGTATAGAAGGGGCACTCCAATTAGGTTTATAATAAAATAAATCTTTATTGGATATGCATTAAAAAATGTTCTGGTTAAACAGGAGCGAAATATTTAAAAATACACATATAGGACAAACAAGTGTGAAGGTGAATTAAAATGCAAATACAATTTGCATTGCCTCTGCTATCTATCAGAATGCGCCTTTATAAGTGCAAAGATCCCAGCCTGGGTAAATGCTCCAAAGTTGGAATAATTACCATATGTGATCACAAGAGCCAAAAGGTGATTCTAATATTATTATTAGGTAGTGTAGCCCAATAATAGTGGCATAAATAAGTTCCCTACGATCGCAAATATAAGGGAAATCCCTGCCTGAATAGGTAACTTAGAGCGATCAGGGAGAGATATGCTACCTATAATAAGTGCAAAAATCGAGTAGATACTCAAAAAATTAGCATGGTTGCCATATAAAGTTTGAAAAACCCAAGGTATTTCTAGTAGTATTAGGTAATATAGCCCAATAGCATTGGCATCAAAAAATGAATGAAGAGGCTCGTCTCCTCTCCCTACTCACCCAGCATCAAGGTTCATTAGACCAGTCACATTTGAGGGAGTTGACGATAGTGAGGGGCCAGCTCAATGCAATATTATCCAAAAAAAACAGCCCATACCCTGAAATGGACTCAGCAGCTCTTTTATGAGAAAGGTAAGGCGGACTCCCTGCTAGCGCGGAAACTCCGTCAGAGGCGCACACGTAACGCAATCTCGTCTATCAAGAACTCTCAAGGGCAGTCAACATATAATCCAAACGCTATACTGAAGGAATTTCAGACATATTACTCTTCTCTATACAACTTAAATGCCTCAAACCCAGCGCCTCCTGATTTAAACTTCTGCAACTATCTGAATCGGAAATTGAATTTCTCAGTTCTGATATAACAAACGAGGAAACTATTATAGCTTTACGTAGTATGAAAGTAGCCTCTGCCCCAGGGCCGGATGGCTTCCCCGCTAAATATTATAAAAAATTTGCTGGGGTCCTTAGTCCAAAACTGACTGCCTGGTTTAATTCTATTCTTGATGGGGCTCCCTTTGACCAGGCCACGACCCGAGCTCGGATTACCGTTATACCGAAGGAGGGTAGAGACCCATCTCTCTGTAGTAGCTATCGCCCCATATCCTTACTTAACGTAGATTTGAAAATATATGCTAAAGTCCTTGCAAATAGAGTTAATTGTATCCTCCCGAAATTAGTACACCCCGATCAGGTTGGATTTGTCCCAGGCCGGCAGGCAGCAGATAACACCAGACGGACTATAGACCTTATCCAGCATATCAATGAGTGTAAGTTACCTTCCCTTATCTTATCTCTCGACGCCGAAAAGGCGTTTAATCGCATTGGCTGGCCCTTCATGATGAAGACCCTCTCAGCTTATGGCTTCAACGACCGCTTTCTTAAAAGGGGTCTCCGCCCTATATGTCAATCCAACCGCTTCTGTCCAAGTGAATGGGTGTTCCTCCCAATCCTTTCAAATTCAAAACGGAACAAGACAAGGTTGCCCCCTCTCCCCACTCCTGTTTGCACTCACCATTGAACCCCTGGCCTCGAAAATACGACAAAACCCCGACACCTCTGGCATACAACTACCCTCCAGCATCTATAAGATTGCGCTCTACGCAGATGATATCCTCCTCACCATTACTAATCCCCTAACATCGTTACCAAATCTATTTCAGGAGCTCGATAACTTTTCGACAGTTTCTAACTTTAAGGTCAATACGGCCAAGACGGACATTTTGGATCTCAATATCCCACTGAAGTTGAAGCAGCTTCTGGAGCTAAATTTCCCATTTCACTGGAATTCCGATAGTATCAAATATCTGGGTGTAGCGATTACTAGAAAGGTAGAAGACCTCTACCAAGCAAACTACCCCAATTGATAGCTTGCCTCAAAAGAGACCTGATTTCCTAGGACAAGCTGATAATCTCTTGGGTGGGCCGGATTACATCAGTGAAGATGAATTTGCTCCCCAGGCTGCTCTACTTTTTCCATACCCTCCCCATCAAAGTTCCCCCCTCTACCTTTAAAATGCTACAAACTTCTATCATGCGCTTCATTTGGTCAAATAAGAGACCCAGGATCTCTGAGCGTATCCTGCAACGCTCTCCCATGGCAGGTGGCCTCGGCATCCCCAATCTTCGCAATTATTATTACGCGGCACGTCTAGCTCAGTGTGTCCAATGGCACTCTCCGCCTGGAACCAGGGTCTGGGTTGATATAGAATCAGATCTATTAGGAGGCTCACCGATTTGTTCTATCCTCTGGCTCCCAGCTGCACAGCGTCCAGCCCTCTCTCGAACCCATCCAGTAATAGCCCTCTCCCTCTCACTCTGGTCTCGGTGTAGTAGAATGGCATCTCTATCTCCCGCACCCCAGATACTCATACCTCTTTGGTTGAATCCAGCCTTCACACCAGGCCTATCACGTCCTATGTGCACAAAATGGGCAAGGGAAGGTAAATTGCTACTGCTAAACCACATAACAAGGACCCTAACGTTTCCTCAGTTCTCAGAATTGTCTGAGCGGTACGGGTTCACGATGGGACAGTTCCACCAATACTTGCAAATCAGACACTATCAGCAACAGGTCAGGGCTCAGTTGTCTGCCAGACCCCCCCACTGTGTTTGAGAATTTATGCCTATCAGGACCATCCTCAAAAGGCCTAATCTCTACGCTATACAATGCCCTATTTCCTATCTCCACGGAGACCAAGAATCGTTTTCAGACACAGTGGGAGGCAGATTTGGGAGCACCTCTAGATCCAGAAGAATGGTCGGACATCTATGAGTGGACAGCTTGTTGCTCCATAAATGTTCGTATCAAAGAAAACGCCAATAAATAGCTACATAGATGGTACTACGTCCCCTCTAGGCTCCATATCATATATCCTCAAACAAGTTCAACATGCTGGAGGGACTGTGGCCACACTGGCACCTTCAGGCACACTTGGTTGGACTGTCCCAAATTGCGCCCGTTCTGGACAGAGGTTCTCGCACTAGCAACAACTATACTTGATACTCCTATACCCTCCGATCCTAAGCACATATTACTGCCTCTACCTCCCCAGACCTTCCAACAAACACCCATAAGCTTCTTCGGCATGTAATCAGTGCAGCTACTTGCCAAATAGCTGCCCACTGGAGGAACCCCGTTCCTCCAACGTTCCAAATGGTCTGTGGTCGGGTCTGGGACACCTATCAGATGGAATATATCACCAGCGTGCTTAGGGGCTCCTCCGTGTCCTTCAACAAAACTTGGTCTCCATGAGCTTCATATTGCAATCAACCCCTACTTCAATTCTAGTCATGTTCGGTTTGTTACTGGAAATCCCAGATTTAATTATCACCTTCTGCTAAAAACTTAAAAGCGTGAATTTCCCCTCCCCTCCCTTAACCTTCCCAATCTGCTCTTTCCCTTCCCCCATTTTGCCCTATACCATCCCCTTACTCCCCCTTCTTTACCTTTTTCCTTTTATTTGTATAATTTAAAACAAAACAACATCTCTATGGTACCATGCTCATATGAAGCTGAATTCACTTTGTAAAAGCACTGTGAGTGTGTTACACACACTGCTAAATTTGTTAAACTTGTTAAATTTATATGTGCATTTGTCATCTCACTAATGTACCTTTCAAGAGTTTTATATTCTGTAATGCTGTTCAAGATTAGATGTTATTAATAAAACGTATTTTAAAAAAAAAAAAACGAATGAAGAGACAAAGTATTATTAAGTCCCCTATGATCGCGGGTATATGTGAAAATCCCTGCCTAAGTAGGTAATTGAGGAGCAATCATAGGGAGAAAGGTGCAGGCTGGATGATGAGGATAGCAAGACAAAACGCCATTGTGCGTTTCGCTCTATAGCTTTTTCAAGCCTGACTGTTTTTTCATGTAGCACACAAATATCAACTTTAAATTTCAGTGTATAAATAAGCTATCAAGTATTTGTGTGCTACATGAAAAAACAGTATTTAACTTATGTGCAAAACAGAATACTAATTTGCACCCCTTGCATTGTAACATGGTTTTGTCCAGGAGACTGAAATAAGAAGTTTCTCAAGTTAATATCTTTAATGAATCAGGCCCAAGATGTGCTGATACACTTAATGAAACCAATCAACAAATGTGCTGTCCTGGCCTTCAAGAGATAAGTGTTTTGTTCCTTTTATTCACGTTCTCTGTGTAATGGAAGTGCCTACTATACAAGGAAGTACTGGAAGGCAGTATACACTTTCTGCTGACACTTTAAGGAAAATTACAGACTGTTACAAACAAGGGAAAAATAATGAGATTGTTGACTCAACTTCAGTTAAGGGCTTTAGTTATGTTAACGGTTTTAAATTTCATGAATTCTTGTGTTAATTATGTATGCGGTACAACAGTAATTGAACATCAGCATCAACTTCATTATTTTTTTTCTCCACTATGAAACAGAGTACCCTGCTGATTTTTTTTGTGGTAGTAATATATACCTTTTTTAAACACCCCCCAAAAAATGGGATCCCTAATGTCAAATGTAAAGTGGTCTCAGCTATGTAATCCAATGGTTTTTGAGTAAAAAGTAATATGGCAGTCCGTATTTAAAAGACTACCAAATGAGCAGCTGCCATGATTGACTCTTTCTGTGTCTCCCTCTCTCTCTCTGGAAAGTTTCAGTTTTGTTCTCTCTAAAGGGAATCCCCTTCCCATCAGTTTCTGTTTGTTTCATTTCCTTGTATGGGAGTTTTATCCCATTGCCTCAGTTTAGTTCACTTTTTTGGTATGGTTTTTAACAGTGTGTAAATTATGTATGCTGTGCAGCAGTAATCGAGCATCAACTTCATTATTTTTTTTCTCCACTATGAAACAGAGTACCCAGCTGATTTTTTTTGTGGTAGTAATTTATACCTTTTTTAAACACCCCCCCAAAAAATGGGATCCCTAATATTAATTGAATCTAGCGATTTTAATGATATTCGAAAAAACATGCGTTTTTGCCGTAACGCAAAACATGAGGCAGATACAGTAATTTGGTTTGGATTTTTGGATTCGGGAGGAAGAGTTACCTTAGTGGTCCAAATTTTGTGTCGATTCCTCAATAAACACCCCTAATACTTCAAATAAACTGGATAAAGAAGCCGCGATTAGTAAATTATTTAATAAATTGAAAGATCAATATATAATCAACTAATTGTCAGACAGTCGAGATATTTGGCAGAGATAGTTGTTTTGACATCCTCTCTTAACTAAAAAAGTTTCAAAAAAATCTGAGACGGGTGGTGGACAAATCATGTTTTTCGGTGTGATCTGATGTGGAAATGACCCTTCAGCGATGCTAAGCAACAGAGCAACGACACACACACACACACATCAATTCATAGCACATCTAGGAAACATTGCCACACGACAGTGGCAGATTAGTAAAGTGGTGCAAGATGGAATTGTCATTGGAACCTCCCACCCATATGTTAAAAAGCTTTATCAAACTCACACAGAAACAGGAGGAGTAGCAAGAACAGTTAAACAAAGCAAGCACGTCAGCTACAAGGAGTGCAACTTTTGTGTCTGAAGTACTTGGTTTGTTTGGCCCCCACAAAACAAGCAAACAATGGGCTTAATGCACCTAAGCTAACAGTACTATCAATGAACTGTAAGACTGCAGCAAGAGGCTGGTTAGAGCAATGGCACAAACACACAGCAGTTTATATCACATCTAAGAAACACTGCCAGTGTCACACAGCAGTGTCAGGAAGTGAGCAAGAAGGAATTGTCCTTTGGCCCTCCCACCCACCCTTATGCTGGATATTAAAAAGGATATACACAGTTTAACAAAGCAAGCACTTCAGCGACAAGGAGTGCCACTTTTGTGCCTGAAGTGCTTGGTTTGTTTGGGCCCCCCACAAAACAAGCTAACAATGGGCTTAAGGCACCTAAGCTAACATTGCTGTCTATGAACTCTACAGTGGCAAGATGTTGTTGTCATCATCTTCAGGCTCATCCTCACCCTCATCAGTGTGTACAACATCATCACAAAATATTAATTCATCCCCGCAGGAATCCACCATCACAGAACATAAATGATTTTACCCTTTTAAAGAAAAAAACACATCTTTAATAAAGGTGAAACTTTACTTTAGAAAAACATAAAATTGTCAACATGCCTTTATACCCAAAATATTAATAAGCATTCCAGTATCAGCTAGCTTCCTTCTCTCAGCTAGCTCTCACCACCTGCAACCTACACGATTACATTACATCACAGAAGTCTCTGTACTTTGATGTAATTGGCGGTAAAGGCATTCCTCGTGGAATTTGTATTTCATTTTGATGAACATCATCTTTTCCTCATTTTTAGGAAGTAGTCTCTTACGCTGATCACTGAAAAGGTTCCCGGCTGTGCTGAAAACTCTTTCCCAGTACACACTGGAGGGTGGGCAGCTTAGGTATTGCAAAGCGAGTTTGTACATGGGTCTCCAAATTGCCTTTTTTCCCCCCAGTATGCAAAGGGACTGTCTGACATGTCTATTTCTACGCAGTCATTAAAATAATACTCCACCATTCTTTGGGTGCTGATAGTAGGATCAGGTGGAGTTACGGTAGAGGTGCCATGATTTTGGGGCAATTCTTTTAGACCAGACCAAATGTCATAATGTTGTGCCGAGTCATCTGCATCACCACTGGGTATCTTGGAAAAGCTTAGATTTTTCCTAGCAGCAGTAGCCTGAGAAACAGAAGCAGGGGATGCCGTTGTTTCACGTACTACTTCAGCTGTCAACTTGCTCATCAGTTGGAAAGAAAACACTAAGAGGCATACCGCTGACAACCTGTTTTAAAAACTATGGGATGTCATTGCAACATGGCTTATCCCGTTTGGACTCTCCTGAGGATATGTTATTTCTGATAATGCCACACAATCAACTTGGTGATACAGAGCTTTTTAAAAAATGACAGTGGTATGCAGGAGATGCTGTCTGTGTCTCAAAATAATTTGGGTAATTTTCGGCATTCTGCAAAAGCATGTAGGAGATTGCAGCAGCTGCAAGAAGAATATAATTTGAAGGGGAATGTACTTTAATCCAGCGCAGTGGAGAATACTTTCCGTATTGTGCAAGGTTCTGAAACCATTCAAAGAAGTCACCTGTGAAGTGAGTTCAGACACTGTTAGCTTTAGTCAAATGATTCCCCTAATAAGAAAACAAAGCAATTCTGCTAACTATGTAGGACTTGTAGATCAAGTACTTTATTTGCTTCAGCAGGATCCAAGAGTTATCAACATCTTGAAATCGGATCGCTACATTTTGGCAACTGTGCATGATTCTAGGTTTTAGAACTATGGGCCTGATTCATTAGTGATCTTATCTTGTGCAAAAGTTAAGATGCTTATTTTAAGAAGAAACAGGGAGATAAGAGTGAAGTTAAGATGGATTTTCATCTTAACTTAAGAAATTCTTCACTTACGCAGTGGATTTTGCTTCTTATCTCCCTTTTCTGAGCATGCACAGAGTGGATTTGCTTAAGATAAGCAAAGAATGGCAGATAAGATCACTAATGAATCATGCCCCATGTCCTTTTTTTCTTCCAACTGACCCAGATCTCAAGAGAGACAATGAGCTCCTGGTCAGCAAGCTGACAGCTCAAGTGGTACATGACACAACAACGTCTCCTCCCTGAGTTTCTTTGGCAACTGCTGCTAGGAAAAAAATTACCTTTCCAAAAACACCCAGTGGTGATGCAGATGAGTCAGCACAACATTTTGACATTTGGTGTGGTCTAAAAGAATTGCCCAAAAATTGTGTCAGCTCTGTTGTAAAAACTACAAATTCCACAAGGAAGGTCATTACCAGCAATTACATCAAAGTACAGAGATTTCTGTAATGCTGGATTCCAGTGGGGATGAATTAGTATTGTGTAAAGACGATGTACACACTGATGAGGGTGAGGATGATGACAGTGTAGATTGCAGGTGCTGTGAATTAGCTAGCTGATGCTGGTATGCTTGTTAATATTTTTGGTAGAATCGCATGTTGGCAATTCTATGTTTTTCTACAGTAAACTTTCACCTTTATTAGAGAGTTGTTTTTTTCTTTAAAAAGTTAAAAGCTTTTTTTTACATTTTTGTTTCCCTGACTTAAAACCACTATGCACTTGAACATAGGCTTTAGCAGATGACGTAGAGGAATTAGTATCATCATGACTGGTGCCAGCAGCTGCTTGGTGCTCCTGGTCTTCTGTGGACTGATGTGAATTCATATTAATGGCACAGAGTAATGTGACTGGAGACTGGAGAGTAACAAGAACACTGGCACCCCTCCTGTTTCTGTATGAGCAATGGCACAGAGCAATGTGACTGAAGAGTGACAAGAACACTGCCACTCCTCCTGTTTCTGTGTGAGCTATGGCACTGACCAATGTGACTGGAGACTTAAGAATACTGCCAGCCCTATTATTTCTGTTTTGCACTGAACACTGCCACCTCTCCTGTTTCTGGGCGAGCTATGGCACAGCAGAATCTCACTGGAGGCTTTTAGGAACACTGTCAGCCATCCTCTTGTTCTTTCATTAATCACGCTGACCAACTGCACTGGAGACTGCCAAGAAACCTGCTACCAGGCTCGGATCTGCGATGTTTGGGTGGGCTCGGTTTTCCGAAAACTGAGCCCAAGCATCTCTAATGTATTATTATTATTATTATTATTATTATTATTATTATCCTTTATTTGTTGGGTGCCACAAGGTTTCCCCAGCGCCGTACACAGTACAAACAGTAGTACAAAACAGGGTGACAAAGTACAGAACAATAAACACAAAGTACCAATGCTTCAGGAACTCCAGGGAGACATATGGAGTAAAGACCGGTATAGAGACAGGAGGGGAGGGGGGGCCCTGCTCATAAGAGCTTATATCCTAAGGGAGGGTGAAACAAAAACAGGCACAAAAAGGAGCCAGTGAAGCAGGGGGAGAGAACAGAGGGGCCAGGGGAGAGAGGGAGAATGAAAAGAGTGGATGAGGGGTTAGGTGGCTGGTTGGTAGGCTTTAAGGAACAGGTGGGTCTTAAGTGTCCGTTTGAAGGAGCACAGGTTGGAAGAGAGACGGATGGAGTGAGGGAGGTCATTCCAGTGTAGTCCTGGATTCTAGAGTGGGAAGAGGTTATCAGAGTGGAGGAGAGGCGACGGTCATTGGCCGAGCGCAGGGAGCGGACCGCAGTGTAAGTGTTGAGGAGGTTAGAGATATAGGGGGCAGTAGACTGGGAGAGAGCTTTATAAGTGGTGGTGAGGAGTTTGAAAAGGATCATGTAGGGGAAGGGGAGCTAGTGTAGGGCGTGGTAGAGAGGGGAAGTTGAGGAGGAGCGGCATGAGAGAAAGATGACTCGAGCAGCTGCATTGAGAACGGAGCAGAGGGGGCAAGATGGGAGAGGGGGAGGCCAGTGAGGAGAAGGTTGCAGTAATCGAGGCGGGAGATGATGAGAGAGTGGATGATTGTTTTGGTGGCATCTTGAGAGAGGAAGGGCCGGATGCGGGCGATGTTGCGCAGTTGGAAGCGACAGGCTTGGGCAAGGGATTGGATATGGGGGGTGAAGGAGAGAAAGGAGTCAAGAGTGACACCTAGGCATCGGAGTTGGGTGACAAAGGAGATGGTAGTGTTATTGACAACGATAGAGAGGTTGTGATGGGAGGGGAGTCTGGCGGGAGGGAAGACAATAAGTTCAGTTTTAGAGATATTGTTGTTGAGAAAGCGCGAGGACATCCAGGAGGAGATGGCGGAGAGGCAGTCAGATACACGAGAGAGGAGAGTGGAAGAGAGATCAGGAGAAGAGATGTAGAGTTGAATGTCGTCAGCATAAAGGTGATACTGAAGACCAAAGTAGGTGATAAGAGCACCGAGGGAGGAAGTGTAGAGTGAAAAGAGAAGGGGGCAGAGAACAGAGCCCTGGGGGATGCCAACCGGGAGAGGGGATGGGGTGGAAGAGGAGCCAGACATGGAGACAGAGAAGGTGCGGTTAGCGAGGTAAGAGCAGAACCAGGCATGGACTGAGCCAGAGAGGCCGAGAGAAGAGTTTGCAGAAGGAGGGGGTGATCCATGGTATCAACGGCCGCGGAGAGGTCAAGGAGGATGAGTATGGAGAAGTGACCCTTGGATTTGGCTAATGTATACCAGGTTTGTAAAATTACTTTAGCTAGAGAGGGTACAATAGCTGATTTACAAAATTTATTGATTACACATTTAGCAGAAGTTAATATTTGTATGATTAAAATGTTATAATATTTTGGAACATTTGAGATTTTATTTCATGAACAAACCAGTTACTATATGTTTTTGGATTCATTTCGTGTTCAAATCTAGTATTATTCCATAATGGTAATATTTTTTTAGGTTTAGAGAGAATATCAAATCGTCTTTATATTTATGTCTCCAAGCAAAAGTTTGCTTCAGCAAAGAGATTTTAATACTTGTATATTTAGGATGCATTATAAATTTACAGTAGCTATTATTGCCCATGAAATTATGGAGTAAATACTGTTCTGCAGTAATTTTTTTAACCTATTTAAATCAATGTAACCCTTCTATTTTCCACTTAGGTTTTGGCCCAGTAAAACCAGGCTAATAAAAATGCACCTGGAAGATTATGCTTTGTAAACAGAACAAGGTCACATGTACAATGGAGTCTACAGAGAAAGTGTCAGGAGCCCTCAGATTAAGGGTTTCGTTTTTTGTCAGTTTTTCCAAATTTTTCTCCTCTCTGGCAAAGAAACAGCAGCTTTATTCAGAATATAAACAATTATTGAGGCGTAAACTTTGTATGAATAGCAGACAGCCTCCTTCCCACCAGGTACAGTCCTGATCCCAGCAAAATATACTGATGCCCACCACATCTAACCAATGCCTAACATATATAACCCTGGGCCAAACATAACCAATTTTAGCCCTTAAAGGATGAAAGTGACAAGAATATGACTTAAAAATAAAACTGTCAGGAGGTATCTGCCATTAATCTGTTTACACAAATATATCTTATGAGACACATTTCTTATGTTTCCTGGCATTTACAATGACAAATCAGCTAAGACGATAAAAAGTGTGTTTAACAAGCCTTGTGAATGCTTTTCTATATCAATGCAGGGTAATTTAGCCAGGTGAACTGCCATAAAGTGTAACATTTCTATGCTTCAGAGTACAATTTAACAAAGCCCATATTATTTGTAGTAAGATAAGATAAGATAAGGCATGAGGTATTCCAGTCGGTCTTGAATGATTTTTTGCCAAAATGTAATTGCTTTCCCTTAGTAATAGGATTGGCTCATGAGAAATAAGGAGTTAGCATTTAATTGATCACAGTTTATCTCTAATAGAGGCTAAGGGCTAGATTTACTAAGCTGCGGGTTTGAAAAAGTGGGGATGTTGCCTATAGCAACCAATCAGATTCTATCTGTCATTTTGTAGAAAGCACTAAATAAATGAAAGCTAGAATCTGATTGGTTTCTATAGGCAACATCCCCACTTTTTCAAACCCGTAGCTTAGTAAATCTAGCTCTAAGTCTCACAAAGGTAAAGGAGCACTATTGAGGAAAGCATAGTATAAGTTTGCAGCTGAGCATGGGGATATTTAGGTGCCAATGAAATGTTTGCATTAGAGATGAGCAGTTCAGATCCAGAGAAATCATACAGATCAGTTTCATGACTCGGTTTCACAAGTCAATTTCAGATCTCAAAATGAGTCAAAAAATATTATCTGGTAAAAAAAATTTGCAAAACTCGTGATAACTTCTGTATATATAGTCCTTTCTTGTTTTCTCAAGTGCCATTTTAGAACAGACAGAGTGTAGGGAGGAGGATAGCTGCAGTGCTCTTGTCTGAAAATAGTGTTCAGGGTGAAAGAGGGGCAGAGTAAACAAAAGAATTGTGTGATTATTGCAAAGCAGTTCTGTAGAGATCAGTCAGCTAGAATAGTTGGCTGATCAATTGCATTTAATTTTAATCTCAGAGAGTTTAGCCAGACTAGTGGCTATTGGTTGTTATTAATGCATATATAATAGTATTAGTATATAGAATAAGTTAGATATCATTCTAAACTAAGTAGTATATTTAGTGGAGAAAAACAGCTGTATGACTATTAGCAATAGAATCCAAAAAACAAATATATTTATTAATTTTAAAATTTTAAGCTTTTCGGTGAAAGTAATCTTGTGTGGGGCAGTGACATCAGAATTAATTTTGAAAAAAAACTGGGTGTTTACTGTGGGGGTCAATGCAGCTACACATCCCCCATAAAAAAAAACATTTATTCTAATCTTTTCTATTTTTCAATACTTGTCAAGTTTGAAAGAGTCATTCAGTGACATCTACATTTAAAAAAGGGTGTTTGCGTGTGAGGTTTTTTTCTGGGCATTTTCGACAAAAATTTCATCTGCCAACTGAAGCAAGCCCATTAGATAAATCAAACAACAACAAAAATTTAGTGTAAGCTGCAAGTGATAAAAATATTGAAATGTTACGCACATACTAAATTTGGAACGGTACACAGCATCATGGAGAGTGAAGTGGCAGTAATAATCAGATGTCATTAAATAGACAGAGGCATCAGTAGATATTTAGATAGATACCCAATTGTATAGCACTATGTAATTTGCTGTCCCTATATAAGTATATGTTGATGACAGATGAAGGTGGCTTGCACCCATACTACAAAACTTCAAAGACTACGCACACAATACATTTTGAATGCTACAGGGCATCCATCATAGACAGTGAAGCTATAATAACAGGCAGAGGTCATTGAATGGACAGTGGTATGAATGAAAAAAGTTAGACATTTCTAAAAGTAAATAGATGAAGGTGGCCTACACCCATACTACAAAACTACGCATACAATACACTCCTCGATGGGCAGAGCATGCATCGATATGCAAAAGCAGAGTTTTCATGACCTTGCCACTAAATAAATGTGGATGATGATAGACAAAGGTGCCCTGCATCCATAACACAAAACTTCAAAGACTATGCACACAATACACTTCTCGATGGACACAGCAATCGTCAGTATCCAAGAGCAGAGCTTTCATATATTGTTTTACTTATATGCTCTACTCCATAATGCTGCCCTTCTGAATCAAACTAGTGGACTCGTATATATTTATGGTGAGGACTGAAGAATCATTCCCCCGAGGCTTTGTCCAACTCCGGGGTAAAGGGGACTGCCCAAGACTTGCAGTGGAGGTGGTTCCCAAGACCCATGTATATAAATATGGAATGTATATAAATAGTATTTATATGTTCTATTAGTGACATGTAAGAAATATGTAAACAGACAGTTCAGATAGGCCAACACACACAAGTAAGTATGCATAATACTCACATTGATGCAGATTTGTTTGCCCAAAACATGTCTTGACAATGCAATTGAAAGTCCACATTCTGAGAAATTAAGAGGACAGAATTTGGCCCAGGCAAAGAATACATGTATAGATGAAGATATGATGGCTGACGATTTATACTATGTGATGGAGTTAGTGAACTGTATAGACTAGATAATTATTTATGAGCTGGAGAAAGTAAATGCAACAAAGGTAAAATTACAGAATCCTTCATTAAGACAGCTCGCTGCAGACTTTTGCCACAATTGGTGAAAATTAGGACAGTTGTGAAGGTATCATTAGAAAATAGATGGAAATGACCAAAAAAGTTAATGCTATACATAGAAAGATGGAATGCTCTGCCCATTTCTCAATGGGCAGAGCATTGAACAGTAGCTAAGAGTGATGTTTTCATACCTTGTTATAGTTAGATGCTACGAGTAAGGTAGATTTGTGACGTAATGCTGCCCTTCTGATTCAAACCAGGGAACTCATATATATTTATTTAGGTGGAGGGCTGAAGATTCAGTCCCCCAGGGGCAGGTTTGTCCAACCCCGGGCTAAAGGGGATTACCCGAGACTTGCGGAAAATGTGATCCCCTAGAAGAGGTGTAGTCACTAAGGCTGGTGCTAAATCTGGCGTCAATCATAAAGGATTATATCCTGGGACCAATAGTGTTAGCTGACTCACATTACTCTCTCGCCACCATTTTTGTTTAAATAAAAACTGTGACCTTTTGCCAAATTTACATTGGTATGGTGTGGTTATTTATTCAATTACAGTATTAGTAGGTCTGAACATATGAAGGAGGTTTGGGTGCAATGAAAGGGAGATATCAACATTATGCAGCTTAACTATTATTTGAATTGAATTGGAGAAAGCAAATGCAACGATGGTAAGTTAAAAAAAACCTCAATTAAGGCAGCTCGCTGCAGACCTTGGCCAAAATTGTTGAAAATTGGGACAGATGTGAAGGGATCATTAGATAATAGACTGGAAATGACTGCAAATGAGGCTAATGCTATAAATAGTAATACTGGAGCAAAAAGAGCTCAAAATGACATTTTACCTATTTTTCACAATTTTTAATTATATCCAAATCCAAAACCCAAATTTTTTGTGATCTTTTTTTGCCAAAACAGTTATAAAACCAAAACACAAACACGTTTTAGAACCATAACAACGTCCACAACCAAGGGGGAGAGCGCATATCTGTAGTTTGCATACCTAAATATACACATATGGCTGGATGCTAAATTGGCTGCTTATGCTTCCAAAAATTAAGCTCTAAAAATTTGTAAGATGCACTGCATCAATAGCATATGCACCAGGTTAACGACAAGCATACATACACCCACATGCACTTACACACAACTAGGTCATAAGCACAAGAGAAAGTTATTAACATTTGTTTTGAAAGCCAAAAATATATTCGCTATTAGGTTTGATTTAAATTAAAAAAAACTCTTCTAGTAAAGCTGATATAATATTCCGTCTCAGGTACGAATGAAAGTAGCAAATACATTATATATAAAGTACACCCACATGACATATCATCTTCAGAAGTGACCTATCAATTTCAGAGGTGAATCCGCAATCATCCAATCAGAAGAAGCTAGTTATTACTGGCAACTGGCATCATTGTCAGCGTGTACTATATTTTCACCAGCCCTCAGGCTCTCGCAATTGACACAGCTACTGACAGGTGTATATATGTGTTTCTATCTGTTTGTAATTACGAGAACACGCCTGTACTGTACTCGACCTATGTTAGATCCCGCTTTTCTTCTCCTATCTCACCTCTTCAGTCTCAAGCAGACACAAGTGACAGATACAACTAATCTGCATACGCACATATGTGAGCTCCTTTTGTATGCATGCGTGATACAAATTTTTGGATGTTACACTACGCAAGCAGTAGTACGTCCAACTCAGCATCAGGCAAATAGTGCTTAGTGTGCCCCTGTGTTTAATTAAAAAGTAAGAAAATAATATGACACATTAATGAGACTCAAAATGAGTGTAATAACCAGAATACTTTGATGGAAATTGTTTGAAAAATGTTTACTCTATATACCAGGCCTGGTCCTTTACCAATTACATGTACATGTCATATTTGGTGTAGGAGTAAACTAGACACCCTGAGTGCTGAACAGACTGACCTGTCCAAGTTAGTGCCCACAAGTGTTGCAAAACTGAAAATTGCACCTGTCACTCATGATTTGACTAAGGGAAGAGTCGCCCCCTTGTGGTAAATTTAAGATGAATCATATGGAAATTAAAATATTAAAACTTTAATGTAAGCTAATTTAATCAGTTCAGTTCAGTGTAATTCTGCACAATGGATTTTTCCTAATGTACTAACTTTTTAACAGTGATTTCCTCATCACTCAGCTTACAGGGAACACTGGTAGTAGACATGTACATACATATGTGATCAGCGGGTGCAAAAGCACAAAGTTATGTGCATTATTGCCCTATATCTGTCTCATATAAATAATCAAATTACAGATGCATCTTCTCCGTTAGAGAGATTACATATGAAATCTAATTTATAGTTAGTCAGCACAAGTATAGAATTATATATAAAGAACTCCTTTGTCCTAAACCTCACCCTTTCTTTATGCAAAGCAAAAACTGTGAACAATATAATTTTGGGGAAATCAGTGCTACAGTAGTGTTTCCCAATTTCTGTTCTCAAGCCCCCCCTAACAGTCAAGGTTATAAGGATATCCATGCTTGACTACAGGTGATTTAATTAATGCTTCAATAACTTTGCTTTTACTACTTGTGCACAAACACAGATATCCTCAAAACCTGAAATTTTAAGGGGCTCCAAGACTGGATTTTGGAAATCATGTTAAACTAATTGAGATTAACACCTGTGAAGTGTTCCTGAGATACAATCAGGCCGCAGTTTATCGTTTTGCATCCCATTGGAGTAGTGTCAATTCGTTTGCACTGTGTCACCTTTCTAAGTCTCTTGATCTCTCTTCTTTACAATGGTGGTGTGACCAACCTTCTAGCACCAAAGTAACTGTCTCAAAATATTATGTATTTTATTGACATCTCTATATCAAGGTACAAATTTTGTTTTATTTTTTTTTACAAATATAGTTAGCTATTAATTCAGAAATTACATTATTTGACAAATAATCTTTAGCCTAACAGACTACAGTTTCAATTATATCCTATTTAATCTGTTCTAATCTGTTATTATCAACATGCTAAAATAACTATCATATTAAGTATAATGTTACAACCTGAAAATATGGACTTCTGTTTATCTGCCTTTAGCTTTTCAATATAATATGATCGAAGACTAATGGTATCGGGGATTATCATCACTATATCCCAATAATTTTGAAATGAAAATCAGGATACCCATGCGCTGAGGCCATAAAATCCATGCATACTTCCCTTTATTTCCTAGTTGATCCCTTTTCAATTCTTGGGCACCCTGGTCGCAATACACTGCATATGCCCTGCTTCAATGTCATTTCACACAGTTGTCTAAATGTTTATTTGTTATAGTCTATAGTGTAATGATTCAACAAGATATTAATTAGCAAGAAGTGATTTACTCTAAGTTAACCCCTGTTATGATAATGAAGTTGTTTATATAATAATTTGTAAAAAAAAAAAAATCTTGGCTTCCATTCTAATTTTGAACTACTAACTCAGTACATACAATTAATCTTCATCTTTGTTCCGGAATTATCCTACAACATGAGGGTAAATCTCTACAGGGCAGGCTTTCATTTAGAGAGATTTCCAGTTAACGAGAATCCACCCCTCCTCCTGGACTGAGTTGGGCACAGTAAGCTTCCTGGCGGTTAATCCCTCCCCTGGAACAAGCCACTTTAAAGCATGCAGCTGTGGAGCATTCTGATCCATTCCTCCCCTCTCTCCCCCACTATGTGTGCCTACCCTCTCTCCCCCAGTGCCAACATGTCACATGTGTGCAGGCAGCAAGAAAATATATAGCGCCAACAGCAATATACAGTGCCAGATGAAAGTTTAATGGGGCAGATGGTTGGCACCTGAGAAGTAGTGTAAGAAAGGATTGTACAGGCCCGGTGGTATGGCAGCGAGGCAAAGGTCCCCCTTCCCCCAGTAGTGTTGGAATAAAAGAAGGAACACAGGGCTAAAGCTGGGCAGCACAGTGGCCTAGTGGTAAGCACTTCTGCCTCACAGCACTGGGGTCATGAGTTCGATTCCCGACCATGGCCTTATCTGTTTGAAGTTTGTATGTTCTCCCTGTGTTTGCGTGGGTTTCCTCCGGGTGGTCCGGTTTCCTCCCACACTACAAAAAAACATACTGGTAGGTTAATTGGCTGCTATCAAAAATTGGCCCTAGTCTCTGTCTGTGTGTGAGTGTGTGTCTATATTAGGGAATTTAGACTGTAAGCTCCAATGGGGCAGGGACTGATGTGAATGAGTTCTCTGTACAGCGCTGCGGAATTGGTGGCGCTATATAAATAAATGATGATGATGATGATGATAATGATGATGATGATGATGATAAACTCGTGGTTCATTCTTTTTCCTTGTGGAATATGTCTTTACCCCAGCAGCAGATAAGTAGTGGTAATGGAGGGAAGTAATACCACAATACCATCAAATGCAATGTTATGCAATGTCACAATATAAATAACATTTTAGGAATCTTGGTTCAACACTATTTCAACATAAATCAATACAACACATAGGTCACTGAATAAATATATCCCACTTTAAATTTTCGCACTGTGCATCCTTGAATGGATTTCACAGGATAGGTGTCAGCCAATTGCTATGCTTAATGAGACCATTACACTAAATGCTGCAGCAGCAGATAATATAGACCAATCAACCACAATACTTTAAGTGCAGTAATACCGATTAAACTATCAGACAAAAATCAGTAAAGATGCAACAAGGATCAAGATTGTTCAGGTTACATGCTTTCTAGTTCACTTTATGATATACAGAACCCAAAGGAGTAAATTATAATCCACAGGTTTAAGCAAAGTTTCAGCTGACACATGAAGCTTATTTACTTGTACAAGGTGAAATCAGTAATCAACTTGACACATGTGTGACTCCTGAGCTCCGTAAACAGCATTTCTGCACAATAAACTATTTCCAGTGTAAAGGACAGTGTCCACTTAGCAATAAGCAGCTGTCTCCCAGCAAACTGTAAGGTTAAACAACTTGCAATTCTCTTATCAGCAACCATTTTAGGCAGTTTCACAATAGAATCAAACTTCTGATGCAATATAGACAAACTCTTGTAGTAAATAATTGCTCTTAATTTCCCAGTCAGCTTGCAGATAACTTTAAATACAGCAGATTTGGCTGGAACAAACTCTGCCTTTAGACAGTGCTATAGCACCTCTAAATAGCAACATGACATAGATTTTAATAACAGTTTGATGTCTCACTTAAATAACTTAAACATAGAAAATCAAAAGAAACGTATCTGTCTTCATATGAGTCCTGCTGACATCTCATGGGCAGTGGCAAGTTAGGTTTTTTCCTATACACAGAGGTGTTTCTTTTTCGGCTGGCTGCAATCATCCCTCAGGACAACAATTCAACCATAGCATTCAGTGGCTCTTTGTGGGAAGATCCATGCATTAGCTCAGCCAGCAGTCACATACATCACTTCTCACACTAGCCATCTCTTTTTTGACCTCTCCCCTTCTTCACAAGAATCTCCTGGAACCTTCTAGTTTATTCATTGCAGTTTGCCCATCCCAAAAAGACAGATGCAGTTTGCATTTAACTTCCCAGAGGTACTCTGAGGAACTGTTGTTTTCTGAATGAGTGCATAGAGCAATACACCTGTGATTTGCAGGGTATTACAAAAGAAGATGAGGGGTCTTTGAATGTAAGGTTGGGATAATGAGCTTTCAATAATAGTGTGGTGGGAGAGTGAGAAGGGGCTTTTAATTTAAACGGGGAAATGCTGGTTCTTTATGTTCTGGGGTGGAGTATGAGCTATTAATTTAATGGTGGGGAAAGGATGAGGCAAATCATTTAATCATGAGTACGAGCTTTACTTTATTGCTGGGGTGATGTTGGTGGCTATTTATTTGATTTAATTGAGTAGTGGGTTTATGATGGAGCCTATTAATTTAAGGTTGGTAATGGGAGTGTTAATTTAATGCTGGGGTGGTTTGACAACTATTAATTGAATGCGGGGCTGAAATGGGGAGAAGTAGGGCTGTTTATTAGATGTAAATTCTACTTATTTAATAACTGGGTTATTTGGGAGGAAATATGTTTATTTATTAAATGTGAATACTGTTAATTTGATGTTGGGGCTTGTTATGGGATACATGTATATTAAATTGTAATATTATTAATTTAATGTTGGGGCTGATTGGGGTGATATATGGCATTTATTAAATGTGGATTTGGTTGAAAGGAGGGAGTCCTAATTATTAAACAAGTGTGTTTTTGATTTAATGTCGGGGGTAGTTAGGGATGAGTAGAGTGTTAACCCATTGCCTGGCTTTACATATTTCATGTACCTACCCTTTTTCCAAACAGGCATCCTAACATTACAGGATCCAGACAAGCGGTAACCGAACTTTAAATACCATAAGCAGAAGATAGTGAAAGTTGCAAGGCAGGAGAGAGCAGTACATATCTGCCAACTGTCCCGATTCTCGATGACTATCCCACCAATATTTAACTCTACTGTCACAATGTAGTGTAACCTTGAAATCTCAATTTAATAAATCCAGGACAGACTTTACTATGTTTGTTATATTTCTCTCTATGCACACATAATCCAATATATAAATATATATATATATATATATATATATATATAAATACACACACATATATGTATATATATATATATATATATATATATATATATACACATATATATATATACACATATATATATATATATATATATAAATATATATATATATATATATGTCTGTGTAGCAGAACAGAATGCACTATACATGCAGAGAAAACACAGCAAGCTTCCCTCAAGACACCTAGCAGCAGAGGGCGCTGTAGTAAGCTGACTCGTTCAGGGAGATCCTGCTTTTACCTAATCCCAATCTTTTGTGTGCCTATGTACTCTGGCTTTGGTTATGTCTGTCTATGCAGGAGTCATTTTCCATTTGGTTTGGAAACTACATCTGTAATTTTTATCTCATCTTTATCTGTTATGCACACTTGCCAACTCTCCCAGAATGTCCGGGAGACTCCTGTATTTCGGGTGAGTCTTACGGACTCCCGGGAGAGTATGGCAATCTCCCGCATTAGGTCCAAAATACCGCGATTCTCCGGGAATCGCGGCATTTGACCCTGCCCCCTGCTGGAAAATTATGCGTTTGCATCATTATTTCATGGGGGGTGGGTCCAAAATGACGTGATTTTTGGAGCCCGGCACGCCCACCTCACCCATGAGGCTCCCGGATGCGAACTACAAAAAGTTGGTAAGTATGCTGTTAAGTCAGATAAAGGAAGTAATTCCAAAGTTGAATCTGAAGGAGAGGAGAATTCCATTACATTCTATTATATCAGTGTTCAAAATGGAAGTAAAAATTACCTCAGGATTTATCAGACTAAATCCCAGACAGCCTAGCTCCTCCTATTTTTCCTGAGAAAGAAAAGTCCACCTAAACTCTCAGACAACAGCATTTGTAGCTCCTGCTCCTCTATATCTCTGATGGAAGTATTAGAGAGTAGGAAGTTTTCAGTATGGGTTCTGCCTCGCCTCTCTTGCTAGGGTGGTGTCTGTCTTTGCAGTAATCACTTCCATTCTTTTTGTATACTACAGCTGTCATTTTTGGCTCATCTTTATCTTTTATGTCTGGTAAAGGGAGCAATTTTAGAGTTGAATCTAGAAGTGAGGAGTCTGTTATATCAAAATGTACCTCAAAATTACCTCAGGGTTATCAGACGCTAATGACTTTTTGTGCAGCTTGCAAGGCTGGGAGTCAAGTGCCACACATTAACTCATGGGGAGCCATGAATCTGGCAAAACCATCCTGGACTAAATCGTTTTTCAGTGTATTGCTGAATTCACACAGCTGACCACATGCTACCAAGGAGTAGGGAAAGAAAATTCCCTGCCTCCTCTACTGAAACCACAGTGAGTGAGTCAGTTCATTTGAACTATCTCAGCCAGGGGTCCTGTGGCCCTATGACAACTCACCATGAGAAGCCAGTTGGGACCTGAAGTCTAGAAAGATCAGTCCAGAACCTTATAAAGGTTACCTATTCTTTAGAGATAATTCTACATTTTGCCTCCCTATCTATGAAATGTCAGAGTCCTGCAGTAGTTAAGACTTGTGAGAGATCAGACTCTAAACTCTCCTCTCAGGAGGAGAGCGAGCCAACAATGGACTTGAATAATGAGGATTCATCGTACTTGATGGAGGATTCTACAAGGCAGCAGGGTGTGGATAATTTAGTGTAATGTAGCACGCATTAAATATTCAAGAGAGTGAGTCAGCAGCGCTGGACAATACAATTTTTATATGGAAGAAGAAACAGTTTATTTAATTTCCTTATTCCCATCATTTAGGGGATTTACTAGTGAACCATGATCAAGACCTGAAGAGAGGTTTCAGCTATTACACAAATTGCAGACTCTTTATCCTTTCCCTAGTGTAGACAAAGATAAATGGGAATTGCCACCAAGGTGGATGCTCCTATAGTGCAATTGTCAAGACCATTACTATTCCTTTTCAAATGCTGCGGCTCTCAGGGATGGTCAATATATGCTGTTGATTTCTTCTCCTCATGGTTTAATAAGGCGGTACTAAAAGGCTTAGATCACCTTTTGGAGGATTTGCAATCTGGTAATCCCAGGTTTGAGTTACTAAATTTAGTAGAGCATATTCAGGGAGCATTTAAATTTGAGGATGCAGCTCTGGATATTTTGAGGATTCAGCTCTGGATACTGGGCTCATAGGAGCTAGAAAGATATTTTGTGCTAGCCAATATATCTAGATGTGAGAACAGACCTAAATGGGACAACAGAGGGAAAAGCAGGCTTGGGAAGTCATACAGCTGGCTTCCAAGTAATCAGCACAGTCCTTCCTGGAGACCTAGTGAGACACAGGGCTCTACATGATCCTATTTGGACATTAACTATGGTCATCCCAATACCAGCAGACCAAAAGGGAGTGGGGTTCTGTTTGAACATTTGCTTATTCCAAAGGATCTTTGTGGCTCAATTTGAACCTCAGTAATCTAAACACTCAGATTCGAGTGAACAGGTTCAGGATGGAATCTTTGAGATCTGTCATATCCAGTATAGAACTGAACAAGTTCATTGTGTCTGCTCTGCCGTTTGGCCTTGCAAACAAGTCTGGGGGTGTTCACAAAGATCATGGTGGTCATGGTCTCAAATTGGTGATAATCATTCCTTATCGGAATGATCTCTTGATCAATGTGGGCTCCAAAGCTCTACTTAATGCTCAATGTGCAAGAGACGGCATACACATTAAAATCCCATGTATAATCAATTACCAGAAATACAATCTAGGTGCAACCCAACCTCAACAAAAGCTGTCCCTTTGCCATTTCATATTGGACAATCAGACCACCGATTGGTCTTGTTGATGAGCACAGTCATTCATTAATATGTGTTCAAGATCTTTGGTCTCCTGTGGAAATAAGGCTTTCAATTAAATGTGCTAGCTAGAACTAGCTCTAGTCAGAGGACATATTTTTGTTGTGGGATAAACCCATAAATACACACTCAATCAATGTCACTTTAGTGGCATATATTAACTTTCAGGAGGGACAAGGAGCTCTTTTGCAAAGGCAGAAACCAACCAAATCATGTGCTCAGTGGAACTAGTATAGATGTTCCAGCATTGTTAGCAGTGTCTTCTTACAGAAGGATGGAATTTTACTAAAAGTGCAGACTTTATTGCAGGGAATTATTTGAGTGCAACCTCTATACATCCCTCCTATAGCTCTTTGAGATTTGGGATTTGAACTTAGTCTTGATGGCATTATATTCTCAATATATTTTTTTCATGAGGTTAGATCTGTACTTAGGACAAAGCCATACTTTCAGTCTAAGATCATTTCTAGGTTTAGTTAAATCAGAACATGTGATTCAGGCATTGTAGAAGATTTATGTTTATATGACTCTTGAGTGGAAACTGCTGATCTCTGGGTAATCTTATATGATGCCCAGAAGAGAGGTTGGCCTGTCTGTAAGCAAACAATTGCTAGATGGATTACTTTGGTGATCTGACATGCTTTAATTGGAAACCCATTTCTCACAGTTTAGAAGCATTATCTATAAGATCTGTGAGCTCTTTCTGGGGTGCACAGCATGTGAGATTCAGCTGAGTTCTGTCAGGCAACTGCCCGGTACTCAGTTTATACATTTACCAAGTTTTATAAGTGTAGAGCCGGCGCCTAAGACAAGCACATCTGAAACAGAACACAACAACAATGTAAGGAACTTACATTAAGAAGTTTCTTATTGAAGTCTCCTTGACAAAACCATGTTACAATGCAAGGGGTGCAAATTAGTTTTCTGCTTTGTACATGAGTTAAATACTGTCTGTTTTTTCATGTAGCACACAAATACTTGACAGCTTATTTGTACACTGAAATTTAAAGTTGATATTTGTGTGCTACATGAAAAAAACAGTCAGTATTTAACTTATGTACAAAACAGAAAACTAATTTGCACCCCTTGCATTGCAACATGGTTTTGTCCAGGAGACTTAAATAAGAAACTTGTTAATTTAAGATCCTTAATGAATCAGGCCCTAAGTGTGTTAGCAGCTTATGTTTATTGAATACAGCCTGTGTAATTAGAGCATGGTATATGGTTTCTATTAACAACTAGTGTTTAGCTGGTAAACATAGTGATAAGTGGGCCTAAGATACCGCTTAATTTAATAATGCCTAGAAGACGGGAAAAGAAGAGGCACTCTCTATAGTGTAAAACATTATTATAAGGGTAATGTGCGGCACTTTTGAAGGACATGCAGCACCTGAGTTGCATCAGGTTGTCCATCACTAGTTTTCAGGCAGTTAATCAAAGTTATATTTAAAAGTGAAACTTTTAAACTTTTTTAAAATTTTAAACTTTGAAAGCCAAACCTGTCCCAGGGCATTGAAAGGATCAGGGCCTGATTAAGGGTTTTGGCCGCCCTAAGATAATACACCCTTAGTACCCCCCAAATCCCAGCACCAATGTATAGCCATATAGGAATACTCCTGAACAGGAATATCCAGGTGTATTCTCCAGCAGTCAAATTTAGACAGATTGTGCCATTATTTCTTACCTCGTCTTGCTTGTTCTTGCAGCTTTGTTGTTGTCTAGCTGGCTACTGGAACGTTGGAGCCCTGTTTTGAAAATGCAAAAAATGTATTATAATGCAAAATGTTAATAAACCCTGAATGATTTAGATATAGCTCTTTAGTTCAAACAAAACACTCAATTATGGCCAGATAAAACTACCCCATAGTGCAGCAATATATAAACAGTTGTGGTCAGAGAGCTATATTCAAATACTAACCTCTACCAGCTCCATCTCACCAGTATTTAGCATTCTAGTGATCGCTGAGACCACAGAGAGCATCCATGCCACACAATGCAGAGATCATGCCCCTCCAAAGCTGCTCTTTTTTTAAAAAAAACCTTCAGCCATTTTCATTACCCCTCTGCAGCTATTTTCATTACCTCAACTCCCCCACAGCCATTTTCCCTACCCCCCTCTGCAGCCATTTTTGCTACCCCAAACCCCTGTAGCCATTTTTATCACTTCATCCCCATCCACAGCCATTTTTATTACCTTAAACCCCTTGCAGCCATTTTCCTTACCCCCTTGCAGCCATTTTTATTACCCCCTCTGCAGGCATTTTCATTACCCCAAACCCCTGCAGCCATTTTTATCACTTCATATCCCTCCACAGCCATTTTCATTACCTTAACCTCCCTGCAGCCATTTTCCTTACCCCCCTGCAACAGTTTCCCCCTGCAGCCATTTTTCTTACCTCCCCCCATGCAGCCAATGCCCCCCACTGCAGCAATTTTCCTTACCTCCCCCCTTGCAGCTATTTTCCTCCTCGTGCAGCTATTTTTCTCCCCCCCTGCAATTATTTTCCGTACCTCCACTCCACTCACTTATCTTGTCCCAGCAGTCTTCCTCTTCTACATGATGGGCAGCGGCAGCCTGACAGCAAATCCGCTTGCTGTTAGCTGCCTATCAGTATGGGGGCAGAGAATGCTTAGTCAAGTCTTGTGAGATGTGATAATCTCGAGAGACCTTACTAAGACCTCCATGGCTACACTGACAGGCAGGTAACAACATTGGATTTGCTGTCAGGCTGCCTGTCTGCATAGTGACAGTTGCCCCAAATGTCACTATGCAGACAGCCTTTAGACCAGGGTGGCTCTGATGATGCCAGACAGCCATAGAGTGGAGCGCATCATTTAAAAAATAGATAAATGCCGGCCTGCAATACTGTAAACAGTCACACAGTTCATTTGCACAGAGACATTTCCCAAAGAGGGAGTGCTCAGTGGTCAAATACATACATTATGCAAAAGTAAATGTGACATTTTGTGATTAATAAATTATATTCTTTCTTAATCAGGTAAAATTGAGGTAGTACTACACTAGTAAGTTCTATTATTTAAGTGAAGGGGTAGGAAAGTAGTTAAAAAAAGAACAATATTTATTAATTATAATTATGGTTCCAGTTGTTGCCTTACTTGTTTACTCATTACTCTTTATTTATAAAACTATAATATTGTGAAAGATGTGCAATATTTATTTTGCTTTTTGATGCTCATTTCTGCATGGTGATTCTTGATTTTTCTGTTCTTATTACATGACAAAATAAAATAGCAGATATTTCTATAACAAAAACATTGAGATTATGATGCTCCAATGGATTTAAAGTGGTTTAAAATGAAGCTAAATGAATAACTAAATGTCTATTGTAGTGAAGAGACTGCTCTCTAGTGGTACATGAAGATATTACAGTTTTTAAAAGATGATTCACTCACATAGAAACTCAAACCTTAGGATTTCACAAAACCTAATTTTGTATATAGAAAATCAATTGATAAGGGCTAAACACTTTAAGTAATTTGTTCATAGCAAAACACCATTTGCATCCTTGTACCTGCATAGCTAACCCAGTCACATCAAGGTGCAGGTCTACCCTCAAGTTTCAGGATATGCTTCCTCAATCTTGAAGTGTCTAAATGAGGCAAAAAACCGTAAGGTGACACCCCATGGAAAAACAAAGATAAGATCAAAAGTTTTTGTAATTTTTCATTGAGAACTTTGATCTAAATGCCAGTAAAGGCCTTCCTCGTGGAATTTGTAGTTCATTTTATGACAGAGCTGTCACAATTTTTGGGCCTACTACTTTAGAACCACCCCTATTAAGAAAATAAACTTTTCCATTTCTCACCTAAAATACTGCTCAGGTTGGCTTAAATTAATTATAAAAGTGCGGAGAGGGGGAAGGGGGACATTGGGACTGTCTTTATTACATAAAGCAATTGTGGGTGTATTAAACTGTTTATTACATTTCTCAAAGTGCAAGTGGAAATATACTTCTAACAGGGGATGCAAAACTGGTCCCATTAAAAGTATAGGCAGTGGTCGAAATGGCATTATGGAAAAAAAATAAAAATAAATTCAAAGCAGTAGGAGAAGTGGTGATATGGTATACCACCATATACCGGCCTGCGTCAACCACTCAGTACAAGACAAACCATAAGACTGCCATACCACTAGAAATATGTCCTATCTGACCCTTAATGTCATTGCATTAAGCTTGCTTCGCAAAAGGAAATTTCTTTACTGTGCTTATATGTAAATTGAGGTATTGTCACGGGCACTAGGAGTCTTTACCCAGGGATCACCAGGTGGTAGGCTTACCAGAGCAATGTAGATGGTAATAGGGTACTCTGGTAGCTGGGTGATCACGGAACAGGAAACAGCAGATGATGGGATGCTCAGGAAAGTCTATGACTAGCAGCACTGGTAATATGGAGGTAATAGTACACGAGGAACTGTAGGACAAGGACACGTGAAGGTAGTCAGTGGTCTGCGATAGCAAGTTGTACCACTGCTATAGTGAGGGGGAATGTCCAACAGAAACGAGGAGGTGATGAGAGTCAGCGGTCTGCGGATAGCAAGTGGTACCGCTGTCTGAGTGAAGGAATGGAATCCAAGTGGAGGTATCCGGGGAGTCAGTGGTCTGTGATAGCAAGTTGTACCACTGCTATGTGAGAGGATACTGGAACAGGTGATACCGGAAACAGGGATCAGTGGTCTGCTACTAGCAAGTTGTACCACTGAATATATATGTGAGGAGGTGCACGGGGAGAGACTGCAACACAGGATATACACAGGCACCTTATACACGATCCACAGTAACATGCACAATATATATATAAATGACTGAACAGGTCTGCAAATATAGAAAGTCTCTTGAAGTAGTCCAGCACAAGTTAACACAGTCAATGATGACAATAGACTCAGCGGATAGCAGACTCCAGAGGAGAACCAACACAGTCCAGCAAGGTATGCAATACACCAGCACAGTCAATGAAAGGTATGCATACCGTGGTTCAGAAGCAGGCAGTCAGATAGGAGTGCAGCGATACCTGAGCGGCAGGAGGCCGGCTGGATGAGAAGTCCCAGAATAGATGAGGCAGCGGTCTAGTAGGTGCAGCGCACAGATAAGTAGACCAACAGGGACACGAATCCACAGGAATCAGTAACACGTGGAACTGGACTCAAGGAGGGCCCAGGAGAGTGGAGATGACCCAGCAGAGGAGTAGTAGATGAGATATAAATCCAATGCTGACAGGAGGGTAGACCAGCGGGACACGTGAAGGCGTGGAGAGCGGGTCAGCAGTAGATGGATGATAGCGCGGTCAGCAGCAGCAGGACTCTGCGGTACACGGAGGTAACCAGTAGCAACCAATAGGTGTCAGTAGCGATGGAACACGGGAGAGCAGAGTAGGCCAGGAGCTGTTGATCACGGAGAGTAGCGAATGGCAATGAGAGCAGCAGTCTCGAGGAAACACAGGAGAGCTGAGGAGAGACTGCAGTGCACAGGGGCAGCGGATAGGAATCAGCTAACTTGTCACGATGATGAACACAGGCGAGTTGTAGGCTGGAGGCTGTAGTGCACGGAAGCAGCGGATAGACATCAGCTAACAGTCACGATGCTGCACACAGGCGAGTTTGTAGGCTGGAGGCTGTAGTGC
The DNA here is from genome assembly GCF_038048845.1 of Mixophyes fleayi. Classification (NCBI taxonomy): domain Eukaryota; kingdom Metazoa; phylum Chordata; class Amphibia; order Anura; family Limnodynastidae; genus Mixophyes; species Mixophyes fleayi. The sequence goes on along the minus strand of NC_134404.1, from coordinate 128,425,753 downwards.
ACGGAAGCAGCGGATAGACATCAGCTAACAGTCACGATAATGAACACAGGCGAGTTGTAGGCTGGAAGCTGTGGTGCACGGAGGCAGCGGATAGGAATCAGCTCACGGACTTGATGAGGAACAGATGAGTGGATGTAAAGTAAAGGCTGGAGTGCACGGAGGCAGCGGGTCGGAACCAGCAAACAGTCACAGTGAAATATAATAGCGTGATGTGGATTAGAGGACTGTAGTGCACGGAGGCAGCGGATAGGAATCAGCAAACAGTCACAATGATATGAAATAGCGTTGAAGTGGTTTGGAAGACTGTAGTGCACGGAGGCAGCGGATAGGAATCAGCAAACAGTCACGATGATACAGTTGATGGTAGAAGTGGTATGGGAACCACAGTAGTAGAAGTGGTTTGGAAACCACAGAGGTAGAAGTGGTTTGGAAACCACAGGAATCAGCAGCGCTGAAAACACGAGGAATACAGGAACACCTTCAGAGACTCATAGGGAATGAGACTCCAAGATCAGGCAACGTGGTGTTGACCACAGGTGCTTAATATAGGGAGTGTTGCCTGATCTGCCAATTGAGTTAAAGGGACATACACTGAAGTATAGGAAAGGGCTGCGCATGCGCAGACCCTCAGGATGGAGGACGGCCACGGTTCCTAAATGTCCGGGAAGAGGCACTCACGGTCCGGTGAGTGACAGTACCCCCCCTTTTAAAGGTGGGCACAGAATGCCTGGAACCGGGCTTGTCCGGATTTTTGGAGTAGAACTTCTTCAAAAGGGCAGGAGCATTAAGATCTTCAGCTTTGATCCAAGAGCACTCCTCAGGACCAAAGCCCCTCCAATGAACGAGGAAACGGAGGACTCCTCGCGAAATTTTTGCGTCTAGTACCTCAGTAATCTCGAAATCCTCCTCCTGATGAACTTGAACTGGCTGCGGAGCTGAGGGAGGATTTGAGAAACGGTTGATAATAAGAGGTTTGAGTAAAGACACATGGAAGGCATTAGAAATCCGAAGATTCTTAGGAAGAAGAAGTTTCACACATACTGGATTGATTACTTGAATGATCCTATATGGACCAATAAAACGAGGGGCGAATTTCATAGATGGAACCTTCAAACGAATGTTTTTAGTAGATAACCAGACACGATCTCCAATTTTTAGTGGTGGAATAGCCCGCCTCTTCTTATCTGCGAAAGATTTATATTTGATAGATGTCTTCTTTAAACAGGTTTTGACCTGAGACCAGATATTTTTAAAGGTCTGACAAGCAGTCTCCACCGCAGGAACTTGGGTGGGCGGGAGGGCAGGAAATTCCGGAAAAGACGGATGGTGACCGTAGACCACAAAAAATGGAGTTTTGGATGATGACTCATGGTATATGTTGTTATGGGCGAATTCAGCCCAAGGAAGCAACTCTACCCAGTTGTCTTGATTGGCTGAAGAGAACATCCTTATAAAAGTCTCAAGATCTTAATTGACACGTTCAGTTTGTCCGTTAGATTGCGGATGGTAAGAAGATGAGAGTGCTAATCGTATGCCCAAGGTTTTACAAAGGGCTCGCCAGAATCTGGAAACGAATTGTACTCCTCTATCTGACACAATCTCAGAAGGACATCCATGGATACGGAAGATCTCTTTAATGAAATGTTCAGCCAGAGTAGACGAGGAAGGCAAACCAGATAGAGGAATAAAATGAGCCATCTTCGAAAATCTGTCCACCACCACCCAAATAGTGTTATGATTCTTACTAGGTGGTAAGTCAGTAACGAAATCCATACTAATATGGGTCCACGGTTTGGACGGAATGGGTAGTGGTCGCAGCAACCCTGCTGGAGTTCTGCGGGAGGATTTGAACTGGGAACATAGCTCACAGGAAGCAATGAACTCTTTGACGTCTCTCCTCATTGAGGGCCACCAGTAACTTCGAGAGAGAATCTCAAAGGTCTTGTGTTCACCGGCGTGTCCAGAAAAACGAGAGGCATGGAACCACGAAAGGATTTTCCTCCTTAGAGTAGAAGGCACGAGGGTCTTCCCAAATGGTAGCGTTTTGGTGGATGAAGCAGCCAGTGAGATACATTTGGGGTCTAGAATGGTATGGTTGGAAACCTCTTCTATATCAGAGGACGTCACAAAAGCTCTAGATAAGCTTTTTTGTTCTTGGCAGCTGGTTTGAAGGTTATTATTAATTCAAAACGGGAAAAGAAAAGAGACCATCTTGCTTGACGAGGGTTCAAGCATTGGGCCGACTGGAGGTATGACAAGTTCTTATGATCCGTGAAGATCGTCACCGGATGGCGAGCTCCCTCCAATAAGTATCTCCATTCCTCTAATGCAGCTTTGATAGCTAGTAACTCCTTGTCCCCGATAGTATAATTCCTCTCTGCGGGCAGGAGGCCCCGAGAATAGAAGGCACAAGGATGGAATTTTTGCTGTTCCGAGCGTTGAGAGAGAATAGCTCCTAAGCCCACATTAGAGGCATCTACTTCCAGGAAGAAGGGGAGTGTCACATCAGGCTGTCGAAGGATTGGAGCCGAAGAGAAGGACTCTTTTAGTGTTTGAAAGGCTTGAAGAGCCTCAGGTGACCATTGCTTAGGATTAGCCCCCTTCCTAGTCAGGGCCACAATAGGAGATGCAATGGAAGAAAAGTCTTGAATGAAGCGTCTATAGTAATTGGCAAAACCTAAAAAACGCTGGATAGCACGAAGAGTAGTTGGCTGGGGCCAATGTAGTACAGCATTCACCTTGTCTGGATCCATCTTCAGGCCAACTCCGGAAACTATATACCCCAAGAATGGAATCTGGGGTAATTCGAATGAACACTTTTCTAATTTACAAAACAATGAATTTTTCCGTAGCCTGGAAAGGACTTCTGCCACATGTTGGTGGTGAGAAGGCAGGTCCTGTGAAAAGATCAATATGTCGTCCAGGTAGACGACGACACATACATATAATAAGTCCCGGAAGATCTCATTGATGAAACCTTGAAAAACAGCGGGGGCATTACACAGCCCGAAAGGCATTACCAGATATTCGTAATGTCCGTCTCTGGTGTTAAACGCTGTCTTTCATTCGTCACCGGCACGAATTCTGATTAAATTGTAGGCACCACGAAGATCCAACTTAGTAAAGATACGGGCTCCCTTGATGCGATCGAATAGCTCAGTGATCAGCGGAATGGGATACCGATTCTTGATAGTAATGGCATTGAGTCCACGAAAATCTATGCAAGGGCGTAAAGATCCATCCTTCTTTTTAACGAAGAAGAACCCCGCTCCCGCGGGAGAGGTGGAAGGTCGAATAAACCCACGCTGGAGGTTCTCCTGTATATACTCAGATGTAGCTTGAGTTTCAGGTAACGAGAGTGGATAGACCTGGCCCCTGGGGGGAGTCTTGCCAGGTAGAAGATCGATCGGACAATCCCAAGAACGATGAGGAGGAAGACGTTCAGACTGAGCTTTATCAAAAACATCAGTAAATGAAGCATATTGAGGAGGGAGTCCCGGTGAGGTAGATGAGATGGAAGATTGCTGTACTTTGAGAGGAATGACTTGGGAAAGGCAACGATGGTGACATTCAGACCCCCAAGACGTGACTTGAGGGGTGCGCCAGTCAATCTGGGGAGAGTGACACTGAAGCCATGGAAGGCCTAAGACAATTGGACTAGTCGTAACAGGGAGGATTAAAAATGATATTTCTTCATGATGCAGGGCACCAATCAGAAGGGTTACTGGAGACGTACTCTGGGTGATGAGACCGTTGATGAGACGTGATCCATCTATAGCCGTCACAGTAATGGGTGTTTTTAAGGTAATCACTGGTAGGGACCATTGATTTACTAATGATTTGGAAATAAAATTTCCTGCTGCTCCGGAATCAATCAATGCCTGTGACTCAAAGGTTTTGGTAGCACAGGAAATTGTAACATCAAAGGCGCAGACTTTAGATTTCATGGAAGATGGAGAGGACTCCAGGGACCCTAACTTCACCTCTCCAGAACTAGTTAGGGCCTGGCATTTCCCGATCTCTTAGGGCAAGAGCTGAGCATATGAGTGGAATCAGCACAATAGATACAGAGTCTATTCTTTACTCTTCGTTTCCTCTCCTCTGAAGATAATTTGGAACGTCCTATCTCCATGGGAATCACAGAGGGTGAAACTGGACGAAATTGAGGGTTAGAACGAAGAGGTGCTTTAGCAGAAGTTGTTTTCTCAGCCTCTCTTTCACGAAATCTCATATCAACACGATGGCAAAGAGAGATCAGATCTTCAAGTGACGAAGGAAGCTCCTGGGTAGTCAGTGCATCTTTAATTTTATCGGAGAGCCCCTGCCAGAAGGCGGCAACTAGGGCTTCAGTGTTCCACTGAAGTTCAGAGGCTAAGATCCTAAATTGAATGACGTACTGTCCTACTGTATGAGATCCTTGTCGCAGACGGAGGATGCTGGAAGCAGCGGAGGTCACACGACCTGGTTCATCGAACACACTTCGGAATGTAGAAATGAATTTGGCACTATCTTGCAATATTGGGTCGTTTCTTTCCCACAGAGGGGAGGCCCAAGCCAGAGCTTGTCCAGAAAACAAAGAGATAAGATAGGCCACTCTGGAACGATGGGTAGAAAAATTTTGAGGTTGGAGCTCAAAATGGACTGAACATTGGTTAAGGAAACCCCTACAAGTTTTGGGGTCCCCATCGTACTTTGACGGAGTAGGCAGGTGAAGCGTAGAAGCTGTAGACACCTGGGATGGCACTGGGGAAACGGAGGAAAGCACAGGAGCCTCAGTAGTAGCTGTCACAGTCTGTCCAGATGTTCCTTGGGAGGTTAACGATTGATAACACTGAAGTAACAGCTGTTGGCGGGCATCCTGTTGCTCCACACGGCTGACCAGATGCTGCAGCATCTCTTTGGCTGTAGGTTCCGTATCTGGGTCTGTCATGGCCTGATCTTACTGTCACGGGCACTAGGAGTCTTTACCCAGGGATCACCAGGTGGTAGGCTTACCAGAGCAATGTAGATGGTAATAGGGTACTCTGGTAGCTGGGTGATCACGGAACAGGAAACAGCAGATGATGGGATGCTCAGGAAAGTCTATGACTAGCAGCACTGGTAATATGGAGGTAATAGTACACGAGGAACTGTAGGACAAGGACACGTGAAGGTAGTCAGTGGTCTGCGATAGCAAGTTGTACCACTGCTATAGTGAGGGGGAATGTCCAACAGAAACGAGGAGGTGATGAGAGTCAGCGGTCTGCGGATAGCAAGTGGTACCGCTGTCTGAGTGAAGGAATGGAATCCAAGTGGAGGTATCCGGGGAGTCAGGGGTCTGTGATAGCAAGTTGTACCACTGCTATGTGAGAGGATACTGGAACAGGTGATACCGGAAACAGGGATCAGTGGTCTGCTACTAGCAAGTTGTACCACTGAATATATATGTGAGGAGGTGCACGGGGAGAGACTGCAACACAGGATATACACAGGCACCTTATACACGATCCACAGTAACATGCACAATATATATATAAATGACTGAACAGGTCTGCAAATATAGAAAGTCTCTTGAAGTAGTCCAGCACAAGTTAACACAGTCAATGATGGCAATAGACTCAGCGGATAGCAGACTCCAGAGGAGAACCAACACAGTCCAGCAAGGTATGCAATACACCAGCACAGTCAATGAAAGGTATGCATACCGTGGTTCAGAAGCAGGCAGTCAGATAGGAGTGCAGCGATACCTGAGCGGCAGGAGGCCGGCTGGATGAGAAGTCCCAGAATAGATGAGGCAGCGGTCTAGTAGGTGTAGCGCACAGATAAGTAGACCAACAGGGACACGAATCCACAGGAATCAGTAACACGTGGAACTGGACTCAAGGAGGGCCCAGGAGAGTGGAGATGACCCAGCAGAGGAGTAGTAGATGAGATATAAATCCAATGCTGACAGGAGGGTAGACCAGCGGGACACGTGAAGGCGTGGAGAGCGGGTCAGCAGTAGATGGATGATAGCGCGGTCAGCAGCAGCAGGACTCTGCGGTACACGGAGGTAACCAGTAGCAACCAATAGGTGTCAGTAGCGATGGAACACGGGAGAGCAGAGTAGGCCAGGAGCTGTTGATCACGGAGAGTAGCGAATGGCAATGAGAGCAGCAGTCTCGAGGAAACACAGGAGAGCTGAGGAGAGACTGCAGTGCACAGGGGCAGCGGATAGGAATCAGCTAACTTGTCACGATGATGAACACAGGCGAGTTGTAGGCTGGAGGCTGTAGTGCACGGAAGCAGCGGATAGACATCAGCTAACAGTCACGATGCTGCACACAGGCGAGTTTGTAGGCTGGAGGCTGTAGTGCACGGAAGCAGCGGATAGACATCAGCTAACAGTCACGATAATGAACACAGGCGAGTTGTAGGCTGGAAGCTGTGGTGCACGGAGGCAGCGGATAGGAATCAGCTCACGGACTTGATGAGGAACAGATGAGTGGATGTAAAGTAAAGGCTAGAGTGCACGGAGGCAGCGGGTCGGAACCAGCAAACAGTCACAGTGAAATATAATAGCGTGATGTGGATTAGAGGACTGTAGTGCACGGAGGCAGCGGATAGGAATCAGCAAACAGTCACAATGATATGAAATAGCGTTGAAGTGGTTTGGAAGACTGTAGTGCACGGAGGCAGCGGATAGGAATCAGCAAACAGTCACGATGATACAGTTGATGGTAGAAGTGGTATGGGAACCACAGTAGTAGAAGTGGTTTGGAAACCACAGAGGTAGAAGTGGTTTGGAAACCACAGGAATCAGCAGCGCTGAAAACACGAGGAATACAGGAACACCATCAGAGACTCATAGGGAATGAGACTCCAAGATCAGGCAACGTGGTGTTGACCACAGGTGCTTAATATAGGGAGTGTTGCCTGATCTGCCAATTGAGTTAAAGGGACATACACTGAAGTATAGGAAAGGGCTGCGCATGCGCAGACCCTCAGGATGGAGGACGGCCACGGTTCCTAAATGTCCGGGAAGAGGCACTCACGGTCCGGTGAGTGACAGGTATATTGGAATGCCTACTCTGTACTTTAATAGGACCACTTTCACTTCACCCGACTCCACCATTCTGCCTGTGCAAACCAACTACTCTGTAAACACTACTATCTTGATCCATATACACAAGTACACATTTTACGCTTCTTGAATGATCTCCACTGTAATTGAGATCCCCCATATAGTGTCCTCTGAGCTGGTAACCAACTGCATTGCCTTTGGCTATTTGTGGGCAAGTCTTTCAGCTTGGTCAATGAAAAATTGGGTCTGATCTAGAGATGCTCACTGACCCCCGTGTTTTTCGTCATCACATGTTTTGGTTTTGGATGTGTATTTTTTTGAAAAATTGCTACAATATGCTAAAATCACATCAATTTGCTCTTTTTTTGTTCCTACATTATTATTAACCTCATTAGCCCTAATTTCCAGTCATTTCCAGTCAATTTTGACCACCTCACAGGTCACAATATTCTTTTCATACACTTTCAGAGAAAGACTGCAGCGAGCACAAACACACGGCAGTTCACAGGACATCTAGGAAACATTGCCACACAGCAGTGGCAGAAAAAAAAGAAAAGTGGAGCAAGATGGAATTGTCATTGGGGCCTCCCACCCACCCTTATGTAAGATATTGAAAAGGACATGTACGGTTTAACAAACCAAGCATTTTTGTGGCTGAAGTGCTTGGTTTGTTACCAATAGCTAGCACTAGCTTAGCTGCCGTAAGCCCAAATATGTCCAGTTTAAAAAACAGCTAAGACACCTGAGAAAACAAATAGGTGTGTCACTGGCACCTGCAGACAAAGATTTGGAAGATGAAGACGAGGAGATCTCCGTCACCCAGAGCATACGACCAGTACAGTGAAAATGAGAATGGGTTATTAAATCAGTTATGGTTCCCTTGATCGCTCCACCCATTACTTGGATACCTGTGGTAATTCTACAGCTAATACATGGTGACGAGTGCTGACCCCCTAGGAAGCATGTATTTATCAGACGAGACCAATCCGGGGTGCCCCGGGAGGTTGGAGATGATGAACCCAGTATAAAAGAAAGTATCTGGTCATACGTACGAGAGAGAAGCAATTGAAAGGATGATTGAAAACAAACTTCATCCAGACACAATATGAATTCAACCCCACAGGAAACTGCCATTATAAGTCTCTGTTACATGTCAAAAACAAAAATGTGAAAAAAAAAGTTTTTACCTTTTTAAAGAAAAAAGCCCATCTTTAATAAAAGTAAAACTTTGTTGTAGAAAAACATAACATTGCCAACATGTCATTTTATCCAAATATAAATAAGCATTCCAGCATCGGCTAGCTTCCTTCTCTTAGCTAGATCCCAGCACCTGCAATCTACATTGTGATCATTCTCACCCTCATCAGTGTGTACATCATCATCATCCCTCAATACTAATTAATCCTGACTGGAATCCACCATTACAGAAGTCTCTGTACTTTGATCTAAATGCCAGTAAAGGCCTTTCTCTTGGAATTTGTAGTTCATTTTACGAAAGAGCTGTCACGATTTTTGGGAAATTCTTTTAGACCAGACCAAATGTCAAAATGTTCTGCTGAATCATCTGCTTCATACTTGGGTCTCTTAGAAAAGCTTATTTTATTCTTAGCAGCAGTAGCCTGAAAAATAGAAGTAGGGGACGCTGTCATGTCAGGTACCACTTCAGCTTTCAACTTGCTCACCAGGAGCTCATTTCATCTCTTGTGATCTGGGACAGTGGGAAATAAAGTGAATACATAGCTCTTAAACCTAGGATTAAGCATAGTGGCCAAAATGTAGTGATATGATTTCCAGAAGTTGATAACTCTTCGATCCTGGTGAAGCGATTAAAATACTTCATCTACAAGTGCAACATACTTAGCACAATTTATTTGATTCATCTCCTCCTTCAATTTTTCAAGGTGCTTTAACAAAAGTCTAATTAAGTGAATCACTTTGCTCAAGCTATCAGTGTCTGAACTCAGTTTGCAGGTGACTACTTTGAATCGTTTCAGCACCTTGTACAACACAGAAAGAATTTTCCACTGCGCTGGACTAAAATACATTCCCCCTCCTTTCCCAATGTCATTGCTTGTGGAGTAAGCATGGATGGCTTTTCGCTGTTCCTCCATCCTCACAAGCATGTGGAATTCCACCTCGTTACCACCTCTTGCTTCAGTTGGTGTCAGGGCAAAATAAATTGTTCTTGCAGCTGCTGCAATTTCCTACATGCTGTTGCAGAATGCAGAAAATGTCCCGAAATTTTTCGGGCCACAGACAGCATCTCCTGCACATCCCTGTCATTTTTCAAAAAGCTCTGCACCACCAAATAGACTGTGTGAACAAAACAGGGAATGTGATGGATTTCACCCAGATGTAATGCTCTCACAATATTGATGGCATTATCATAAATTACATATCCTCAGGAGAATCCAAACGGGATAAGCCATGTTGCAATGACATCCCTTAGTTTTTCAAACAGGTTGTCATCAGTATGCCTCTTAGTTAAGCCACTGATACACAGAATAGCCTGCCTCTGAATTATCTGGTGTTGTTGGGTACGTGCTGCTGCAATTCCTGCTGCTGAAGGCAATTCACCAACCCAGTGGGCTGTCACAGTCATATAATCTTTAGTTTGCCCAGTTCCGCTTGTCCACATATCTGTGGTTAAGTGTACAGTGGGTAAAATGCCATTTTGTAGCCCAATAATTACATTTTATGGAACCTTCTGGTAAAGATGAGGAAATGCTTTTCTAGTAAAATGGTGTTGTGATGGAATTTGGCAACGGGGACACAGGACCTCAATTAACTGTCTAAAACCAGCTGCATTAATTGTGAATATTTGACGCAGATCTAATACTAGCATAGTTGCCATGGCGTCTGATCTGCTTTGCAACTGGGTGACAGCTTTCATACTTGCTTGCTCTTGCAAAGGATTGTTTAACATTCAATTGTTGTAAACTACTAGTATTCTTCTTCTTGGTCTAATTCTGGGATGAAGATCTACCAGCAGCAGAAGCAATGGGACTAACACTCAATAATTCTGCAGAGGAATCATGGAAAGGGGAGAAGTCATCTAGCCTTAGCAATTTGGGTAGAGGACTAACTCCTAGCTAGTGAGGATATTGATGAGGAAGGTGTTGTCGGTGTGGCTTTACAAAGGATACAAATGGCTAGACAACAGTTGTCAGGATTGGGTAAAAATAATTCCACACATAAGAGGTGGATTTTTTGGTCTTATGCCCAGGCATGACAATGGCCTTCTTTTATCACTGGCAAGAACAGCTTCCACTGGTGCAGGACTTACACAAACAACATCATCCTCATCATCATCCTCATTAACATCCTCAATAGCGCCGATGTCAGCTACACAAATATCCCCTCATCCTGTTGCAAATACAAAGTGGTATCCTACATTTGTGTATCACCGGCTACACTAAGAGGCATATCGATGACAACCTGTTTGAAAAACTAAGGGATGTCATTGCAACATAGCTTATCCCGCTTGGATTCTCCTGAGGATATGTCATTTGTGATAATGCCACCAATATGTGACAGAATTACAGCGGGGAGAATTCCATCATATTCCCTGTTTTGCTCAATCAACTTGGTGGTACCGAGCTTTTTAAAAAAATAACAGTAATATGCAGGAGATGCTGTCTGTGTCCAGAAATAATTTGGGTCATTTTCGGTATTCTGCAACAGCATGTAGGAGATTGCAGCTCCTGCATGAAGAATGGAATTTGAGGGGGTATGTACTTTAGTCCAGCACAGTGGAGAATACTTTCCGTGTTGTGCAAGGTGCTGAAACCACTTTAGTAATCATATGTGGCACGGTGGCTCAGTGGTTAGCACTTCTGCCTCACAGCACTAGGGTCATGAGTTCGATTCTCAATCATGGCCTGTGTGGTGTTTGTATGTTCTCCCCGTGTTTGCGTGGGTTTCCTCTAGGTGCTCCAGTTTTCTCCCAACATACTGGTAGAACATACTGGTAGGTTAATTGACTGCTGTTAAATTGCCCTTAATCTCTCTCGGTCTGTGTGTGTGTGTGTTAGTTAGAGCAGTGGTTCCCAAAATTTCTCAGTTCGAGGCACCTTAGGTTCACCATAATTTTTCCAAGGCACCCCTAATTAATTACCGGGTAGACCCGTTTTTTTAAGTAGTTGGGTCAAAATGACGTAAGATGTATTTAGACCCCTTCACCATCACATTGTGCCCCTTCATCATATCACTCTGTATCTCCTTCGCCATCTCACACTCTGGGTCCCCCTCTTCGCCAGCTCACACTCTGGGTCCCCCTCTTCGCCAGCTCACACTCTGGGTCCCCCTCTTCGCCAGCTCTCACTCTGGGTCCCCCTCTTCGCCAGCTCTCACTCTAGGATCCCCTCCTCACAAGCTCTCACTCTGAGTCCCCCTCTTCACAAGCTCTCACTCTGTCCCCCTCTTCAGCAGCTCTCACTCTGTCCCCCACTTCAGCAGCTCTCACTCTGTCAGCCCCTTCAACGTCTCTCTCTGTCCCCCCTTCAGCGTCTCTCTGTCCCCCCTTCAGCGTCTCTCTCTGTCCCCCTCCTTCAGCGCCTCTCTGTCCCCCTCCTTCAGCGTCTCTCTCTATCCCCCTCCTTCAGCGTCTCTCTCTATCCCCCTCCTTCAGCATCTCTCTCTATCCCCCTCCTTCAGCGTCTCTCTCTGTCCCCCTCCTTCAGCATCTCTCTCTGCCCCCCTGGTAAGTTCTTCTTTTCTTTTTTTTTTCTTTTTTTTTTTGAGGGCGATCGCGGCACCCCTATGACAGCACCGCGGCTGCGCGCACTTTGGGAACCGCTGAGTTATGGGATTTAGATTGTAAGCTCCATTGGGGCAGGGACTGATGTGAATGAGTTCTCTGTACAGAGCTGTGGAATTAGTGGCGCTTTATAAATAAATAGATGATGACGATGATCTGTGAAGTGAGCTCAGACACTGTTAGCTTGAGTCAAGTGATTTCCCTAATTATACTTTTGGAAAAGCAGCTGGAGAAATTGAAGAAGGAGATGAAACTAAGCAATTACGCTAACTATGTAGGACTTGTAGATCAAGTACTTTATTCGCTTCGCCAGGATCCAGGGTTATCAACATCTTGAAATCAGATCACTACATTTTGGCAACTGTGCATGATCCTAGGAGCTTTGTCTTCTCTTTCTTTCCAGCTGACCAAGATCTCAAGAGATGCAATGAGCTCCTGGTCAGCAAGATGACAGCTCAAGTGGTACATGACACGACAACTCATCCTCCCTAAGTTTCTTTGGCAACTGCTACTAGGAAAAAACTTAGCTTTCCCAAGACACCCAGTGGTGATGCAGATGAGTCAGCACAACATTTTGACATTTGGTCTGGTGTAAAAGAATTCGCCAAAAATCGTGACAGCTCTGTCATAAAATGAACTACAAATTACACGGGGAAGGCCTTTACCGGCAATTACATCAATTGGGTGGGTTCCCGGGGGATGAATTAGTATTGTGCAAGGATGATGTACACACTGATGAGGGTGAGGATGATGACAATGTAGATTGCAGGTGCTGGGATCTAGCTGAGAGAAGGGAGCTAGCTGATACTGGTATGCTTGTTAATATTTTGGGTAGAATGGCATGTTGGCAATTTTATGTTTTTCGACAGTAAACTTCCACCTTTATTAGAGAGGTGTATTTTTCTTTAAAAGGTACAAGCTTTTTTTAAAATTTTTGTTAACCTGACTTAAAGCCAGTGTTCACTTGAACATAGGCTTTAACACATGACGTAGATGGATTAATATCAAACTTCTTACCCTCACCTACAAGGCCCTCTCCCAGTCTACTGCCCCCTATATCTCCAATCTCCTCTCCATCCACACTCCCGCCCGTTCCCTGCGCTCGGCCAATGACCGTCGCCTCTCCTCCACTCTAATAACCTCATCCCACTCCAGAATTCAAGACTTCTCCCGAGCTGCCCCCTTGCACTGGAATGACCTCCCTCGCTCCATCCATCTATCCCCTAACTTGTGCTCCTTCAAACGGGCACTCAAAACTCATCTCTTCCTCAAGGCTTACCAGCCCTCCACTTAACCCTCTTTCCATGCTCGCTCTCATCTCCTGGATCCTCCTTTGAAAAGGGTGCGCTTGCTCCCCTCATCTGACTCCCTCTGTGCCGATTGTCTGTTGCCCTCCCTTTAGTATGTAAGCTCTAATGAGCAGGGCCCTTCTCCCTCCTGTCTCTCTACCTTCTCTTCTGCTCCAACCTCAATATTCTTGATTTTCCTGGAGCATCTGAAGTCTCGGTATTACTCATTTATTGTTCTGTACTGTTATTACCTGTACTGTCCATTGTTTGTACTGTGTTCGGCGCTGCGGAAACCTTGTGGCGCCTTATAAATAAATAATAATAATAATAATAATCATGACTGAGACTGGAGAGTGACAAGAACAATGTGACTGAAGACTGGAGAGTGACAAGAACACTGCCACCTCTCCTGTTTCTGTGTGAGCTATGGCACAGAGCAATGTGACTGAAGACTTAAAAACACTGCCAGCTCTATTATTACAATTTTGCTTTCAGCACTGAACATTGCTATCTCTCCTGTTTGTGGGTGAGCTGTGGCACAGTAGGATGTCACTGAAGACTGCCAAGAGCACTGCCACCCCTCCTCTTTCTCTTTCATTAATGACGCTGCCCAACTGCACTAGAGACCATCAACAACCCTGCTACCCCCTCTGTGTCTCTCTGGGAAATGGCACTGGATCTCCATGGAGGGCGGTATTTATAGAATACAAAACTCGCAAGATCCAACGACGGAACAGTAATGTTTTGCGTCGTTTTCACTTCCAAGTGCGCGCGAAAGTACCGAGCCGTGCTCGGATCAGCGAGGTTGAGGTGGGCTCGGTTCTCCGAGAACCGAGCATCTCTAGTCTGAACCATTGCAGATTAGTAATAGATCCAGAGTTTTGGCTTAAGGTTTCTGCGGATACATAGTCCTGGAGATCACTATAATCACAGTGTAAAAATAATGTATATTTGTAGTTAATGCAACAACTACTGAACTGTATGTTTTTTCGAGTTTTCAATAAAGTTAAAAAGGCATAGAATACAGGAAAATATAATGTGACAGTTGGAAAGATGAGTGTTGCTGCTGCTGTAAGAGTCAACTTGCAAGTTTTGCTCTATATTAAAACAAACCTTAAACATTGTCACACACGGATGTTCTGAATTATCTGCTGCTAACACCCAGTCCTACAACAGAACAAGAAACATGCACTGTTGAGGATTCAATATAAAACATTTTGGCTTGACAGCCGTTTTCAGGCCCAAATAAAAGAGTGTAGTACATCTGTCATTGTGAGTTAACTATTAATAAAACAATAAATGTAGGATTTTCTTGAGACAGATAAATGTTATGAATGAATTACCAAAGAGCAGGACTCTTGTTGAATCTGCCTGGGGAATTAAGAAGAAGTTACAAGGTGTCAAAGGTTTTTCACCACTTAACATTTACTGCACATCTCTAAATGGACTTAAATAAGTCTGAGCCCTTCCTACACTGAATTGTATATACCTTGTACAAACGGTCCAAGAAATATCAAATCTATGTGTACAATGTTTTAAATAGATAAAAACACACCTCTGGTGGTCCATTGTGGGTTTGGCAGGTCCCGATGCTGTTTAGGCTGCCTTCCCAGCTCCTGAAGGCTGGGAGTTGCAGAAGGTAGAGGTGAGAGCACCACAGCAGTTTTGTGCAGGGGTCTGTTGATATTTAATTTGCTGTAACCCAATTCCCCATGTGGAGCTTGGAGAGCAGCAGTGCCAGCCAGCTTTCCTTTAGCACCTAGGGTTTCTAATGAATCCCTAAGGTGTGTTGCCCTGGTGGTTATCTGAAGCAATACACCACAGCTGATCTCAAAGAGCTCTGCTTCTGGCAGTAGCAAGAGAGTGTTCTTTAAAGGTCTAGATACTACCCTCTTGGAGCCATATTCAGCTTCAAAGAGACACGAGGCCTCATGAAACCTGGAAGTAGTTTGGGCAGGAGATTTGCAGATACATTTCCCAGCCCAGACTTAAAGCCAGGTTGGAGAAGAGTCTAAGCCTCCTGTTCAGCTGAGAATGTGATCTACATATAAGATCTAACACTCTCATATATTCTTTGACTGTTCTGTGTTAAACCTATTGTCCTGAGTCAGTGCTCTGCCCACTGCCCAGCAGTCCTGAACCAAGGTAAGGACCCAGTTAGAGTAACCAGCCAGTAAAGAGTTGCTGCAGAAATTTGTAACAAAGTGGATGTAAGCACCCCAGTAGTAGTGTAAGATAGGATTCCACAGGCTCGGGTGTATGGTAGCGAGGCAAAGGTCCTCCAAGTAGTGTTGGAATGAAACAAGGGATACAGGGTTAAAACTACATAAACTTGTGGGTTTATTCTCTTTACTTGCGGCATAAGGTTTTACTACCATGGCAGACTAGTAGCTGTAGTGTAGGAAAGTAATACCATGAGACCTTCAATATGTAAGGCTATTCAACATGTCACAAAATAAATTGCAATTTAGGAATCTTGATTCAAGAATATCAGCAGTATGCAAACAAATCACTACAACACATAGGTCACTGAATAAATATATCTCACTTCGAAGTTAGCCACTGTGCTTCAGTGAAATGGGTTTCATTGGATAATTACTTTAAGAGACAACCGGTTGCTGACAGGTTAATTAGACAATTACACTAAATGCTGCTGCATTTAGACTTTAATCAAATTATACAACACATATCACACAAAATGAGTAGAGATGCAGCAAGGATTAATTCAGCTTGTTTAGGTTAGATCATATTACAATAGACAGAACCCACGGTGGTAAACTGTAATCTAGAGGTTAAAGCAAAGTTTCAGCATAGAAGCTTATTTACTTGTACAAGAAGAAATCAGTAACTGATCTCTCCCAGCAACTGTAGAGTTAAACAACTTGCAATTCTCTCCTCATGAACCTCTTTAAGCAGAAGAGAGTGAAACTTCTGATGGAATATTGACAAACTGTTGTGACAAATGATTGCTCTCTATGTCCTTTGCACAATGCATCAGTTTGCTGATATCTTTAAAAACCACAGATTTGGCTGGAATAAACTCTCCCTTCAGACAGCAGCATAACCTCTTAATAGCAATATTACAGTCCCGGTCAGAGGTATTACTAGCACAGTTTGATGTCTCACTTTTTTCACTTAAATAAATTGAACATAGCAAAGCAAAATAAACCAGAAACTTATCTGTCTTTAAATGAGTCCTGCTGATATCTAATGGGCAGTGGCAAGTTTGGTATTTTCTTGTACTCCATAGATGCTTTTTATTTGGGCTGGCTTTCACATCTGACTTTTACATACTTTAGCTGAAAACATCCCTCAGGACAACAGTTCAGCAACAGCAATCATTGGCTCCTTGTAGGAAAATCCTTCATTATCCCAGGCAGCATTCACAGCTCACTTCACAGCAAAACATACACTAGCATCTAGCAGTCCATTTTTGGCTCTCCTTTCCCCCCAAGATTCTCCTGGAGGCTTCTTGTACATTTTGGCGCCAAAATTCAGTATTTCTCTGGCTTTTTGCTACTTGTTGCAGTGTCTGTCTCTGCGTGCCTCTAGTGCAGTCTGGGGCTCTAGTGAGCAGCCTGGGGATTTTATTTGAAGTTTTTCAACCCCAAAATGGCTGACGTAATTTGCATTGAACCTTCCAGAGCCAGTCTGGGAGATGTAGTTTCCTGAATGAATGAAAACAGTAAAATATCTGTGATTTGCAGGATATTACATTTTCATTCCCAACCCGAAAGCAAGTGGCTCCAGGTGCCAGTAAATTAACCCATTAGTTCATTCAGCTGGGACACCATGTTGCGCACAGTTGACATTTAGGGGCATATTCAATTAGCTTTCCGGTCCACGGGATCGCGCCGGAACAGCCGCGAAACTTAATCCACGTTACCGCAATAACGTGGATTTTCGTTCGCAGCCCATAGGGTTGCGTACGAAAATCCGCGTTAATGCGGTACCGTATTAACGGCAATAGTGCGCAGGATTTGCGGTAGAGTTACCGCGAACTGGAAAGCTAATTGAATATGCCCCTTATAGTCTTGTTTGTTTAGTGGTCAAGCAGCACCAGTGGCAGTGGTCAATAATTTCAAGTGGCTGACATAAAAGGGATCCCAAGCAAGTTTGTAAAACCCTCCCTTGGACAGAGTACTAAAATAAGCTCATCCTGTCATAGTGTCCCAATATGGTAGGTGGGTATTGTTATATATGTCACATAGTAGTACATAAAAGTTGTGGCTGCTGTTATTGAGTTATCAGAGTGTTGTATAGGTAAATACTGTAAATTTTCATGGGTTCTGGAACAGAGTGGCAGCATGCCAAAATATAGCACCTGATGCCACTGTCTCAAAAAAAAAAAAAGCAAGCTTTGACAGTAGACTTCAGCGGTGTTATATACAGTACATGATTGGTTAACCATCATTGATATTTTTTATATATTGTCCATATTTGGCTGATATGAACAACATTGAATAACTAACAGGAAGTATAAATGGAACATATTTATTATGTAATAAATTGCTCCTATGTCACATGACAGTATGACCGGATATGTACTTGTACGCAGGTGCTGGCTGGGCTGAGGGGCAGGGGGACATTGAAGGTGATTGATAGAAGTATCGGTAAACCCCGATACCCCAACATTTCTGGGGGCTAGCATCCGAGATGTCCCAATATCTCCACACCTGACGCCAGACTTCACTGATGTCCAGAGAACTGCTGAACTAAATTCCGTACCGTGAGTAAGATAAAGTGTAGATTTCTACCATCTTACTCAGTTCAGTATTTCTTTATATGTCTAAGGAAAGTCAGTTGAGGTGATTAGAGGGTATTCCATGAACCCAATGTTCAGTCAGAGGAAACTATAATGAAATTATAAATGTATGGATACTGTAGATTATGATAGATGTAGACAATTTGAGTTAGAAGATAATAAGAGAGGTGTATGTAAGAATTGTACCTGCTGCATTGCTCTGGGAAAATATTCAGGTTGCAAGGGACCTAGACTAGAGGGTGTTACAACTGTAACACCCCCTCCCAGAGCTGGATTAAGGCTCTGGGGGGCCCGGGGCACTTAAGACAGGGGGGCCCCTAAAGTGTACTATGGCTATAATTTTAGACAAATACACAGACAATACTGTGTGCACCAGAGCCGGATTTACACCTCATGGGGCCCTCGGCAAGATATCGGTTTGGGGCCCCCCCTTCACACACACAGTGGCCCCTCACACACACACACAGTGGCCCCTCACACACACATAATACACGCACGCAGTGGCCCCTCACACACGCATAATACACGCACGCAGTGGGGACACACACACACATAATACACGGACGCAGTGGGGACACACACACATAATACACGGACGAAGTGGAGACACACACACATAATACACGGACGCAGTGGGGACACACACGCACAATACCAGGACGCAGTGGGACACACACACACTTAATATACTACCCCACCCCTCCCCCAACTTACCTTTTTCCTTGTAGGAGCTGTGGAGTATTCATCTCTTGGGACATGGGACGGCACTTGTGATGTAATGCATGTCCCATGTGACACACAGCAGGCCACACAGAGGAGGGAGGGAGGAGACCAACCACCACACTAGCCCCATGTGGCCCCTTCCCCGATTCGCGGCACCGGGAGGGGGGGGTAGAGCAGTGTGAAGTGGGACATACCTCCCAACTGTCCCTGTAGTCGGGACAAAGTCCTGACTGAGTGGGTCAGTCCCCATAGTCAGGTCTGCCCCACCAGAATCAGGACAGTTGGCAGAATGTCCTGTTCTCTCCTACCTGTTCTTCCCGCTTTCAATACTTGTTGCTGCCGCTTGGGTCCTAAGCTCAGTTGTGCTTGTCTGGATCTTGGAATGTTAGTTCCCTGTTTAGAAATAGAATAGGTACATGACATATAGAAATATCAGCAATGAGTAAACACAGTAGGCCTCCCTGTCTCTATGTGGTCCGACATTAAATCAAAACAATTCATGTTTTATTATTAGTGCCCCTTTCTTGTAACCAGCCCGAATGTAAAATAATTTTATTCATCTTTAAAAAAAGACCCATTGCCCCCAAACTACCCCAACATTAAATTAATCATCCCACCCTACATTGATAAATCTGCACCAACCCCACTATTAAAATAAATTGCCCCACCATCACCCCACAAACAATATAACACCCATTAATTAGCCACTACCTACCTCATTCATTACATTGCCACAAGCCCCTTGTGCCCTCACACACATGACATTGCCACAAGCCCCCTGTGCCCTCACACACACTACATTGCCACAAGCCTCCTGTGCCCTCACACATTATACTGCCACCAGCCTCCTGCTGCTCTCACACACATTATACTGCCACAAGCCCCTGTGTCAACACACACATTATACTGCCACAAGCCACCTGCTGCCCTCACACACATTATACTGCCAAAAGCCCTCTGCTGCCCTCACACACATTATACTGCCACAAGCCCCCTGCTGCCCTCACACACATTATACTGCCACAAGCCCCCTTCTGCCCTCACACACATTATACTGCCACAAGCCCCCAGCTGCCCTCACACACATTATACTGCCACAAGCCCCCTGCTGTTCTCACACACATTAGACTGCCTCAAGCCCCCTGCTGCCCTCACACACATTATACTGCCACAAGCCCCCTGCTGCCCTTACACACATTAGACTGCCACAAGCCCCCTGCTGCCCTCACACACATTCGACTGCCACAAGCCCCCTGCTGGCCTCACACACATTAGACTGCCACAATCCCCCTTCTGCTCTCACACACATTATACTGCCACAAGCCCCTGTGTCAATACACACTTATTATACTGCCACACGCCCCCTGCTGCCCTCACACACATTATATTGCAACAAGCCGCCTGCTGCCCTCACACACATTATACTGCCACAAGCCCCCTGCTGCCTTCACACACAATAGACTGCCACAAGGCCCCTGCTGCTCTCACACACATTAGACTGCCACAAGCCCCCTGCTGCCCTCAGTGACATTAGACTGCCACAAGCCCCTGTGTCAAAACAAACACACACACTTACCTTGCTCTCTGCTGTGCATCACTCTGCGCTGCTCATACACTTCCTGTCCGAGGCCAATCAGCAACAGGCAGCCTCACGATTGGATGCCTGTTGCTGCCACTGACCACCAATTATGTTTTTATTAACTTTCTTTTTCACCACCCCTCCCACGCTCGTGGCACCCCGAGCGTGGGAGGGGGTTGCCACAAGCAGGGGAGGGGTGGTGAAAAAGAAAGTTAATAAAAACATGCAGCAGCTTCTCTCCTCCCAGGCAGCGGGGGGCCTACAGAGAGAGGTGGGCCTGGGGCACGTGCCCCCTGTGCCCCCCACTTATCCGGCTATGTCCCTTCTGTATTATGCGTTGTGAGGGTGTATATATATTGAATGATGCAGATGCTTCTCACCTCGGGACTTGGTTTTCAGTGCCTAAACCCGAATCGCTGCTTTCTCTTCTGGGGGGTGTTCTAAAGATACACCAGGGGGAGATTCGGGAAACCCCCTGCCCAGTATTAACACTCTGTGACAAACTGTGTGCTGCAAAAGTCAGCCAGGCACATTTATTGAAATGGAAACCCTAAATGCAGCTTTGTGATTTTATAGAAAAATATACTCTAGTATAATTTGAAATAATAGTGCGAACAATACAATACAGTAATAAGACAGTGTGGATGAAAGTGGAGCACCACTTCTTACTATGAACACCAAGTTAACACAATAACTTCAATAAATCAATAACATTAACAGCATACAATATAAACATTAATTGTCACAGCCTTATACACTGGAAAAATATTTTCCTTATAGCTCTACAATGTACTGCCAAACACACACATCAGCAGTATTCAAACATGTCACACAAATGGAGCAGTGCACTGCAAGTTGGGGCCCTTCTGTATGGAAGCAGCATGGAATGGAATCATCATGTGTCCAGTTTGCAGCTTTTAGAGGTCTTTAAATCACTTGCAGTAAGGTACAGCAGTGACAGTATGCAAACCCTCCTGTAGCAACAACTGTAAAATCCTCAACTTTCATCCTCTTATTTGTATCCTGGGCTTGTAGTTCCACAAATGCTGATTAGACAAATACTTGGTGCACATTTACCTGCCCACCCATCTATCCCTGACTCCTCAGCTCTTGTGGCCAGATATAGTCCAAACCCCACTTGAATAATAACAGATAGGTAAAATAACCAGTAATGTATCTGCACCAGTGTGTGTCACAGGTCTGAACTTGATTATATCCAAAATGGCTGACTTGTAAAATGTCCTTCTTCAGAGGTGCATGCAAACCTTCTCCTACAGCTTCAAACTGTGACTTGCCAGCAGGTTCTGTCCACCACTCCACTGTGCTCTGATATCTCTGCAGAATGTCTGTTCTCTCTGCTCAGACCACCAATCCAGTGCCTTCTGCCTAGGGTCACCTATCTGGACTGGTCACACAGCTCAGTCTCTCCCAGCATGTTTCTCTCTCCCTCTCCCTCTGGTTTCTCAGTCTTTTTAGGCTCCGCCCCCTTTTTGCAATAGCCTTGTGGGAGATATAGTTTCTCTTCCTGGACTGGTAAATAGCTATATCCATCTCTTTTCTTACTGATGCAATTGTGATTATTAGCCCCTGGGTGCTCAAGTCCAATTGCAGCATCCCCAGGGGTTACACAACTACAAATGCATATTATGGTTCTGTGAGTAATGAAAAATAACTATATTGTACGTTAGGGTGTCATTTGAATCAAGATACATACTGGCCATGAAATCATATGTTACCAGATTATAAACCTATATGCCCATACACTGACTTGGATTGGATCAGCCATAAGTGCCAGCCTTTTAATCTAAAGCCGAAAAAAGCTCACATATGGTGTTCCTAGGGCAGACTAGAAGGTAAAGGATTAAAGACACTTGTAGTCTGTACAAAGGGGAAAATAATATTACCTTATTCCGCTTACACAACATTGTATCCCAGATACTAACAGTACTGTGACCAGTAATCCAGTAATGGGAGCACAGAATAGTAAGATGCCTATTATAGGTAAACCCATTGATATAATGAAGGAGAGAAAAGGTAGTAAAGCTCTTAAAAGAATTCATAAAGTACTCAAGAGAGCAGGATTTTTGGATTTCCCCCAGAAGGGACATAAGACTTTGAGAAATGGTCTCGGTTTTATTTGAATAATAAAGAATGGATAAAAAGGCTTGGCTATGAAGATTAGGTCAATATGTGGATATGCTAAATGTATGTTTGACGCTGCACAGCTGAAAGAGTGAATTGTTCCCCTCCCTTATTATGTGTAAAAGATTTCAGTGTGTAGGAGATAAGAAGGACTCTGTTTTTGTTATCTGACAATGTATGCAACATTGATAAAAAAGGTTCTTCGAGTATACTTCAATAATTCAAGAGTAGTAATAATATATTGAAGCTGTCTTGTATTTAGTTTAATGCTGGGACTTGTAGTTCCACAGCAGTAGGCTGGAAGATATCAGTTAATTTTTCTTCCTGTATGTGAGTTTTGCCTCCGTCTTACTGCGTGTGAGGGAGATCAGTGTTTGTCTGTCTTGACCATTTTAAAAGATACATGTTTCAAGGTTGGAAAAGTTGTATATTTGTAAATGTAATGCCTGCATTGCTTAATTGTAAGCTTTTGAAGAGATGCAAAAGAAGTTTTAAAATCTTTGGTCCATCACTGCACGATTCAGTGGACGGACAAGACTGTAAATAATGTAGATAGTGTCAAAAGAACAGTGACTTTCAGCTGGCTGAGGTCCAACAAGCCGTTTCTGTATTTGAACAAAATAATTTTGTTTCTGAAGTTGAGAAAAATAGCTGTCTCTTTAATGAAGTTGAGAATTGTGGGAGCAAGCTTTTATATGTAGATATAACAAGCTGTTTTAATCTGTCTCAAAATGGCGCTGATGAATGTTCTCAGAAATAAGGAGGGTTTGTTATGCCCATAAAGAAATGTTATGAGATATAATGCCGTCTGTGAGACACAGAAATCACAGAATCTGGAAATATGTGTGAATATTTGGTGACAGGAGATTCTGTTGAGAAAATGCTGAGTGATTTGCAGACACAATGTGAGGTGTCTAACGAGAGTACTCTGATTTATGAGAGGAGCAGTGTTGCTTTTAAAATGGCTGTATGCTTACAAATTTTTCCGGGGGCTGTTGGTGATGAATGATTGTTTCTTCCTGGATTTCAATGGAATCATTCAAGGGGGCTGTACTAGCTGATGATGAGAAAGGAGTGGCTTTGAACAATCGGACCAGGTCACATCACTTTGACATTCCCTGTTTGTGAGATTAGTGTCTTATTAGCAGCTGTCCGCAGAACAAAAATATTCACTGGTTACCTCATAATGGTGTACTGAAATTGACAAGCATGTTACATGCAATACACACTGATTGGGAAATGTGAATTAATGACAGTTACTGTAATCTCTAATGAATAAATGTTAATCACTATGCAAAAGTTTTTTTTTCTTCACAGAAGGTTTCCAGTTACAGAGAATGACCATTCAGGCAATCTGGATTGTATTTTTCCAACTTCCAATGAATAGAAGTTTGCAATATGTTTTGGTCCACAGCTACAACAAACATAAGTAGAAACTAATGAAGGATTTAAATAACGTAGACTCTGCTGAGTAAAGATTACTGTGCTTTATAAAGAGATATTAGACTTTATGGGCTATTCGCATAGCAAATGCATGAACTAGGTGGTTTTTCTGTATGTCGTAGAAGGTCAGAAGGTATGCTTTTGAAAAGAAAAGGAGAAATGGACTAACATAGTTGCATATGAAATAGCGTTTGGGTTTGTTTGTTGTTGTTTTTTTAACCAAATTTTACATTAGATGGTTTGAAAGAAAGTAATGCAATGTAATGTCAAATTATGGTAGATAACAAAAGGTTTTTATTTTTAGTCTCATAATAGTTTTGAGTCAATTAGTGTTGTAAACACATTCACTGCCCTTATTTACTGTGCTATAATCGTCATATACTGCAAGTACTTCTTTGTATCTTAGGTATGGTAATGCATTGTTGGGAATTCAATGTACATAAATGGAAAAGACTTAAGACTTTATGAGCTATTATTTGTACTCTCATTAGCACTTCTGGATGATAGTAAGCCATTTACACTCTCTACTGAGCAGAACCAAATGTTTAACCAATTTTAAGCTGAAGTAACTTCAGCACCAGCACTGGCTTTGCCAGATTATGACAGAGCTACTCAAGCACATGAAAATTAAGATTTCACTCGAGATAATGCCCATCATCGCAGACTGTTTAAGACCAGATTCCTTAATGGCCTTTCTGAAACATATTGTCAACAATTGTTCCTTATAGGGAGAAGCAAAGGAAAGTTAAAGACAAGTCCCAAACCGTTCATGTGGTCCAAGAAAATCAAGACTGGAAGGTTCACACAGACACAAGAGGTGCACCTAAGCAACAAATAAAGAAAAAAGGAAACATTACTCTGGAAGAAAAAACAAGGGGTTTGTTTGTTCTGCAAACAGATAGGGCACATGAAAAGAGAATGCATTAAGTATAAGAAATGTCTTGAAAGAAGAAATCAACAAGCTACAGACCAACAACCTACATAGGAAATTGGCACTCCAACATACCTCTGGCTCACAAATATTTAAACTCTGAAAGATGACTTGACTAAAGGCCTAGTGAATGTCATATTATCTAATGGTCAAGCATGGGAGTGTCTAATTGATACTGGAGCAAGCCGCACTGTATTAAGAAAACAGGAGGTACCTCAACAACTATTAACAGAAATTGATTAACCTGCTACAGGCCTAGTAGGAAAAGAAGTAAAATTAACAGAAAGCAAACCAGTCACACTTTTAGCAGGTGAAGAGAAAATTGAAGTACCAATGCAATTTCTCACTTCCTTGTCTTGGGCCTGACTCATTAAGGATCTTAACTTGAGAAACTTCTTATATCAGTCTCCTGGACAAAGCCATGTTACAATGCAAGGGGTGAAAATTAGCATTCTGTTTTGCACATAAGTTAAATACTGCCTGTTTTTTCATGTAGCACACAAATACTTGATAGCTTATTTGTACACTGAAATTTAAAGTTGATATTTGTGTGCTACATGAAAAAACAGGCAGTATTTAATTTATGTGCAAAACAGAATGCTAATTTGCACCCCTTGCATTGTAACATGGTTTTGTCCAGGAAACTGAAATAAGAAGCTTCTCAAGTTAAGGTCCTTAATAAATCAGGCCCCTTGTCCCCTATAATCTGTTGGGAGCAGATGTACTTTCAATTATACAAGCCAGTATCAAATACACCCTAAATAAAGTAAAACTCACAAGTCAACTCTCATCTCCAGTCCAAGAAGAGCTTACAGCAGCAATCTACATTCTAGAGCAGATTAGCACATGTCAAAAGGATAAAACTGTTAATCTACCAGATTGGCTGAACATAGTACCAGACAAGTTATGGTCCAAAGGAAAACAGGGTGTGGGTACACCTAAAGTAAGTCCTGTAAAACTGACACTAAAACCAGGAACACATCCTGTCTCAATTAAACAGTACCCACTTGCTGCAGCTCAAACCAAAGCAATCTCAGAACAAATACAAAGATACCTACAAATAGGGGTGCTAATAAAATGTCGCTCTCCTTATAGCACACCTCTATTCCTAGTAAAGAAACGAAATGGCGGACAAGGGGTGCAATACCGGATGGTTCAGGACCTAAGAGAGGTCAACAAAAGATTACTGATCAACACTCCCATTTTCCCCAACCCCCACACTTTGCTTAATCAGATACCTCCAAATGCAAAATGGTTTTCAGTAATCGAAATGCTTTCTTCTCAGTCCCCATTACAGAAGATAGTCAACTTCTTCTAGCTTTCACCCATGATGGAAACCAATACTGTTGGACAAGACTTCCTCAAGGAGGAGCCACCAGCCCATCAGAATTTTCAGAGGCAATGGCATTAATTCTCCAAGAATGGAGGCCTATTAATCCAACTACTCAACTTATCCAATATGTGGATAATCTCATGGTGGCTGCGGAAACTGAAGAAGAATGCAAAACAGAAACAATGTCATTACTATGTTCCCTGGCCGAACAAGACTGCAGAGTATCACCAAGCAAGTTGCAACTAGTACAGGAAAAAGTAATTTTTGGGATATTGTATCTCTGCAGGAGCAAGACATCTTACAACTGTAAGAGTTGAAGTTATACGAGACATGAAGACACTAAAAACAGTCAAAGAAATCTGAGCCTTTTGGGGGCTCATAGGGTATTGCAGAGAGTAAATTCCCTCAGCTTCAATTCTTATGCAACCATTGTATGAATGCCTAAGGAAACAACAGGGAACAGAACTGCTCAATATACCGTATTTTTCGCTCCATAAGACGCACCTGACTATAAGACGCACCTAGTTTTTAGAGGAGGAAAACATACACTGGCCCCTTCACTCACACAAAATACACTGGCCCCCACTCTCACTCACCAACACACACACACTATATTTTGCAGATGTATATGTCTACAAAATAGCTTGCACATGACAAAATACATTTCTCATCTCTCCCTCCTCTGTATATTCATTGCTCTTCTCTCCCTCCTCTGTGTATTCATTGCTCTTCTCTCCCTCCTCTGTGTATTCATTGCTCTTCTCTCCCTCCTCTGTGTATTCATTGCTCTTCTCTCCCTCCTCTGTGTATTCATTGCTCTTATCTCCCTCCTCTGTATATTCATTGCTCTTCTCTCTCTCTCCTACTCCAGCGCACACACACACACACAATATTGATAACTTACCTTATTCCCTCTGCGCGCAATGTCTTCAGCACTTTGGATCCTCCTGATCGTCCGTCCCTCCGCCTATCTGTGAGGACCTAGCTATCACATGGGATATGCACCACATGACAGATGCCGTCCCATGTGATAGCTAGGTCCTCACAGATAGGCGGAGGGACGGACGATCAGGAGGAACTGCAGCCTGGCCGGGACTCGCTTCTCCATGCTGGAAATGTAAGTTTTTTTCTTTCTTGCCAGCAGTATTCGCTTCATAAGACGCACACACTTTTCCCCCACTTTTTTGGGGGGAAAAAGTGCATCTTATGGAACGAAAAATATGGTAACTGAAATAGAGTATGCAGTGCAAGCCTTGAAACATGCCAACTACCAGACTACCTGAAACCATTCACATTGTTCTGCCATGAGCAGTCAGGCCATGCTCTAGGGATCCTCACACAGAAACATGGAACCAAACAAAGGCCACTGGCCTATTATTCTGCACAACTCGATCCAGTTATAAGAGGCTCTCCATCATGTATACAAGCTTGTAGCAGCAGCAATACTGAAAGAAAAGGTAGCAGATATGGTATTGGACCATGCACTTATTATTCAAGTTCCAAATGCAGTCCCAGAAATTCTCAATCAAGCGAAGACAAGAGACTTGTCTGCAGCTAGACTAAATAAATATGAGGTAGCCTTGCTTAGCGCCTCACATGTAACAATTACCAGATGCACAGTCCTCAATCCAGCAACCCTGCTCCCCATTGATGATTCCGAAGAGGGGAGTAAGGGGAGTCACAAAGGAGATGAATCATCAGACAGGGGATATGAGGACCTGAGTGAAGCGTCTGAAGAAGAAACTGAAGAAGCTGAAGAAAAACACACACACAAACTTTCGAATGACTGTTTGGAACTTATGAAATTAGAAACTTCAGCTTTGCATAATGTCACTGACACACCACTTTTAGATGCAACCCTAACTCTTTATGTAGATGGATCTAAATATTATGAGGATGGAGTTCCATACACAGGCTATGCCATCACTACTGAGGAAGAGGTGCTTGAATAAGGAACACTGTCTAATGGAGTATCAGCACAAGAAGCAGAATTGATAGCTCTAACTAAGGCTTGTGTATATGCAGAAGGACAAATTGCCAATGTATATACAGATTAACGTTATGCCTGGGGAGTGGCGCATGATTTCAGTCCCATTTGGAAAAGTAGAGACTTTCAAGGGTCAAATGGAAAACCCATCAAACACGACAATTTAATTAATGAGCTATTTAGAACATTGGAACTCCCTAAACAAGTGGGAATTATAAAGGTTCAAGCTCACACTCAAGAACAAACTCCAGAAGCAAGAGGAAATAATTTTGTGGATCGGGCAGCAAAAAAGGCAGCCCTCCAACAAAAGAATACTACATTTCTAGTAGACTCAATGGAAGGGGACGCAGACAAATTTCAATTTCCATTCCTACAAAGCCTTAAAGACTTTCAGAAACAAGCATCAAAGGAAAAAAAGAAAAAGTGGGAAAAAGAAGGTGCACGGCTTGATGAGCAAGGAATATGGTCGAAGGAAAATAAATGGTGCCTACCAAGAGCTTTATACCCAGTAATGAATCAAATTGCACATGGACAAGTACATCATTCCAAAGAAGCAATGGCTATTAGGGTATGGAAAAACTGGATTGCCCCTAGATTCAACACTGCGGCCACAAACTATGTGGCAGCTTGCTGGATATGTGGAATACACAATCCAGGGCAAAGAGTAAAGACCCCAGGAAGAAGCATTTCAAAGGCTTTCTATCCCTTTCAGAGACTTCAGATCGATTATATACAACTTCCTAAATGTGGTACCTACAAGTATGTGTTAGTAGCCACAGACATTTTCAGCCATTGGGCAGAGGCCTGGCCAGTAGGAAAAGCTACTGCCAAAAATACAGCAAATAAATTAATCTCAGAAGTCATCTGTAGATATGGCATAACTGAAGTTATTGAATCAGATAGAGGTACAACCTTTACAGGAGAGATAATGCAGCATGTAATGAAGGACTTGGGAGTATCACAAGCTTTTCATACTCCTTATAGGCCACCAGCAAGTGGGTGGGTAAAAAGGCTTAATAGTGACATTAAATCAAAACTGCAGAAAAGGATGCAGGAAACCAAAAAGACTTGGTTAGAATGTTTACCAATAGTTCTGTTTAACATTAGAACTACACTTATGAAGAGACACAGGTTTAGCACCCACTGAGATAATGTTTGGCACAGCACACAGAACAGGCTGTTATTTTCAATAGCAACTACAGCATGTATGTGGTGATTTGTTAATCTATGTTGCCTTATTACAGAAACAACTAATTGAAATACATAGTGAAGTGTTCTCTTCCATTCCAGACCCTAATTTTGATACAGGTACCGACAGACTGCAATTTGGGGACTGGGTGGTCGTGAGAAATCACATCAGAAGTCTTGAACCCAGATACAAGGGTCCTTATCAAGTCCTGTTGACAACTCCCATGGTAGTGAAAGTACAGGGAAAAAGATACCTGAATTCACGCATCACACTGCAAAGTCTTCAAATCAGGGGAGTCTTGTTCTGATAAATAGAAATGCACTGTCTTATGGTATTGATATGTCTTGCCAGAATAGTTGTGACTAAAGTAGGGATCAAGGCCTCCATATCCCAATGTGAAACAAACAGATAAGTGAAAAATTTTCTATGCCACTGTGAGAAACAGAAGGGGAAGGAGTGCTCAACAATTTGCACTCAATTTTCACAATTTAAACTCTGAAAATGCCTTTGTGTGGATGCATAACCTCATTAGCAAAGTTGTCAGTAATGATTCATTTTGAATATTGTGAATATTGCCATTAGTAGCAAAGGGTTTGGCAATCCTGTTGATCGTATATGTGGAAGTGAAAATTGTTATATGGCTGATTAAGAAATGACTGACACTTGATTGTTGTTCCTGCAGGAAAAATAATGAGCTTCCTGAACCAGTAATGATCACAGAAATTTCTACAAGTTTAATGCTGAGACAAACAGTGAACATTATGAACAATGGTCAGCAATCAAACTAAAAAACTGCACAGTCTGCAACAAGAGATTGACAGTGACCATCGAGAAACCAGAATGAAAATTTATATGCTTTTTGTGGAAGGGTTGATGAGAATCCTAGGGCAGACGTGGACCTTGGGTCAGATACTAAGTTGGTTAAAAAACCCTATGAGCAGAATGAGCAGACAATTGTGGGATGGAATTGAAAGATGGATTGTCACATCATTAGTGGGACATATTTGTCAATGGATCTTATTCCATGAAGAAAGCAATAAATATCTTGATTCATCCATTGTTACTAATTCTTTTTGTACTAACTATAATGATTATATGGAACTGTTACCTAACATGTAATACAAGAAAAATTCTAAAAAGGTATTAGCAGAATATTCCCCTCTATACACCTAGATAAGACATTAAATAGGGAAGGAAAAGTTATGGTGATAAAGTATCAGGAGATATGTGCTTAATGAATTATTATTCTACCTATATGGGGTCCTTAGGATACCATATAGTGTAAAGGTGAGTACTAACTGTCTTCTGCTGATTATCGCCATGACTGATAGGTAGAAGTTAAAAGTAGATATTTAATCAAAAGAGGTGAATGTAAGAGTAAAATTGTATAATTATTGATTTAATATCTATCATATATTAAGCTTTAGAAACTAATATGTTATGCTATAACCTTAAGATAAATTAGCAGATATTATGTTCAATTTTAAAGACAAATTATTCAAGGTTGTGAAACTACATAGCAGGATGTTCCCATGAACAGAAACAGACCAATGACATGCAGCACAGCAAGACATTCTTTACAGATATAACCCAAGAACTCAAAGCTGGGGGCAGCACAAGAATATTGGCAGAAAACTTTGAAAGAGATAATGCAGAAATAAGAAAGAATTGTTTGAACTTTGTTGGAAAACTGCAATATATATATAATTATTGATTGACTTACTTTCATAATCTACTGTGTTATAATTGATTGTTAAGCATCTATACCCCTAAACTTTTATGTATAAGTACAGACCCTGAAGCGGTCTCAAATTGGAACAGAATAAAAGCTGCTCAGCATTATATCATATAGGTGTTGAGAATTTTTCTGTTCACCAGTCGACTGCAAATCAATGAAAATCTGACTGACATTGAAGGTGATTGATAGAAGTATCGGTGAACCCCGATACCCCAACACCTGTGTTAATGAGAATGTTTATTTATGCTACCAGTGTTACTGAAATTGTTTAAATAATGTTAACGCTAATATTGAAAATCAGTTTTGGAAAAGCCCTTATGTATTATGATCCATGCTGTCAAAGTCAGTTCTGTTAGGTCCTGAGAGAGAATCGCTTTTCCAGAAAAAGGTTTAGCAAAACATGAATGATAATTACAGGATTGACAAGATTGGCATACCACAATAATCTGTGTCATTGGAGAGACACAATGAGCAACACCCACACACCTTCTTGTCTAATCTTTCATATGATCTGAGGAATCAGTGAAACACTCAAAATAATTTTAGGGAAGCCCAGATCAGTTCAATGTATTCAGGATGGAAGTAAGACTCCCACTGGTGGCACAGAAAGTTTGCCTCCCAGTTGTCCACCATAAGCGTATTATGATCCATGCTGTCAAAGTCAGTTCTGTTAGGTCCTGAGAGAGAATCGCTTTTCCAGAAAAAGGTTTAGCAAAACATGAATGATAATTACAGGATTGACAAGATTGGCATACCACAATAATCTGTGTCATTGGAAAAACACAATGAGCAACACCCACACACCTTCTTGTCTAATCTTCCATATGATCTGAGGAATCAGCGAAACACTCAAAATAATTTTAGGGAAGCCCAGATCAGTTCAAGGTATTCAGGATGAAAGTAAGACTCCCACTGGTGGCACAGAAAGTTTGCCTCCCAGTTGTCCACCATAAGCGTATTAATGACAATTATGGTTGGAACAAAACATTCTGACTTACAGGATGAAAGATGTTACATTCATATACTGTGGGTGCCAACCTGATGGTTCACAAAACCTAACTCAGTCTAGATGTTTAGGCCTAGATAGAAAGACTTTAGTCTCAAAAAATTATTGGAATAGAGACTCCTGAGAAAACCACACATCCTGGAAGCAGTGGTAAAGAAAACCTGCACCCATCCAAGGAGACTAAAGTCCACAGCGGTCCTGCTTCACTGTCACTCCACTTTTGGTGGACACACAGATCCACCAGATGTAGGAAGAGGACTGTCACAGCAATAGGGTTTCTGGGATCCATCTCAGGACCCTTGGGACTAGCTGTAGTAGGGGGAAAGTGGAAACTAGGAGGCTGAGTGATGTTCTTGCTCATAGAGGGAGGATGTGTTCTATTCATGACTAGATATGACAAGAGGAGGACTGCTGAACTGGACTCCATAGTGGCATAACCGACTGGAATCTGGACCTGATGGACTGGAACCTGGACGCAGGAACAGAGAATGGAACCCACTGCCAGAAACTCAGTATCCCCAAAAGTCCAGAAACTCAGGAGATTATTGTACCAAAACTGGGACAGGGAAGGCTCAGAACTCAGGTAGGGAATACCAGAGGTGGCAACCACCTGGATTGAATGGCCTGACACTGGCCCCAGGTAACTCAGGACTCAGGACCTGTGACAAAAGTAGGAGCTAGAGGTGAGCAACCCCAAAGGGATCAGACCACCCTGGAACCCAGAACCTGGTGAAGGCTGGAACTGGAAACCCTTACTGAGAAGCAGAGATGGCTCCAGGAGCTGAAAGACTTAGAGCAGCAACCACTACCCTAAAGTAGTAGGTTGACCAGTAGGAGTCAGAGGAATAGGCAGACATGAGCTGGAACTTCACGAGGGGTTACTATCTGGTGTTTGTACAGCAGCAGATAGTAACACAAACTAATTTCCACAATTTAGGGACATTTAATATAGAAAGACATTGAATATATTTTGTTTTGTTTTCTCAATGCACTTCCAGAACATTAATGGGCCCTCCAGACCTTTTTAGGGCTTAAGCTAATGTTAGAACTTGGGCTGAGGTTTAGGACTCGGGCTAATGTAAATGGATATATAATAGGTTAAGACGGAGTCCAGTATTTGTATTGATTTTTATTTGATGCTGAAAAATCCTAGAATCATACTTGGTCAAGCAAGTATTAAAATATGGGATTTACCTCTATTGAAACTAAGGATGAGCGGGCTCGGATTTCGCTAATCCGAGCCCACCCGAACAGTGCGGATCCGACGGGATCCGAGCACTGTTCGGGTACTTCCGGCCGCCAAATCAATCCAAAACGAGGCTATGACATCCAAGTCTCGCGTCGGATCTCGCGAGACTCGGATGTCATAAATACTCACCTTGCGGCCGCCATCTTCATTTCGCCTGACATGAGGGAAGAGGGAGGGTGTATAGTGTAGTCGTGCTCTTTACTTGTGTCTAGTGCTCTGTCCTTGCTGAGTCCAGTGGTGCATCAGTCCAGTGATCTGTCCTTGCTGAGTCCAGTGGTGCATCAGTCCAGTGCTCTGTCCTTGCTGAGTCCAGTGGTGCATCAGTCCAGTGCTCTGTCCTTGCTGAGTCCAGTGGTGCATCAGTCCAGTGCTCTGTCCTTGCTGAGTACAGTGGTGCTTTTGTCCTGTGCTTAGTTCTGCTAAGTGCATAGTTATTTTAAAACTATTAAAAAATCTTCAAAAAAAAAAAAAAAAAAATTATACAAAAATCATTTAAAAATATAAAAAAAAGTCAAAAAAAAATTCTTGCAGTCCAGAAACATTAATACTGCAATCTATTAAAAATTGTTCACTGTTCTTTCTTGCAGTCCAGAAACATTAATATACTGCAATCTATTAAAAATTGTTCACTGTTCTTTCTTGCAGTCCAGAAACATTAATATACTGCAATCTTTTAAAAATTGTTTACTGTTCTTGCAGTCCAGAAACATTAGTACTGCAATCTATAAAAAATTGTTCACTGTTCCAGCAGTATTTAAAAAATAGTACTGTAATACAACGTGTGCTGCATATTATGGAGTACCAAAATTTGAAGGATAAAGAAGGGAAAGATCGAGACCCACTTCCTTCTAATGCTGAACCTGCTGCCACTAGTCATAACATAGACGATGAAATGCCATCAACGTCGTCTGCCAAGGCCGATGCCCAATCTCCTAGTAGAGGGCATGTAAAATCCAAAAACCCAAAGGTCAAAAAAATTACCAAAAAAAGGAAATTAAAACATCTGAGGAGAAACAAAAACTTGTCAATATGCCATTTACGACACGGAGTGGCAAGGAACGGCTTAGGCCCTGGCCCCTGTTCAGGACTAGTGGTTCAGCTTCACCCAAGGATCTAAGCCCTCCTCCTCCCCCCTCCAAAAAATTTAAAAGAGTTATGCTGTCAGCAACAACACAGCAAACAACTCTGCCTTCTAAAGAGATGTCGTCACAAATCCCCAAGGCGAGTCCAAGGGTGTTGGTGGTTGCGAAGCCTGACCTTCCCTCACTGTACGGAAAAAGGTGGCTCCTTCCACCATTTGCAGCACACCCTCTGCATATGCTGGAAGGATCACCCACAGTGTAGATCCAGATTTGGATAATCAAGGTGTCAATGTTGTAAACCGGGAGGAGGATATTGATGTAGCTGGCGATGTGGAGGAACTTGACGAGGAGGATGCTGATGTGGTTATCTTAAATGAGGCACCAGGGGGGGAATCAGTTGTCCATGGGATGAAAAAGCCCATTGTCATGCCTGGACAGAAGACCAAGAAATGCACCTCTTCGGTCTGGAGTTATTTTTATCCCAATCCGGACAACAAATGTATGGCCATATGTAGCTTATGTAAAGCTCAAATAAGCAGAGGTAAGGATCTTGGCCACCTAGGGACATCCTCCCTTATACGTCACCTGAATAACCTTCATAGTTCAGTGATTAGTTCAGGAACTGGGGCTAGGACCGTCATCAGTCCAGGGACACCTAAATCCCTTGGTCCTGTTGGATACACACCACCAACACCCTCCTTGTCAACTTCCTCCACAATCTCCATCAGATTTAGTCCTGCAGGCCATGTCACCAGCCAGACTGAGTCCTCTTCAATACGGGATTCATCCGAGGAATCCTGCAGCGGTATGCCTACTACTGCCGCTGCTGCTGTTGCTGCTGGTAGTCGGTCATCTTCCCAGAGGGGAAGTCGTAAGAACGCTACGTCTTTCACCAAACAGTTGACCGTCCAACAGTCGTTTGCCATGAGCACAAAGTACGACAGTAGTCACCCTATTGCAAAGTGGATAACTGCGGCTGTAACTGCTATGTTGGTGTTAGACGTGCGTCCGGTGTCCGCCATCAGTGGAGTGGGATTTAGACGGTTGATGGAGGTATTATCTCCCCGGTACCAAATCTCGTTGAGATTCCACTTCACTAGGCAGGCGATACCAAAGATGTACAGAGAAGTACGAACAAGTGTCCTCAGTGCTCTGAAAAATGCGGTTGTACCCACTGTCCACTTAACCATGGACATGTATCAAGTGGTTCAGGGCAAACGAAGGACTAAATGACTGTGACAGCCCATTGGGTAGATGTATCGCCTTCCACAGCAACAGCAGCAGCTGCATCAGTAGCAGCAACTCCACAACGGCTGCTCGTGCCAAGGCAGGCAACATTGTGTATCACAGGTTTTAATAAGAGGCACAACGCTGACAACCTCTTAGAGAAACTGAGGGAAATCATCTCACAGTGGCTTACCCCACTTAGACTCTCCTGGGGATTTGTGGTGTCAGACAACGCCAGTAACATTGTGCGGGCATTACATATGGGAAATTTCCAGCACGTCCCATGTTTTGCCCACACCGTTAATTTGGTGGTGCAGCATTACCTGAAGAGTGACAGGGGTGTGCAGGAGATGCTTGCGGTGGCCTGCAAAATTGCTGGACACTTTCAGCATTCTGCCAGTGCCTACCACAGACTCGAGCAACATCAAAAAATTCTGAACCTGCCCTGCCATCACCTCAAACAAGAGGTTGTGACGCGCTGGAACTCCACTCTCTATATGCTGCAGAGGATGGAGGAGCAGCAAAAGGCCATTTAAGCCTACACAGCCACCTACGACATAGGAAAAGGAGTGGGGATGCGCCTGAGTCAAGCGCACTGGAGACTGATTTCCGTGTTGTGCAAGGTTCTGCAGCCGTTTGAACTTGCCACACGAGAAGTCAGTTCTGACACTGCCAGCTTGAGTCAGGTGATTCCCCTGATCAGACTGTTGCAGAAGCAGCTGGAGAAAGTGAGGGAGGAGCTGGTAAAGCATTGCGATTCAACAAAGCATGTAGCTCTTGTGGATGAAGCCCTTCGTACGCTTTGCCAGGATCCAAGGGTGGTCACTCTTTTAAAGTCAGAGGAATACATTCTTGCCACCGTGCTGGATCCTCGGTTTAAAGCGTATGTTGTGTCTCTGTTTCCGGAGGACACAAGTCTACAGCGGTGTAAAGACCTGCTGGTCAGGAGATTGTCCTCTGAAGAGGACCGTGACATGCCAACAGTTCCTCCTTCATTTTCTTCAACACCTGTGGCTGCGAGGAAAAAGCTCAGTTTTCCTAAAAGACCCGCTGGCGGGGATGCTGAGAACATCTGGTCTGGACTGAAGGACCTGCCAATAATTGCAGACATGTCTACTGTCGCTGCATTGGATGCTGTCACAACTGAAAAAATGGTGGAGGATTACTTTGCTGACACCATCCAAGCAGACATGTCAGACAGTCCATATTCTTACTGGCAGGAAAAAAAAGCCAGTTTGGAAGCCCCTGTACAAACTGGCTCTATTTTACCTGAGTTGTCCCCCCTCCAGTGTGTACTCGGAAAGAGTTTTTAGTGCAGCGGGGAACCTGGTCAGTGAGCGGCGAAGGAGGTTTCTTCCGCAAAACGTAGAAAAAATGATGTTCATAAAAATGAATTATCAATTCCTCAATCAAGTACAGCTCTGGCCTCCAGATACTACAGAGGAACCTGTGGTTGTGGAGTCCAGAGGGTTCGAAGTGATAATGTGTGAGGATGAGGAAGTACACACTGAAGGAGGCCAGGAATCAGAGGATGAGGACGACATCTTGCCTCAGTAGAGCCAGTTTAGTTTGTACAGGGAGAGATGAATAGCTTTTTTTGTGTGGGGGCCCAAACAAACCAATCATTTCAGCCACAGTTTGGTAGGCCCTTTCGCTGAAATGATTGGTTTGTTAAAGTGCGCATGTCCTATTTCAACAACATCAGGGTGGATGGGAGGGCCCAAGGACAATTCCATCTTGCAACTCTTTTTTTGGCATTATGTGCTCTTTGGGGCCTAGTTCTATCTCCATCAGAGATAGTCCTGCAGGCCATGTCACCGGCACAGCTATGTTGGTGTTAGACATGCATCCGGTGTCCGCCATCTGTGCAGTGGAATTTAGACTAGTTGAAGGAGGTTTTGTGCAGCGGTACCCAATTTGGTACAGGGCCACTCCACTACGCAGTCCAGATAGCTGCGTATCAGATATTAAACTACGTTCAGTGTTGCTGCCAAAGAAAAAAATAATTAAAATGTCCTGTCATCATCGAAAACAAGAGGTAATGATGCGCTAGAACTCCACCCTCTATATGCTGCAGAGGATGGAGCAGCAGCCATCTGTGCAGTGGAATTCAGACCAGATGGAGGAGGTATTGTGGCCCCGGTACCAAATTGGGTACCGGGGCCACTCCACTATGCAGTCCAGATAGCTGCGTATCAGATATTAAACTACGTTCAGTGTTGCTGCCAAAGAAAAAAATAATTAAAATGTCCTGTCATCATCGAAAACAAGAGGCAATGACGCGCTTGAACTCCACCCTCTATATGCTGCAGAGGATGGAGGAGCAGAAAAAGGCCATTCAAGCCTACACAGCCACCTACGATGGGCCACGTGTTTGTTCCGCCCACTTGTGTCGCTTAGCTTAGACATCCAGCTACCTCGGTGCAACGTTTTGGACTAAAAACAATATTGTGAGGTGTGAGGTGTTCTGCATAGACTGGAAATTAGTGGAAATGATTGTTATTGAATGTTATTGAGGTTAATAATAGCATAGGAGTGGAAAAAAAAAAACAAAAACTGGATTTTAGCACTTTTTATGCTTTTTTAAAAATAAATCACAACCCAAAACCCTAAATCAGAACCAAAACCTTTCGTCAGGTGTTTTGGCAAAACAAATCAGAACCCAAAAAACTCAAGCTAATCAGAACCCAAAACCCAAAACACTAAAAGTGGCCGGTGCACACCCCTAATTGAAACAATGGGATACTTGTCTACTTATGGAGGCTGAGATAGAAGCGCTCCTGGGACATCTATCTAGGCTGCATTTCTTGAAAGTTTAATTGTCACTTCAAGGTCCTGGTGAATACAGGACAATATCCCATTTATTACAACAGCCCTGAATCTCTACCCCACATCCTCAAATTAGGACTACATTCTCCTTAAAGTTCCAGTATGTTAAGCAATAAATCTCAATTTTGAGAAGTGTCACAGTGCATTGGAAAGGAATGCATCTTTACTTATTGACAATTCTTGCGCTTTAAAATCAGTTTCTTTCAACTACTCTGATAGCATATAACCATTATATACTATACTACTATACATATACAGGTCTTTCTATAGCCAGTAAATTATATAGGTCTTTGGTTAGCACTGTCTACCAAACTACAGGATTTGAATAATGGAGATGCTTTGGTAAAATATAAGCTAAAGACGGATCCTGTTATTCCCTATATGAAGCAGACTATCTCATGCAGACTGTGGCAACCTCATCTAATACCATGTGACCTCCGGAGACCTGAAATATTTACAACTCTATTTCTTCAGCTAGACAAATCTGTGTATAAAGTTAGTTCGATTATGGCAGGTGTTTGCTTATTATTCCCCTTTTCATTTCTCTACATTGTTATATAGTTTTGTTCTATGGAATTATTTTTTAAGTTTTTTTAATCTTTTACATAAGTTCTAGTGGTTAAAATACGTACCATACATATAATTAATGCTGAGGTTTTGATTTATACATTGTGTCAATAAGTTATTTTCAAAACTCAAGACTGCAGTCCCTGCAGAGAATATGCCATATTGTGATATCAAGTGCCTATTTTTAAAGTGAGCAGACTACCCATGTTCCAAAAATTTGTGTTGCAGGACAATATATTTAAATGAACTCCAAGGGGTGAATATTAAGAAATTATGGAACATTTCACCTTTAGTTGTTGACCCCAAGCATCTTTCCAAGCCTCACAATGCCCTGATTCTTATGTGTGCCTAGAGAGAATAGAGATCAGGGGGTAAATGTATCAAGGTCCGATTTTTTTTCAGCGTGTTAAAATCGCGACAGATTTTAGTTAAATTCTCAAATGTATCAAGCTTTCGATTTTTACCCTGATCTTCACAATCGCTGGTCATCTCTGGCGATTTGCTGCGATGTAAAACACTCCCATGTTAGCTAACTCTCCTGTGTTGTAGCAGCGTGTTCTATAAACACATCACTGTTAAAAGCTGTCAAAACTGTTAGAAAAAGATCAAAGTAAAAAAAAAAGCGTTGGGTCCTCCCTCTATTTAGTATTAGCCCTAGTGCTGCCAGACTACTGCTGGTTCCGTTAAAATTGGGGAAAAAACTTGCGTGGGGGCCCCCCCCGATTTTCAAGGAACCAGCACTAGGCAAACCAGCCAGTGGTGGTACTATAGCAGAGGGACACGTGGCAGGGGGACCACTGCCATAATGACAACCAACTCCAGGCTGTTCAAGCGCTGGGCTGGATTCCCTAGGGAGTGGGGTCCGCCGATAAAAATGAGGGCGCCCAGGGCCACCTTAACAACATTATGGGCCCCCGGGCAGAGCAGTGCAGCGGGGCCCCCACCTCTATATATGTGTATCATATATAGCTATATATATATATATATATATATATATATATATATATATATAGATATATATAGATATATATATATAGATATATATATATATAGATATATATATATATATAGATATATGTATATATATATATATATATATATATATATAGATATATAAGTAGATAGATATATTTGCAGGATTTTTTTTTATTTTTTTTTGCAGGATTATTTATTTTACTTAAGAGCCCTGTCTATGGGGCCCTCTTGCCTGTGGGGCCCCCGGGCACCTGCCCATCGGAAAAGATGGCCCTGAGCGGGGCCCCCCTCTAGGGACACCCAGCCCAGTTCTGATAGCACTAGGGCTTTTCCTACACCACTGGGTGGTGGGTGTAGGGTAATAACTGCGATTAATGTATTAAAAAAAAAAAAAAAGGACGCCATTTTGTTTCGTGGAACTAAAAGTCTCAGCCAGCCCGGGTGCCATAAATAGTGTGGGCATGCCATTTTTTAAACTTTCATCTATTTTTTACAGTTTTAACAGCTGCCGTATGACAGGCAGTGTAACAGTGATGTGTTTATACAACACGCTGCTATCAAGCAGCGTGTTGTATCTGGCGTGTTTTAAAGCAAACTCTCCTGAGTTTGCTTAATCGCAGCTTCATACATTTGAGACTTGTATAGCCAGAGTGGCAAACAGTCGGGAGTTTGATCTCTATCGATTTTGGAAATAGCGATTTTGACAGAAGCACAACTCTGGCAATTTTACATGAAATCTTTGCTTTATACATCTGTGAGTTTCAACTCTCCCGAGAAAATCGCTGGATTTGCAAAACTGGACCTTGATACATTTACCCCCAGGTGTCTACCTATATTTCAATGGAAAGTTTTTTGCACCAACCAAGTGCACTTTCCTAGTACCTTTAACTTATTTATAATTGTTGCCCAAAGAGAATAGGCCTGTCAGATTGCCGTCATGATTCAGTGAAAGATTGAGAGGAGGAACATCATTATGCCCTTCATAAAAGACAAAAGGTCATCCGGAGACTGGAACTCCTATGTTCTGGACAGATAGCTCTGCAGACAGTGCACCACACCCAAAGAGTGAAGTTAAGTAGAAAGAGAGAGAAAGAGGGAGAGATATTAAAGTGGAAATAAGTATAAATCACTTTTGATAGGTTGTAACAGTAGGTGTACTGTCTTGTCTTTCCTGGGAGTTCTCAAATGCTTCCATTTCTACAGCTGTGTGTGTGTGGTTTAACGTGTCAAGATGGCTACGAGTGCGGGGGGGGGGGGATATAACATTTTCCTCTTTCTGAAGTGAGTAGCTGGGTAGAGGTTTGCTGCTGCACTATTGAAGTATATTCTTTTACCTCTTTGTAACTTCTCATCTGACACAATAGAATACACATCAGGGTACACCATTTGATTCGCTGTTTTTTTTTTTTGCACATTTTCTTGGTTTTGTTTATGAACAGCCCAATATTGCTTATCTCAAAAGGAAAAATATTGCCTTTGTAGGGTGCATCTGGCATGTACCTTTTTTTCAGTTTTGCAATACACAGGAAGTATGCAGTCGACTGTCTAATCCCAGCAACACTGTCACGTTCTATATGTCAAAGGTTTGGACAAAATAGCTTTCAACTATTCTTATTAAGCAGTTTAAACCCAATGTTTTTGCATTTGTGATGCAGCTTTGGGTATTGAATGAAGACAAATTACTACATACGCCCCTTGAATATGGAAAGTCAGAAGAAAAAGGTACATGTTGGACCCAACTACTAGAGAGTGTATATAATCAATAGTCCCAGTAGATATAGAATAGATCCTATGGGGCAGATTCAATTAAGCGCAAGGTCCAATTGGAGCTGTGTTCCTGCGTGCATTTATGGGCACATAAAACATTGTTTATTTTAAAAAGCAAAGTTTTAGTACTGTAAACATCCTGCACCTTGCACTTAAATAAGTCTGCCCTCTGGGTCTATTTTGTTTATTTAACTCCAACATAAATTAAGTTGACAATGGTACACTTATCATTTAATAGAGATTGCCAACGCAGGCTTCAGAAAAGAAAACTGATTAAAATAATAAGGTATTATCCTTTTATATTTAGATGTCTCTCTAGTGGAGTGTAACTAAGTGTTTTGAATGGACTTCCAATATTTGTAAAAATATTTGATTTATTTAAACCACTATTTAAAAATGCACCTGTGGATTGTGCTTCTGTCGTTGTAATGGTCAATGATTAAAGTATATCATTCTCTGTAGCCACAAAACGAATTCACAATTAGGTCTTTTCTCCAAATAAACTTTATATCTTATATTTATATATATCTAGTCATATATATAGATATTTATATATTAAAATTACACATCTTTTTTTATAAAAACAATGAGTTTCTCAAATGAACGACAGGAGAGGGAGAAAAAAAACAAAAACACTTTAAGAAAGAAAATGCAACATTAACACATGTCCATGTAGCAGAACACTGGGTTGGTTTAACGGTTGACCCTTCAGGTTTTAGGAAACCCTGTGTGGGCAGGCTCCAAGATAAGAGGTGCGTTGCAATGTCCAGGTCAATGAATGCTTTAAGCAGATGAGTCCAGGTAGATATATGTTGTGCAGGTCGACAACGTCTTCAGAGGTGTTGCATCATCACCTGCAAAATATAATAAAAGCAAGATATATCAGCCTATGATTTCCTAATTAATAACTCAATGTTCAATGTGCTGTAGTCAATATACATTATTGTGTATTTACCCAGTTATAGAGGTAGGAAATATACTCAGCCATATTACTAAATGATTTGTCCTGACAGTTTTAGGCCAATCAATTATTTTCTGTTTCTAAGACACAGTCAACTGGAAACCTAATTCAATATTTAGAAAATGAATTGTGTAATATGTG
Organism: Mixophyes fleayi; assembly: GCF_038048845.1. NCBI lineage: Eukaryota > Metazoa > Chordata > Amphibia > Anura > Limnodynastidae > Mixophyes > Mixophyes fleayi. Next base: position 128,383,029 of record NC_134404.1, on the reverse strand, counting down.
GAGATAGTAACTTTCAATTCACATAGAGGAATAGACAGTGGATAAGTGTTTTCTACTGTAAATGTGCAAGTAATACATTCATTATGTTTGTGATTATATATAATCATATAGCCAGTATGGGAACCACCATCTATTCATAATGGATTGTGTTTCATGTGGATGAAAAGTCAAAGGGCTAGATTTACTAAGCAGCGGGTTTGAAAAAGTGGGGATGTTGCCTATAGCAACCAATCCGATTTTAGCTTTCATTTATTTAGTGCTTTCTACAAAATGACAGCTAGAATCTGATTGGTTGCTATAGGCAACATCCCCACTTTTTCAAACCCGCAGCTTAGTAAATCTAGCTCAAAGTCTGGATTCTCTCTTTATTCTGCTAGCAGGAAAGAGTAGTTTAAGGGCTCAGTCTCAGTGAAAGACATGGTAACAGTGCTTTATCTGATGAGTTTCAGTAAGCAATGGATCTCCATTTTTGTAGCAATAATTGAGTACATGTTGTGTTCAGAGGGAAATGCATTCAGCAATTACTCCTCTCTCAACCACTGCTGGAGAAGCCTGAAAAGATATTATTTCAATCAGTGTAAAAATAATCTACCAGTAATCTGGAGGTCCTTATTTTATTTAGATTTGGGGACAGCAGTATGGTGAATGTTGCTGTGCAGTTCCTTTAGTCTTACCATGTTATATCTTTCTTCATATAGTCATTATATTTTGATTAAATTTTCCTTCATATAGTCTACATGCCAAGTGTTTGCATACAGTATTTGACCTATTTATGTACACTGCAAATAGTAAGGGAGAGTGCAGTATCCTTACTTTTGTTGAGAGCTGCTGTATGACTCCAGAAGGTGGGAGCTAGCAGTCTCCAGGTTCCAGTCAAATGTCTCCAAAACTTTATGGCACTCCACTCGGGTCTTCAGTCCGAGGCAAAACAGCTGCTCCACCTGCAGTACCAACAAATGTGGTAGTTTTTAGGTGTAAGAACACAGAAAGTTATCTAGGTCCAATTCCACCCAAAATTCAAAAAGTAGGTTTGGCCGGAATTAAGTAAAAGAAAAATTGGAAATCTTATCTACACTGTTTATACAGCAATACAGCTGGTGTTGTCTAACCGTTCAACCAGAACGACCCTCTATCGCTCTCTAACAGATCCTGGTAGACGTTGTAAAAACCCACCCCCATGAACTTCTCATTTACAAGAATAGGAAGTTTTAGGGGAGGGGCTTTGACAACCCTGATCTTAATATTAACAGGTCTGCAAGATCAGGAGTAAGGACTGCATTGGAGGTCACACCCAATTGCCATATCAATTGAAAGGAGAAAATCATTTTATACAAGGCAATGCCACCCAAAACTGAATATTTAGGTTTGGGTGGAATTAACCTTTAACAAACAAGGACCAAATGGCAGTAACACACAGTATCCAATTAACAATGGCTTTGGATTGATTTAATACATGCTAGGCGGTGAAAACAAGATGTCTGATAGGTTGTCATGTTTTACTGCACAGTTCATTTTGGTAAATAATTAATAGAGAGAATGCAATTAAATACAATTAATATATTTTAGCTACATAAGACAACAAATGTTGTTACGTCATCCAATCAAATACATATTCGAACTATCAATAGTGACTGTAGGGGTGCTGTATAAAGAATGCAAGTTGCAAAAGAAAGCAAATCAGTTTACTAAATTAATGGAATCGCTAAAAAGGAAATAATGAGAAATGACTTGTCTATAAACAATGTGTATTTGTCATAGCAGTGCCAATCATCTAGGAGATGGGATTTCAATTTAGGGCATGTCAAGTCAGCACATGGCAACCATTATGTTTATTATGGATAGTCATGTATGTATTCTTTTGCGTTATACTCAGGAACTCTGCAAAACAACTTCAAGTTAGGATTGTTTTTGACATGTCTATATCTTTTATATCCATTTCCATCTACAAAATGCCTTTAAGACTATCTTTCCTCCACTTAGATTATAGTGGTATATTTATTAAAGAGAGAAAAGCCCCATCTCCGGCAAAAACGGGTATACATCAAGGGGTCGATCAGTGATAAGATTCACCAGGTCTAGCATAGGAGTCCTTTCCCATGCTAAGCATGGGGAAGCCTAGTTAACAAACATGTATTGTTGAATTGTAGGGTGGTAATAATAAAGGAATGCTTTATTTGGAGAAATTACCACCGACACCCTAGTTAGCCTACATCATTGTTGGACATTTTGTTGGAAGATATTTATTTTGGAAAGCCTAGAATGTATTCTGCCTTAAGTTTTTGGCAGTGTTCCCTCGATTTTGTACAGCTGATAATTCATTTTACTTCCAGCAGTTTCACTACTGCCTACTAAAAATGTAGCAAGCATTACATGGCACCCAGCACATCCCACTGGCATTAGTGTAACACAACATTGCTCTTCATAGGAACCATGGCCTTATCTGTGTGGAGTTTGTATGTTCTCCCTGTGTTTGCGTGGGTTTCCTCCGGGTGCTCCGGTTTCCTCCCACACTCCAAAAACATACTAGTAGGTTAATTGGCTACTATCAAAAAAATTGACCCTAGTCTCTACCTGTCTGTCTGTCTGTCTCCCTCTCTGTCTGTGTGTGAGTGTGTGTTAGGGAATTTAGACTGTGAGCTCCAGTGGGGCAGGGACAGATGTGAATGAGTTCTCTGTACAGCGCTGCGGAATCAGTGGCGCTATATAAATAAATGGTGATGATGATGATGATAGGAACACATATCGTGGCAACAAATTTTTGCAATACGTCATTTTTCTATTAAGATGTTTGACATGCAGTACCCTTAGTCTACCACCAGATGTATGTGCAGATGATTTCACTTTTATGTGCCCAATAGGTTTTTCAGGAATTGGAGATAAGTATGTTTACATGTGCAAGACTTGTTGCTATTATTTTAAATAAGAAAGTTAATTAAGATGTTGCAGCCTGGTCTCTGTGGATAGAAGGTGTTGGGGTGTATACTATACCTTTAGGTACTGGATTGCTTTCTGAACATTCCAGCCATGGTTCTGTAGAGCTGTCTGACACTCCTCTGTGGTGACTCCATGGACCATGTCCTGCACCTGAGAATGTGGAAGAATTTAAATGTTAGAATAACCTGATAAATGATACAGGATTCAACAAAACTAAAGCAGAGAACAAGAATACTACTGTCACACTACAAATACTTAATGAACTATAAATAAAATTGCATTATGTTAGAGTGTCAATTCCAATCAACAAAGCCTGTTTAAAAATAAGGGGTCATTTATGAAACTGACCTATATGCTTTAAACACTATTAAAATGCAGTTAAAATCAGATGCACTCACCTCCCAGGTATAGGGGTTTACATCTAGCAAAGGCTGGCTTGTGAGCCACACCCAAATCTGCCTTAAATAGGCTTGATGGACAGCTGCTATGACAAAAAGGCAATATTTTGAAACAAAACCAGAGAAAAATAAGCCCGCGCTTGGTATATCCCACATTATATATGGTACCAGCTGCTTGGCAATACGCCCGAGCTCGGTATATCCCATATTTTATTTGGTTGTGCATTTGATTTTAACTGCATTTTAATAGTGTTTAAAGCATATAGGTCAGTGTAGGACCTGCATATAATGAGGTACCCTTGACGTTGGGATGCAGGCTTAAGTCTTTTGATCAAAATATGAACTAATACCTCATGTTTTAATTTTGCTAGACACACACAGATATGCAGTTTAAAGGATAAGCGCTGACAAATTTCTTTTTGTTTTGTATACATATATGGGCATTTATATTACCACGCAGCTGGTACCACATAAAATATGGGATATACCGAGCGCGGGCTTATTTTTCTCTGATTTATGAAACTGCAAGAACACAGATGCACATTGCAAATGTCATTCATCTTCCGCAATGTCGTGCACTTAAATGCATTCTCAGTTTAGCAAGTAGCCAGAGAACCTTCCTGCCCCGAACAAATTTATATTTTACATATGCTCAGAGATGGCAAAAATCGAGCGGCACCAATATATTTACAGATGGCCTTTTACACCATTCATGTGCATTCTCTATGGAAAAATGTATTTATTGACACACAATTACCATTGTAATTACAGTATTAAAATGAACAAGTGGACAAGTGGGATACAGAAAAGATCCATTGTTTTCTAATACTCAAGACATATATAAAAATTTAAATGTTGTTTTTATTTAAGTGGATGGTTCAAAAGTGATACAGGTTTTTGTTTTTTTTCAGTGATGTTTCTATTTTTGCCACTATTATTGTCTTGGACCAAACACATGACAAAGGCTGGGAAAATCATCTGCACAAAGACATATATTAAAAGTGTAATGTGGACATACATAATGAAACTTGTATAAACATTATGCACCCTGTACATGGGCAGAGCTACTGCCCTGGCTGCTCTGTCCCCCTCCAGCAGGTGTACTGTCTGCCATTGCCTTTTGACAGCCCACAACTAGAGATAGTGTGCAACTAAGCTGCCTGGTAAGATAAGAATTAGGAGGGATAACTTCATACAGTAATTGAAAAAATATTTTAAAAATGTACAAGTTGAACACACAGCAGGGCTTATATAGAGTACTCACTACGACAGTTTGTGTATATTTGCGTGAAGCAGCTCTGCGCATGATCAGAATGTGGGCATGCTAATGTAGGCCGAGCACTCTAAGAGAGTGTTCACACAATTGAGAAAGGATGCAGACCAGGATAAAGATGCATGTATGCATGAAAAATGTATTACGTGCGGGTGACCATCAATGTCAGGTGCAAATAGCAGATGATGACAGTCTCCGGTACTAGTGCCGCTTGTGATTAGCTGTGTATACAATTGCACCACAGACGCCGTTTGGTGCTTTCTTTAACCATCGTGCATACATTATGCTTTTGTGCACGTGTTTATTCAAATTTATTTGTTGTTTTCATACAGCAGGCAGAGTTGATTCAGAGATAGATGGATATATATATACAGTTTTAATGATGACGAATATTGAATGTGTTTGTTGCACATAAATACGCAATTTTTCCATGTAGCTTTTAGGGGAAAATTCTATTCTGCCGCGAGTAATGCAGCGCTAAATCTATTACTGTTAATATGGTAATTTTAACCCTGGTTTCTGCTCTCAGCACCCTGGGCCGCGAGCAAAAAGCCGGCATTGAAATTACCATAACTATTAACGTAACGTCGGTAATAGTGCGCAGGCCGCGTTACTTGTTATAGTAATGCGGCTAACTGAATTCCCCCTTAAAGTGTAACGGACACCCAATTTGAAACCAGCTCTGCATCAGGTCCTGTATGTGTAATGTATGTTTAGTTATATGATGTCTCATGAGACATCTGTTTAATATGCTGCTGGGTGCAGGTGACAGGTAAGTGTGGAAGCCATAAATATTAGATGCATGGCCTGCTGCCCAAAGTCAAGCAGTGATCTTAATGCAGTAACTTAGCCTGCTAGATGAGATACAATTCTACAGGTAAAACAACATTATTGACATATATAATAGACGTTCTTTTCAAGTGTCGTTGGGCCTCATTTATAACCTGAAAAGTAACCACTTGCCCTACAGAGATGCATGGTCACAATCCAGTGTTTGGAACCGCACCTGTGAGACCACTCTGCACTGTAGCACTGTGAGAACACCTAGAAATGTGCAAGAGAATACAAATGCAGCCTTGTGCCTATTCTGATACATTTGGATTTTTGATGCAAGAACATTACAAATGTTTGAACTAACTGCCTACATTTTGCTGTCCCCGCAGGACTGCTATCTGTGCTGCCTCTTTTTGCCTTATAATAGAATGTGTAAAATTGTTGCTGCAAAGTTCAGCCTACTATCACTTTAGATAAAACTATTTATTTAAATTTCATTTAAATTTCTCGTATGAGCAGGGCCCCTCTTCCCTCCTGTCTCCACACCTGTTCTTCCGCTCCGTCTCAACTGTATTTGCCTGCCTGGAGTTTCTGAAGTACTGGTACTTTGTGTTTATTGTTCTGTACTGTTTTACCCTGTATAGTCTACTGTTTGTACCATGTACGGCGCTGCGGAAACCTTGTGGTGCCTAACAAATAAACGACAATAATAATAATAATAATTTAAACCTTTCCTTTGGTCTGCTAAGATTTCTCACCCCAGCCTCATTTACAACAGTTCTTTTCTCATTGCAAATAGACTTTTGCGGGATCAAAGTAAGCAGGGAAACTTCTAACTGCCCCCTCTACTTCTTGAATTCCTTTTAAATCTCTTGCCCCGCAAAAGAAAATCTAATAATCAGCACACATTCCTACTTTGCCATTCAATTGTCCTTCGGAATTGATCATCATTCTTCGTTTACTCCTGTAACAGCACAATGTTTTATAACGCTGTGCATAGGAAGTTTTATCGCTAGCAATAAAATACACAAGGGGTAAGAGGAAGAAGTAGCAGGTTGTATTTTTTTTTGTAGTTGTCATAGTAATCTAGCAACCAGGATTTTTTTCTAGCTCTTGAACACTCTTAGGGGCTGATTCAGTTACTAGTGATGTGTCGCTGGACCTTATCCCAATGTCCGATTGCGTAAATTTCTGGGTATTACAATAGCCCAATATTGCAGATTTTCCTGCGCACCTCTGTGATGTTGCTTAACTGCGAAGAACCTTCACCGCTATTCCAGAGGCACTCCGCGGCACACCACTAATAATTGAAATGGCTCTTTACACTACAGTTCTGCTTTTGCAATATTTGGAAAACACTTTCTCACAAATCGCTAAATAATCCTACGTGACCACATAATTTCTGATTATTTTTTTAGGTTTCTAAGGCCAGGGTCACATGTGAAACATTTGCCTGAGCTTTTTATCAACTGGTCAAATGGAACATAATTTCTGTCTTTAACCGAAACCCAATTATCGATTTTCTGAACTGCTGACACATGAGGCTCATACCAATACTCTGTGTAGATAGTATATGATATCAATAAAAACAAACTTGCATTGCTATTAACACTGCATTTTGGTAGTTGAAAAAAAGGCAGGACATGAACTGCCTGTGTGGCACTTTAGCTTTAAGAATGATAAAAGTATGTAAAAAGTGGTTGTAGTGTCCTAGGGGTATATTTACTAAACTGCGGGTTTGAAAAAGTGGAGATGTTGTCTATAGCAATCAATCACATTCTAGCTGTCATTTTGTAGAATGATTAAATAAATGACAGCTAGAATCTTATTGGTTGCTATAGGTAACATCTCCACTTTATCAAACACGCAGTTTAGTAACTATACCCCCTAATCTCAGATCAATTACTAAATGTTTCACAAGATTACTATACAAACATTTAGTCTTTACACAATGATAGCAACTTACACATTATATCTCTCTGGGCTTTCACTAACTGTATGAAAACATACTTCTAATAAATAGTAGGGGACATAACAGTTACACTAGAGATCTGATTTAGAACAATTTGGCAATTTTCATACCAACATGGAGTTACATAAAACTCACCAGTCGGATTTTTTCTGGGGGCCTGAAATTATCTGGGCCATCATAAACAATCTTTTGCAGACTACAGGAGGTCTTCACAGCACTCTTGGATGAACCGTTACTGTTATTAGATGAAAAGTTGGCTTTACAGTCCATTTGCTGTACCATCGGCCTAACAGTGGCCGTAGTGATACTTCTGCTCATTGAAGTCTCTTCTGGACTTCGGGCCTCCTTGAAAAATTTCTCATATTTGTCCAAGTATGAAGGTCTCTCAGGCAAAAGGTAGTAATGAGTGTTGCTAACTTTCTTACCATCTTTCACAATAGGCAAGATGCAAGGACCTTTGGAAACATCTTTACCTTGAGCTTGTATAACCTTGGGAGTGGCATATTTAGGGTCTGATGCAAAGCTTTGAGTGGTGGGCATAGGTTTCCCAGGAGAAGTAGAAAGCCCAATGAACATGGGAGAGCAGAGGTTGGACCTCTGCTGGGGTGAGCCCACATGAAAAGGGCTAGGAGTCCGGGATGTGGGCTGAGACAGTGGGTCTCGTGGAGGCAGCAATGGAGCCCGTCCCACTTCCTCCATTCCAAAAGCTGGAGACAGCTCTCCAGACCAGCGTTCATGCTCATTTCGTCTAATTGGTCTGGGGGGTATTGGTATTCGTGGGGGTATTTGTGGTTTATCCTCTGACACAGTCACATTTATGTTGGCAACAGAGGGGCTTGGGCTACGGGTTGATGCCAGTGAGGATGATGGAGGAACATGGAGCCGCTTCATGCATTCTTGCTGGAGCTCCTCAAATATTTCTGATGTTTGAGAAAAGTTGGACTGCTTCCCATCCTTTGTGGGCAGGAACAGATTGTCCTCCACTTTAATGGCTGGGCCTCTTTCAGATTCCAGGACATATCCATAGTTAGATTCTCCTTTTTCTCTGGCCCTCTGCAGTAGATTCATTGTTACCTTGTCTCTGTTGGCCAAAAGAACATCAGAACTATTTATAGTGCATACTTCAAAATCATCTTCATCCTGTGCTACCTCATCGTAAGCTGGAGGAGCTGGAAGAGGCTTAGTGTCCCAATCCACCACAGGAGTTGGATGAAGAGGACGAGGAAGTGAGCGCGACGGGCTCTGGGGAGGAGTTTTATCGAGCAAAGAGAAGGCTTCCATAGCCAGTTTAGCTAACGAAGGTGCAGTCTGTTCAACTAGAGGAGAAATGAAGCCTGGGCTTAACGGACTGATGTCCTCTCCAAAGTCTATCAAGGCAACATCTCCTGCTGAAAAGCTGCTACTCTTAATGCCAAGCAGCTGTCGGTCAGTCACTTTGGTGCCAGCCACCCGTGCAGAAGGTTTAACTAATTTCAGTCCTTTGGATGTTGTGGTTTTCTTAAGGGAGATCTTCTTTATTCCTGATGAAAGAGAGTCGTCCTCTCCGTTGACAGGATTGTACTGGGCTTCTAGGACATAAAATAAATACAATATTAGAATGAGAAATGCAATTCTCAATATTGTTATTACCAAAATAATCACAATGAACTAAAACACAAAAAATTGCACACACAAAAGTGAGCAGGCCTAATAACCAATATACTAAATCTATAACCATTTTACACATAGCATTTCCCTATAGCCTATGGTCCACGGTAATCCATGTCAAATTTCACTAGCTATCTTTATTCTATCATTTCATTCCCAAGCCGAGAAACAGTTACTATAGATGAAAGTTTTAAGTAAATGTTCTATAAAAATTAACAAAAGAAATCCATGGATTGTGATTAGATGAAAGCTTTCAGTATTATGAGAACATGTACTGAATATTCTGGGCATTTGATTAAAAAAATAAAATAATAAAAAATCTTTTTAGATAAAAATGAAAAAATGTTGCTTAGGCTGTTGCATGTTTTGGGTACAGCAATTCACATGAGAAGCAGAAACTGGCACATGCCATATAAGTGTACTTCATCACTTTAAAAAAGACATGTCACATTAACATGGGTTGTGTTGGTGTGATTTTTAGTTTCTCCATAAACAAACACAGGTTTTTATCGTAATTTTACTCCACTGGCCTTGATTCCTTTCTACAAGATGAGGCCAACAGCCAACCCAAAAAGCCTGTTCATCAAGGGAGAAAAGCTCTAGGCTGCAGAAACACTAATAAAAAATACTGCGAGTCTACTGATAGATCACCATGGTTTTAAATCACAATGTAACATTTAATATACTTTCATACCCATCATTCTGCAAAAGCTTTTTGTACTACACAGCTTTTAAACTCCTTTGTTGATTGTCTTGTGAAAAAAAATGACAGGTCATTGTGAGATTTACATCATGCAAAATGATTCCTGCACGATCCAGTGTCAAACGTTGTCTATATTTTGGACTCTTAACTAATTTACCAAAAGGTCTAAATTATTGACACAGCACTACATGCAACTGAATGGCAGCTCATGCAGGAGAAAATGGTGATACAAATGCATTCTCTCTTCAGGACAATGTCAAAAGATGCATTATATGAGCACTGTGACACATTTTAGCCATGCTGTACTGCAAACGTGTTACATATGTGATAAATAGTATTGTCGAATTGATCCTTTTACAAAAACAAAAAGCTATGAAGAAAGTGAGGGCCCATAAAAAGCCTCATACAACATTTGAGCGAATTTGACAAGGTACAAAGTAACAAGAGAACCAGGGATTTTTTAGGATAAAAGTATCAAAGCCATGAGCGGTAATATAGATGGACAAAAATAGAAAAATAAAATTCACTTGTTACCAAGGTAACACAAATTAAATAAATCAACAAGATTCTATTTTTACATTTTTATTTTTAAATAAAAGGTTACACTCAAGTGATAGCAATCTACAAATTCCACTGCACTCGTGTTAGGTCAAATGTCAGTACAGAGTTATTCCATAGACAGCACACTCTGTACCTTGAGAGAGAGGAACTACGAGAGTACAGAGCGGGCAGGAGCAGGGTACACGGAGGAGGAAGCGATGAAACTTACTCTTAACCAGGGCAGCTGGTTGAGGAGGGCGAGGCGGAGGCTCCCCTGGGAGAAGAAATGCCACGAAGCATTGAAAAAAGTGATTCAGAATGGACATAAATTAGCAAATTAAAAAATTATTTAGGAGAGAAGGGATATGTGAGAAATGAAGTTATTAGAGTGGAAAGTCAGAGAACAAAATAATTTTAAAAAAATAGTGCATTACAGTACAAAAAAAGAACAAATCTAAGGAGAATCGTAAGAATGGGAGGAAATGGGAAGCAGATATTATGTTAGAGAGATGCACATACAAGCGAGAAAGATGTAAGATTCATTTTACAGTTATGAAAGCACATGGGCACCACCTGAAGAAACAGGACCAAGATCCCCATATACTGTTCAATAAACACACACTAATATATGTATGTATATATATATATATATATATATATATATATATATACACACACACACGCACATATAATATATATATATATATATATATATATATATATATATATATATATATATATATATATATATATATATATACACATACATATATACATACACAGGCGATAAGAAATATATTGGTTATGAACATTAAATTCTCTGACTTATTCTTATGCTACAGGAGAGTAGAATTGTAGCAGATCATTTTTCCTATCCTACATCCTAACCCTCATTATTTTCTGTGATACACATAAAAAATTATTTATGATGTTGCAGATTACTTCAAGTTGGAGATGGGGTATCAATCCATGTGTCTACTAAATGTTATACAGTAAATAGTGTTAATATGTTGCCAGTGTTAAAATATCTCAGGACTGCCTGTAGCAGAGGCAAATTAATTTGTACTCTGCAGAAAGCATTCAATATCGAATATGTAAAGCTAAGTCAATGTAGTGGAAAAACATGTTATTGTTTGCTCTACAAGTGATACAACAATACAGAAACATAAATAAGTCACATATAACATTTCATTTTACACCGTTCTTTAAGGTTTTATACATTTTTCTAATTTGTTATTTCCCCCTGGAAATTGAGTGGTTCATCCTGCATCCCAGGCTGAAAACTGAGACAGTGCGACTCAGTGTAGGAGGGTAGGGATATGTGAGCAAAAAGAAACTGCAGCTTCTGTTTGGTCCTTGTAAATTTGGCGAAGCCCCAGGGAAAACAGCTGTGTGAAGCAGCCCACGGGGCTCCAGTGGGCAATCACTAAATTAGTAAAATGTATATATTATGTGGTAATGCAGTTTTAAATATTATAATAGTTTTTCTGCTATTTATATTTTAAATATCATGTCATATTTAATTTAAGTCTCTTTGGTTAAATATAGTTGTAAATAGCCCAAGAACAAAAAAAAAAATAAGTGCACTTGGATTTAAGTGCAATACATAGAAATGTATTAGGGATAAAATGCCTGTCTGAAAAAACATTCTGCAGATTTACAGAGAGAGAATGTTGTAGCTGATGTAAAATTTAAGTACTTTTGCAAAGTGAAAAAGGCTGTATGTCCAACAAAGAACGATCCTAAAAATTCAACATCTTCCATGCTTCATCTCATTCCAATAATTTTGGATCATAAAAAGGAAATCTTATTGCTGCACTCTTCCACAAAAGTATTGCTGCACTCTTCTGCACAACTCCTTCTCTCAGTCTGTGCAAACGTCTGATCCTCCTCAAATGTTGCCACCTTACTTTGCGCTTTTTGAATGCACATTTCTGTAAACTGAGGAGCACAATGGAACTAAACCTGACTTTGCTCTGTACATTGGCTGTTTTGTGTTTCAAGAATGACCTCAGATGTTTTCCTTCAATTTTTAGAATCTATATTGGGCATGTACTGTGAATATTCTTGGGATAATCAAATAACACATTCATAAGGATGTAATGACTGGTTACAAGCTACTTACTTTTTGCCCTTCCTGGAAGCTGAGTTGGTCTAGGAGTTCCTTGATCAAGTCCTAGAATATCAGGTGGATCCATGGGATTTCCCAAGTACAGCCTGTAGGGGGAAGCAGAGTACAGAAGTGTGTAATTCCTTAGGCAACATGTTGCAGCTCAACACAAGGAGGCAAAATAGGCAAAACTGGAAGGATGAAAATTAATCTAGTGCTGATTTATTAATGTGGCACAAAATGTTCTGTCCATGTAAGTGATTATCATGATGGCCAAATGGTTGTTGCATAAGCTTGAAGAGCCTTAAACATTACTGACTTCATAATCCGCTAGCTGTATTGTTACTCTCAGCATGGAGACCTTTGCTTCACAATATTATGAAACACTGTAAATGTCTCTGCAGCAGTCACAAAAAATGATTTCCAGGCCATGTCCCTCTACAGCTCTACAAACCTGCACACTGCCAATTGAAATGCTGAAAAAGGAGATTTTACACAGGATGAAGGCATATTACACAGAGCTGTACAGAGAATATGCAATCAGTCACATCTGTCAATGCCCCATTTGATCTTATAGCCTAAATTCCCTACCACAAACACTGGGATCTATTTTTATTAGAAGCCAGTAAACCCATTAGTATGTTTTTGACCTGTGGAAGAACTTTGTATCTTGTGCGAAATGTGTTTTTGAGTCCTGACTTGCAAACTGCATTGATTCCACACAACAGCTGTGGAGACTAGTCATGACTTGGCTCACTGTGAGTGTGAACAAATGTATGCGCTGACCAGTAAAAGTAGGCTCAATGCTGCATATGTAGGTGTGCTGTTCAGTGCAAGTATTGTTCTTTATAAATGACCCTGAATGCTTGTGGTGACACAGCCCACATGTATATGCATCATATAGAGAAAGACTGTACTATTAAAGCTAAATATGCAAAATACATTATTTTTAAAACACTTGTATGGTTATTCCTTAGACAATTGCTTTCATTGTCTAACTTACACCAGGCTGCAATGGGTTACTGCACATACGAACCTTTGAGCAATGATAGTACATAACCCACTTTGCCTCTCCTATCTTTTTCCAATAATTTTGAGCATGCTGTTTAATATTATTTAATAGTCCCATTGCAATAAAACATAATATTGGTTATTGTTTCATTAAGTGCAGTTTCCAGGATGCCTGCCTACTCTCTGCTACACGGATACACCTTGTCTGCCTGGAGACACAGACAAATATGAAGAGGCACATTGTGTAAACGTCACGTCAAAGTCCAAATTCCCGTTGTTTTACAACCACAGTTTATATTTTCACACTTTTCAGATCTTCTATGATACCACTTTCTATTCAACTGCTGGAAGTGCACCCAGAAATGTCCTTCTCTGAAGTGCAACATGGTCCAATAATCACCCTTTCCAAGTCCATACATCCCTCAGCACAGCAGGGAAAGACACTAGTATTGCGCCTTCTCTAGCCTTTTATTTTATAGCTGATGCTCATTCACATTAATGAAAGCAATAACATCAGTGACTCCTAGAAGACAACCCCATACAACATAAGCTCAACAGATATAGCTTAATGTAATTATTAGATGATTAATGTTGTTACTAATTTGGTGCTACATAAAAAGGTTCAATATATCATATTATTGTATAGAGATAGAAGAAGCAGATCACAAATCACAATGCTGGCAGGTAACGTTGTGACTTTCAGGATGTTCAGATACATTCAGCAATTGAAATATTTTTTCTTACTCATCAATCCTGTCAGGGAAACCCCAGCAGTGGGCAGGCACAGTATCTCCATGGCCTGTATGGATGAAGCTGTTCTTTAGAGGCCGACTAATATCATGAGCGGACAGACCGGCTACAGATGTCACTGTGTTTCGTGGAAACTGACCAACGTTCAAGGTTCGTTTGTTCTGACCTCTCCACCAGTAATTCTCGGCCCTGTGGGACAGATAAATGTCATAAGACAACAGACAGAACTGAACAGGCTTAATTCTGCAAACGTAATATCAGAGTATGGGCCTGGAGGACGGGAATAACAAAACCAATTTGAAAATAAAAATGGAATAGATTTACCCCCCCCCCCATTTAAAAGCTGTTTTAAATTCTTTAACTCACCATCAAAATTTAGTAATCACATCTACCAGCAGCTGCATTTATCATCAGCAATACAGGTTTATACTACTGCAATGATTACGTGTTTAGTCTGTATGATTAACTCTTAGCTCAATTAACACGTGGGTACATGCAGAGTAAGGAGTGAGTCAGACCTTCTTCCTGTCATCCCCGGAGAGCACAATACCTAAAACTTTAATCTGTCACAAACACTCCTTCCTGCCTCCTCTGAAATTCCTTCCGCCTTGTAGCAATTACTAAAGATGAAAACGTCAGGAGTTGAGGGGGCAACGGGCAAGATATGACAGGTATCCTCCAACAACTAGGAACTAAAAAGACTCTGATTCGTGTGACAGTTCTCTACACACCTTGTCTGACACAATGACATGCATTTCTATCACTCTAAATAAACCGGTATGCTCTGATACATAATATGTGCTAATATTGTTATTTAAAGCGACAGATATATGTAAAAAGACTAAGCCTGTCATTTTACTTTCTGAATGATGTCAAAAATGTCACCAAACAAGTGTCTGGAGAGCACAAGTTACAGAGGAATAAGCTTGAGAGAGAAGAGAAGTGAGAAACGTGAAGTCATATTTAACAAAAATAAAGTCAATATATATAGTCAATATAGTCAAAATACCCTTGGAGATTCCCCAACAACTCATTTATCATTGTGAAAACTTGAGCTACAAGTCCTCACCTGATGGCGCAACACTAGTGAACACTGTAAGTTAGAAATAATGTTAAACAAAACAGTCAGACTATTTAAAAACATGCAATAAACCACTAACACTACCCTATTACTTTGATTTTTCTCTAAACCTTACAATTACCTTATTTTTTATATCTTTAAAGTTCAGTCTGGTGGATTATGCTGTGCTTTGTAAATAAAATAACAAATGATCAAGAATAGCCCTATACTAAGTCCCTGAACACCCTGCGTTTGTCCTTAACACATTCACATATAAAATGCAAAAGGTTTTGAAGTTTGTGACACCTGAACAGAAATCTTTTCACAGACAGTATGTCCACATTACAGTTTATCATTAACACCTTCCCCAGCTCCTTTTTGGGAAAAAATGTCTAAGTTTAGCAAACTGCTGTTTGTAGGTTACTTACGAAGCCCCAGAGAACGAAGTCCAATCTCTGTGCTGTGTTCCGGCAGGACTTCTGTCCTTGTTGCTCTTACACCTCTTTCCCTTTCCCCCCTCCACTTGTAACCCATCCCTTCTCTGAAGATCAGCTCACCTGCCCCCGCTGTGCGGCTGCCAGCAGGAATGGGAGCAGTGTGTGGGTGTGTAAGAGTGTATCTAAGCTGCAGCACGCCATTGGTACACAGGCAGGGTCAAAGGAAATGAGTGCATTTAAGTTCGTTGTTTTGCATTTAACCCATTCTTTGGCAGAGAGACTGCTTTGTCAGAAAAACATTACATTGCACAGAGAGAAATACCAGCTGTTATTAAGAGCAACAAGTCTGCCACACAGTTGGGATGGGGTCTAAAAGATAAGTACTGCCAGCACAACTACTGCTTATAGTGTAACTATAATGTATTGTGAAGGTTTAGGATTAATCATACCTTTTTAAAATGTTACCTCAAAAGAAGCTACCGTCTTAAGGACACAACATACCCTGTATTTTAGCTCTGATTCTGTTACAACATCCAGGCTTACTACACTTGCTGCTAAAACATCACTTTGCTATGGTCTCAGGCATTAACTTTTGAACTACAACTCTCAACATGGTTTTACTATTTTCTTAATATCCTGATTACAAGAAATGCAGTGTGAATCCTTAATTTCGATTGACAAAGCCAAGTCATGAGTGAGATGTGGCAAAACAGTGACTATCAATAACATGGAAAGCTGGAATGGTTTGCACTGAAAGACTTCATAATGTTATAACTTCAATAACAATATGTATGCGACAGCAATGCTCTCTTTTCTGAGAAAAGCTTTATTTTTCTCAATTGTGACAGCTAGCAATGAAGTCAGAAGGGCACAAAACTTCTTAATAAGAGAGCTGTAGAAAATGGAGTACTAATGCCAAAGACTAAGAACAACAATCAACATTCACTTTATAAAAAGTATGACAGCTCTATCAGACAGAATGCACTGTGAGCTACATTCTATGTCCTCTGTATCACTGCAACTAATATGCACCAGTATCGGTAAATATTTAGCTGACAGGAACATACTGAAAACATAACTACATGCAGCTATCAACAATGTTACAAAGATGACAGTGGAGGGGTTAAATCATCTGCACATACTCCTTTCCAGCCTGGTGTGAGTTATCAGTCTACTCTGACTGTCCCTGACGCTGGGGCACAATTATGAGGTGTGGTTGTGATGGGCGCTCCTCTGTGACTCACTTTCAGCTCTACACCCAGACCTGATAACCTACCCACATGGTGAGTCAGTCAGTGACACACTCACGGTGTAACCCCTGATTTGCCAATGCATATGCACAGTGACAAGTTATCATATTCACACCAAACTTGTGTATATTAGGAGTGACCCTGAGTATGGAATTATATACTCAGCATAATATACATTGACTTAATCTACTTCTACAGGGAACTGAAGTAGCTTTTGTGAATTAAATAGATTTACTGTTGTCTAAAAACACTGTTGTGTAAGTTACAATACATCTTGCCTTAACAAATCTTATTTAGGTGGTACAACACATTGGCACCTTTCCATGTTGGCTCACCAATTGGGAATTGCAGAAGACGCTATTTTTTAAATTTTGTCATCAGTAGATAATACTTTTCCTCTTCACTGCTGTACATGCGTGATACATTTTTATTGCTTAGATGTTCTACCTCTGTACTCAATCTTTATGTGCTGATGGTTTCTTAGCAAGCAGTACAGTGTATCACTATACTTACTCTACTCTGTATGGGTATATGAACACTAGGGTTCACTGATATGTTTATTGCTTTAAACTAACCACATAAATAGTTACACATTTTTTGCCCATTTAATCATTACATGTCTGAGTT
Organism: Mixophyes fleayi; assembly: GCF_038048845.1. Lineage (NCBI taxonomy): Eukaryota > Metazoa > Chordata > Amphibia > Anura > Limnodynastidae > Mixophyes > Mixophyes fleayi. The sequence goes on along the minus strand of NC_134404.1, from coordinate 128,365,543 downwards.
TGAATAAATGATATTTTGTATACTTTTATGTGTTATATTGTTATTGAGTGCTTCTGCTGTATTTAAATAATCTAATTTCTCTTTCATCCATGGTGGGGGACACTGCTACCTTTGGGTAGACGAGGGGTCATACAGAAGTATGCACGTAGTTTGAAATATTGAAGATTGTCAACTTGAAGCTCCTCCCCCTTCTATACCCCCTGTACCAACAAACACTTCAGGGTTTTTTTAGTGCCTTAGGATTCAGCTATATAATTTTTTGTGATGCATCTGCAGTAAAAAGATTTGTTTATTTTCTTTATTTTTATTTTCATAAATCTTTTTAGCGGTGTTCTGGAAGAACACCACTAACACAGAGCGGGTAAGGCTTCTCTAAGGTAACTCTTCCGTTGCCTCTACTCTTAATATTAAGTTCCCGGTGGTGCCACCTGGTTAGCTGTTATGGGACGGAGTGTGATCTATATACAGCATTGCGTTATTGTAAAAATAAATAAATATATGTGTATATATATATATATATATATATATATATATATATATATATATATATATATATATCTTGATCAGCCACAACATTAAGACCACTGGGAAGTAAAGTGATTAACATTGATTATCGCTTCACAATGGCGCCTGTCGATGGGTGGGATATATTAGCAACTGAACAGTTCTTGAAGATGATGAAGTGGAAGCAGAAAAAACGGGCAAGCATACGGATCTGAGCGACTTTGACAAGGCCTAAATTGATGGCTAGACAAATGGATCAGAGCATCACCAAAATAGAAAGTCTTGTGGGTTAGTACATAACAAGTTGGTCCAAGGAAGGACAACCCGTGAACCGGTTACAGGGTCATAGGCGCCCAAGAATCACTGATGCGCATGGCCAGTCTGTCTGGTCCAATTCCACAGAAGAGCTACTGCAGCACAAACTGCTGAAAAAGTTAATACTGGCTATGATAGAAAGGTGTCAGAACACACAGTTCATCGCAGCTTACTGCATATGTGGCTGTATAGTCGCAGACCGGTCAGAGTGCCCTTGCTGACCCCTGTCCACCGCGAAAGCACCAACAATGGGTACGTGAGAACATGAAGCAATGGAAGAAGGTGGCCCGGTCTAATGAATCACATTTTCTTTTACATCATGTAGATGGCTGGGTGCATATGTGTCGCTCACTGTTTATTTGTCTGTAAATCCACTTACTCTCATAGATTGTGTTCTACAGCTACTCTCCTTTTTGTCTACATGTCATCATGTTTGAGAAGGGGACAAGTTCCAGGTCTAAACCTGCCAGGGGAAAACATTTATTCACTTCACATGCTTCAAATACCAGGCTAAATTACCAAATAGATATTTGGAGCCAGATGCCCAATATGCGATTCCATGCACGTCTGGGAATTACGCAGCTGATGTTTCAGGGTCGCTAGCTGTAACCACTGATGAATTGACTCAACTTACTGCACGCCCACTATAGGTATATAACTAAATCACGTCTCCTTCTTCATCAAGGCCATTTATTATTGATCCTCCTTCTCATGAGGGTGTTTTTCAGTGTCTTTCTGAAGTAGGAGTTCAGGAGCCACCTTGGGCAAAGGTCTAGAGAAATTTGTTCAGAGATTAGCACAAGTTTCATCATGACTAGAGAGATTAATGAGGTCTACTTCAGTTTAGAGACAGGGGTCTACCCACATTCAATACTTTGGGGACTCTGAATTTTCCAATCAGGAGGAATGAGAGATTCCAGTAGAGTCAGACTTTCTGGAAGTCATGAAGATGACACTTATAGAAGATAATTGTTTAAGGACTGACGACTTAGTACTTGTTTTTCGTTAAATCCTTAATATTCATGACTCTGAGGAACCTGAGGTTCCGAATGTATCCCTGCTTAAAATAAACATAGTTACTTCTTCCGCTTCTTTTCAATTACCTGAGAGTTTGTTAGAAGCCTGGCAGAAACCTGACAGCAAAGTTCAAGAACCTCACAGTTGACACTGTTAAATGGGGAAATTCAGTGTTTGTGGATGCTCCCATTGCATGCCTTTCTAAATCCACGTCTATTCCTATTCCCAATGCTGCTTCATTAAAAGATAATATGGGTAGGAAGTGTCAGCTGATGAATCAAAACTCATTTTTGTTACAGCAAGGACATCTCTCATACCTATTTTTGCGGTGGGCTGGGATAACAAGGCGATTGAAAAATGGGCTCAACAGATTGGCTAAGGTTTGTAATCTGGTAGGCCCAGATCAGAATTGTACCCTTCGGTGAAGCATCAGAATATTTGGGAGATGCAGTTCTTGATACCGGTGTTGGTCAGTCTAGAATTTCAGTCATGGGAGACTGATGTGGAGTCTAAAAGGACTGTGGTAGGTTTACCTTTTAAAAGGACTGTGGTAGGTTTACCTTTTAAAAGGGCTGTGGTTCAGAATTGGATAGAATTATTTCTCTATCCACAGGGAGTAAAGGCTTTTATCTTCCAGTAAATTCTCTTAAACCTAATCCACATATATTCAGTTAATAATGTTATTTTAAGAAACACGAGAGGATCTTCGGATAGGGGCCATTGGACTTGTCTTTTCATCTAATCATAAATCTAAAATCACTAAATGTTCATCTAAAGGTCGAAAGGTTCAAGATGTAATCTTTACATTCCACCATAAATGGCATGGAGCAAAGCATTTTGTCTCATCTATGGATATAAAAAGACATTAAGACATTACCTGTTAAGGTATCAAGGGGTGAATGCGGTACCGTACCAACTTGACCTTTTGATAAAGACAAGATTACCTTGTCTTCTCTTGAATCGTCTAAGCATAACTGTACAGATGCAATCACATAATTGGGTGATAAATTATCACGAATGCAGCCTTGTGCGGAGCCAGCACGTGATTTTTCTGGGTGTCCTATTTAACAAAATGATGTCAAAGGGTATTTCTACCAGAAGGGAAGATCATTGCAATCCATAATGAGGTGAAATCGATTTTGAGGAGCAAAAAAGTATCAGTTCTGGAGAGCATGAAGCTAATGGGAAAAATGGTAGCTTCTTTTGATGCTGTACAATTCACGCATCTTCATTAAAGTAAATCAAATCCTCATCTGGGAAACTACATCTTCAAAATTTTACCACAAATCCGTTTGTCCCTCTTTTGCTAGAGAATGGAGAATATCAGCAGGGGCCACCCATTCTCCTTAAGTAATTGGACTGTAGTGACCTCAGATGCAACCTTTTGTGGTGAGGAGCAGTGATTCAGAATCTCCGCTTGCAGAGACTTTGGTCCCAGGAGAAGTCAAAGCTCTCCATAAATGTTCATGAACAAAGAGTGTTATTCAATATCCTGATTCACGCTCAATCCGTATTAGAGGGAAACCGATTGCTTACAATCAGTCAAAGCTACAGCTGTAGTCATATATAAACCATGAAGGAGAAACCAAGAGTTCTTTAGAAATGAGGGAAACAATCAGTATATGAGCAAGACAGAACATCATGTTCAAGCCATCTCAGCAGTAGTTATTCCAGTTGTGGAAATTATGAGGTCGACTTTTGAGTTGACATGCCATCGATCCAGAGGAGTAGTCCCTCTACAAAGTCTTCAACCAGAGAGTGGACAAATAAGGCCAGCTGAAGACAGATATCACTTCTCTAGGAAAACTAATAAGCTCCTTTGGATTTCAGTATCATTTCTATGCGGATGATAACAAATTATCTATCTTCTCCTGATTTCTCACCATCTTTGTTGTCTCGCGTTACTGACTGTCGTTCTGCCATTTCATCTTGGATGGGCTCTTGCCAACTCAAACTCAATCTTTCAAAAACAGAATAATATTCCCACCCAAAAATAGAAGCTAACTGCTTGACATTTCTATTTCTGTTGACAACATGATCATAAATACCACCCCACAAGCTCGCTGCCTAGGTGTAATCCTTGACTTACAACTATCCTTTGTTCCCTACATCAACTCTATATTTACATCATGCTGGATACATATAAAAAACATTTCCAGAATACGCACATATCTCACACAAGACACTGCAAAAACTATAATTCATGCACTCATCATCTCCCGCATCGACTATTGTAATTCCCTCCTTACTGGTCTTTCCAAAATCAGACTGGAGCCCGTACAATCTATTTTTCACACAGCGGCTAGATTGATTTTCCTTGCAAATCGTTTTACATCTGCTGAGCCACTCTGTCAGTCTCTACATTGGTTGCCTGTCTTTCAACAAATCCAATATAAAATTATTCTACTAACATACAAGGCCATCAACAAAATTGCACCAACATACATCTCCTCACTTGTCTCAAAATATCTCCCAACCGGACACCTCCATTCAAGACTTCCCTCTAGTCTTCAAACGTTCTCTGAAAACCCACCTCTTTAGACAAGCTTATAGTATTCCTCTACCACCCTCTTAATCTCCCTAGTATACCCTATTATCAGACAACAACCCACTGACCAAAATAGTTGTGTGACTGAGCTTACAGCCCACTAAATAGTTTGTAACCTTTGCATTCTAGCTGGACAAATATTCAATATGATGTAGCACTTACCCTTGTATATAAAACCATTGTCCCATAGATTGTAAGCTTGCGAGATGGGCCTTCTTACCTCTAGGTATGTATGTATTACCCAGTATTGTTTTATTACTGTTTGTTCCCAATTGTAAAGCGCTATGGAATCTGCTGGGGCTATATAAATAAATGTTGATGATGATGATGATGATATCATGGCATTATGGCTGAATCACAAGATGGACAAATATTGTGTGAGGCCCAGTGATCCCAAAACATTTGTGGTGGATGCTATGACAGTCACGCTAAAGTTTCAACTGATTTATATCTTTCACCCAGCCATGCTACCTTGCATCGTAAAAAGGATCAGGAGAGAAGGGGTTCTTAAGATCCTGGTAGCCCAATATTAGTTTAGAAAATCTTGGTTTGCAGATATTTTAAGCATGGTGGAATCCTTCTCTAAGAAAAGCTCTGTTAAATCATGGCCCATTTTAGAATCAAGATTTATCTCGGCTTGCTTTAGCGGCATAGTTGCTGAGGTTATGATACGGAGAGCAAAGGGGTTATCTGAGCAAATTTTCAAGACCAACATTAAAGCCAGTCTCTTCAAAGAAATACAATAGGGCATGGAAGGCTTACGTTTCATGGCGTGAAAAGAAAGAAGCGCACACTTCATCTTTTGGCATGGGGCATTGGTCATGCAGTTGTGTTGGAAAGCAACCTGGGGGTAAATGTATGAATCTCCGGATTTTTCATCTCCGGCGTGTTCAGCCTCTTCAGCGCTTAAATTTAAAGCGGCGCTGCATTGTAAAGGGAAGTTTCCCTTTACAATGCAGCGCCGCTTTAAATTTAAGCGCTGAAGAGGCTGAACACGCCGGAGATGAAGAATCCGGAGATTCATACATTTACCCCATGTCTTATGTCCACACATTTTCTAAATTTTACAGATTCAATGTTTTTGGTTACAAAAGCTCTGGAAAAAGGTCTTGCGCACAGCATAAGCTGAACGTACCATCCCCTGGTTGCAGCTTTGGAACGTCCCCAAGTTAGCAGTGATCACCTGCGGTTCAATGAGAAACATAGTATTTTGTACTTATATTGAATCCATTTCTCTGATTCCATCTGAGGGACATTGCGTTCCCATCCCATTTGTTTATCCTCTGAATTAATGTTGTGTATGGCTTTTGAGTTAGAATGGTTGTTTGTTTTATTATTTTGAGCTATCCAATGGGCTTTGTTGTCATTGGTACAAGGGGTATATAAGGGTGGGGGCCTTCAAATTGACAGTTTTCTAATATTTCAAACTCAGTGCCTACTCCTGCATGAGCCCTCCTAAGGTAGCAGTGTCCCCAAGGTGGATTCAGAGAAAGGGATCTAACGTAAGTACAAAATTCTCTTATCCCGCCAAACATTTTTTTTTTTGTGGCGTTCTTGTGAATCCTCTTCACTATGGTAATGATCTTATAATGTTGTTCAGTACATGTTCTTAAGTATGGCAAATACAATATATCTTGCTATGGTAATGAAATTATTAAGTTCCCAGATGGGAGGGAACTGGTACCTGCCCTCGATGACAGTTATGACATCATTCATCTGGATGAGCAGTTTGTCAGGCTCCTCGAAATCTTGCAGTGCTCGCATATCTGTTGGCTGAGCCTGGGAAGCAAAGGATAATAACACTGTAAGTGACGGTATAAGACATGGCGCAATCCCATGCCCAATCAACTGAAGTCTCTTCACTGCTGTGTTGGAATCATGCACAAGCATTCACATATTACACAATCACAGTAATATGTGATGTAAATAGAGTACATTTAGCTAGTGAAACTGAACACGTTTTGTCTCTGTACCAGTGCCTTACCTCCACCAGGAAGTCTCTCAGTGCTACAAATGTTGGCCTATCTTCAGGTTTGTGAGCCCAACACTGCAGCATAACATTATAAATGTCTTGTGGGCTATCTTCAGGACGTGCCAGTCGCTCACTTTCTTTATCAATCTTATGAAGAATCTGCAAAACAACAAGTACACTCAGTGCAAAACTGAGAGCCCAGACTATTAACAACTGAAACAAAAATTGGAGATAAACTAATAAGCGCTTTAATCTTTGTATTAAGTTTCAGTGAAGTTTTTTTAAAACAGAAATCCACAGAATACGCTTCTAATAAGCAGGCATGATTTGTTTCATGTGATCTCTGCAGTTCTCCTTTTCTCTATATTTTTGTTTCTAAAAAAGAGAGTATAAACACATATGACACAAACTGTATTAATCTAAATTGAACAGGAGTTATTCACTGGATTTATAGTTAAAGTGGTCCCCTCACCAACACATAAATCAGGAATATGAAAATAAACTGAGTAAACAAGTTTTACATTTGCAATTGAAAACATGTATTTTTAATCAGGATAGTTTTATTTTTTTAACCATGAAAGCTATGTACAATTAGGTATTCTGTAAACTCCCATAGCAACCAATAATTTTCTAGAATGTACTGGATAATGATAGCTAGAATCTGTTTGGTTACTATGGGCAAAACCTTAGCAGAGTAAAAACGGTAGCAGGAATAGGCGCTGATGTTATGCACAAAGCTGCCCAATATCTACAGGAAAAGCCACCAACTTCCCAAATGAGCAATGTACACAATAAAATGTCACTGAGTGAATCAAGAACAAACACGATACCTCACAATGGATACATATGTCCAGGAGGAATACTGAAACAAAGCTGTAGAAATACATACATAGAGTAGTATAGCAACAATAACAGTGACATAGCAAATAAATTCTATGGTATCACATGGAAATATACCCTTATTCCAATTGTGTAGCATCTTAATGGCCTTATAAAAATGATGAACCATGTGAAGGGGTCCCCTTAGGGAGTCTGCTTACAAGATTCCTTGTGGGATAAAGCGCATCAAATCATGAATGCATACTGCTGGCTCCCGGAACACTAGTTCCTGTTTTAGTTGGTTTAGTTGGCGTTATTCATTTAATAAATGGTATTATGCTATGCCGGTTTTATATTTTCATTTCACATGTGATGAGCGTTGGAGATTTCCAGGAGCCAGCAGTATGCATTCATGATTTGATGCACTTTATCCCACGAGGAATCTTGTAAGCAGACTCCCTAAGGGGACCCCTTCACGTGGTTCATCATTTTTAGAAGGCCATTAAGATATTACACACTTGGAAGAAGGGTCTATTTCCATGTGATACCATAGAATTTATTTGCTGTTGCAATACTACTCTATGTTTGTATTTCTACAGCTTTGTTTCAGTATTCCTCCTGGAGATATGTATCCACTGTGAGGTATCGTGTTTGTTCGTGATTCACTCAGTGCCATAAGGTATACACATTTTATTGTGTATTGGCAAAACCTTCACTTTTCCTTTTTAGAAGGAGGTTTTAATACCTCTACCCCCAGAGGTTTATGATACTCACCCCCTTCTCACAATCTTTAGTAGTTTGCATTACTAACAAATACTAAAAATAATTTTAATTTACAAAATCAGAAACAGTTGCCATTTTTGGATACCTCTTATCAGTGAGAGATAAGTCAAAATAATTATTATTTAATCAACTGTGTGCAATAAAGAAAAATAAACACCATGTGATTTTTGTTTAATGTTTTATCATAGTGATCTGAACATTTTAAGATAACGGGTGCACTATAAGGATCCCACAAACCAGGAGAATGCTGACAACTTTTTTCTTCAAACCAGAACTTGCCGTTCATCATTCAGCAGATTTACTTATTGCCTCACCTGGCTTCCATTGAGTCCAACCCACGGCTCTTGTCCGTAAGTGAACATCTCCCACAACGTCACTCCGAACATCCATGTGTCACTTGCATGTGAGAATGTACGAGTCTTTAGGCTCTCTGGTGCACACCTGATAAATAAAGGTATAGTAATAACAATAGCAGAAAGCGTAGGACTGAGCATAAAGTCTGAGAAGGACACAGGGGAGGAAGCACACAGCAGCAACAAAACAGCTTTGGTCCAACCATGCACCTCAAGTGCACCTAGATTTACGCATAAGTTTACAGAGCAAGATGGCGGTGGTTGTGGAGAAGCAGTATTCTGCACAGGCTGCAGGAAGGAGTTGGGTGTAGTGAAAACTTGTAAACAATGGAGTAAGTGCACTGATGTGCCTTGTTTTGAAGAGGAGTGCAGAAACAACATGTCCTTTTGTGAAGCGAGATTATTATGAGAAAAAGTGGTGGAAAGGACAGATTCTAGGGTTCCCTCTGTATGGCCGCTTACACTCTGTTTTGCACAAGTTCAGAGCTGGTGGTCTTCAGGTCATATTCTCTATTTTTAATGGAACCCATTTTGCGCTTCCATGTTGCACTTAAGCAGAGATGCGCACTCTAAGCAGTATAATCAAAAAGTTCAACGCAAAATTGCAATATGTAATCAATACAGCACCAAAGTCACCACACTATCGAGAATAAGTCATAGTCATACATGATGGTACACTGAGCAGTATTTAAGATTACATTTTTTTTAATACACATTTTTTTTTTCAATACAATTTATTGTATTGAAAGGGATGGTACTAAAGTGGTTGGAGGTTGGACTTATTGTGACATTTAAAGTTTTGCACAGTGCACACACGTAGGTGCACTTCTTCATAAATGACCTCCTTAAAAGGAAAACGTAGAAATAATACTTTACAAAACTTTCCTAAACTCCTCGGAGGGGCTCCTCTCCCCCCTTCTAGGTCTCCCTTTGAATCTCAATGTCTCTCCTCACCTTTGGGTAGGGGCATGATCTCCTCTATCTACAGCTTAATTCTCAATGCACTTTTACCTCCGGGAGGTAGGCATGAGAGGGAGTGGGAGAGAGATGTGGGCCCCCCCCCCCAGAGGAGGATTATTGGGAAATCATAAGGGATCAGGTCGCCACTAGCTCTATTTCCACTTTGGTGAAGGAGAACGCATATAAAGTATACTATAGGTGGTACTACACACCTGACAAACTCACTAAAATGTTCCCCTCTAGTTCTTCCTTATGCTGGCAGGGTTGTGGCCAGATGGGTTCTTTCTTACATATCTGGTGGTCCTGCCCTAAAATATCCTCCTTTTGGGACCGAGTTAGGGCCCTCCTCTCCTCCCTCCTTCCATGCCCTGTCCGGAAAGACCCATGGTCTTTTCTTCTCTGTTACCCTCTGATTGAGGATGATAGACAGTCTGCAAAATTAGCTTCCCATGTCCTGGCAGCTGCGCGTTGCCTAGTGGCTAAGTCATGGAAACAAGTTGAACCCCCCCTATGGCGGCCCTGCGATCCTATATCTGGTTTATCGCCCGGATGGAACAGATTACATACCACCTACGTGATAAGGATGATAAATTCCACCAGATTTGGGCTCCTTGGCTTTACTTATAACCCCATCCCTCTTGTACCAACTCCTCCCTCCTATGTTCATAGGTGACCTGACTCTTGATTCTCAATGCTGTTTCCCTTTCCAGAGAATTTAATTTATAATCTCCTCTGAAGCTTTTATTGCCCCTCTTTTATTTATTTGTTTCTCTTCTTAGGAAGGGAAAAATAAGAGTAAGGAATTGTATGGAAAGCGGGAAGAGTGTTCTCTTTTTCTCTCAGTCTCGGTGGTGACCAGTGTCCTCCCTCCCCCTCCCCCCCCCCCCACATTATATTGTAATAAAATGTTATAGCTTCTTGAGTTTTCTGGGTAACAATTGTATACTTGCCTGTCTGTTTATTGACAAACTCTGGCTATTTTGTATATTTGCTACTCAAATATTCTCAGTTTCAATGATATATGCCCATGACATGTACTGTTCTTTGTTTTTTGCCCTGCAAATTTACTAATTGTTGATTCTTTTGTGCTCTTGATTGCTATTTTTCAAAATAAATAGTTAAAAAAAAAAAAAAAAAAAAAAACTTTCCTAAACTTATTAACCTAATTGAATTATTTGTGATAAAGAAATCATATATGTGACATTGGACCTGGTAGCAAACACCAAGGTGTACAAAGAGTATAAAACACAAACCGAAATGTCTTACAAACACTTCTAATAACTGTCCATTTTTCCTTAGAATAAAACCATACTCCAGGTTAAGGCTTATTTTATACAATTGTGTGCACAGATGTACTATAACTCAATGCAGTCATTAGCTTTCATTGTCTCAACTGCAGTGTAAAAATGACAGCTACAACTCAACTGATTTGTAAAGGTTACATTGTACTGCACCAATTAACTTTCTTCATTTCTACAAAATTCATGGGCCCTTCTGTTATTTTCAGTTACACACTCACCAAGCAAAGGGCACCTTACGATGCTCCTGCATGACATAGTGATCATCATTTTTGGGTAGTGCCCTCATGAGGCCAAAGTCTCCAATCTTCACCAAGTCATTTGATGAAAGCAAAATGTTCCTGGCTGCAAGGTCCCGATGGATGAAACGTTTGGATTCCAGGTAGGCCATTCCATTCGCAATCTGTATAGCGTAGTGACAAAGTGTGGAGATGAGGAAGTGACACAGGTTTTTACGTAAGCGGTCCAGGAGAGAGCCCAATGGAGCAAGTTCGGTGACCTGAAAAACAGGTGAACATAAATTGCATGCAATTTTCAAATAAAACTATGATTGCAAGTGAGAACTGCTCTTATTTTATAGCCACACTGCCAGGGGCACAACCTGCTGGGATTTCCTGCTGAGCTGTGAGTTAGCTCACAGTTGAACAAACATAGAAGCAGCGCTCAGTACTTTCATCCATACAGTAAGCTTTTGCTAAGTATATTAGTAACACACACCTTTTCTGCTTATAGTAGAAGTGGCGGCTAGAGAAGATCCTCCATCTGATCACATTATAATTATGATGCATCTTAAAGTTTCTTGACAAAGACCCAAGACGCCAGGGTCGAAACAAGCGGTCTAAGGTCAGCTTGCCCACCCTGCTGGATAACAGGATTAATCGGCAGCATACAGCCCAGGACTTTTATTATCTTGAGGCTGACTTCTCCATTTTATTGCGGTAGGAGTGTACTTGCTACCTCTTAACAGAGGATTAATTTTTATAGTGTTTTTTTCTGTCCGAAGTTCTTTGCTTTTTTTGTGTGCTAGAATAAAAGACTGTTTTTAAAGTATCACACCAAATCCTGTTATGTTTTGTTTTTTTATGTGCAACTATATTTCAACAATAGGAGATCATAAAGAGAAATCTGATAAGGCGATACCATCACAGCTGAGGACGCTCCATTACTTTTGTGTGCACAGATTGAGGGTTACTGAGTAAGTGGGTGAAGGGGCGAGAGCCCTGCTGTTTGCTATTGGCCTTTAAGAAATCCTTTACATGGTGTGTAAATTTATTTGTAGCGCACGCATGGAGTAGTCACTCTGCCATTTCAATAAGGGCATTTGGTATTAAGTTTTTTTTTAATCTCTTCTTGGTTACACCATTGTTTGTTTCTTTCTGTTTCTCTTTTACATGCCAATGAAAATAATTGTTGCGGACTTACAATTCTATTCTCATGATGAACTTTGATGCTACACTCAAACAAGACCAGTGACTTTACCTATGTGATTTGCATTCTGCTCTATTTTATGTTTCCCTGGATATTATTTTAGTTTGTTTTATGGATTTATGGTGTGCGCCTGTGATATACATACTTTATTGTTTTAGTTTATTTAAGGTTTAGTGGTACCAATTTGTATAATACGGCAGCAATCCATAGAGAGCGCTAAGAGGAAGTCATACCTATCATTTTTAGATCTTAAAGATTCTGATAGGTTGGGATCAATGGTGTCATACTTCAGAGAACAATAAACAACTAAAGACTTGTACTCATGGGAACTTATACATCTGTCTGAGGTATGTCGCCCTGTACTGTGATCACCATAAAGTGAGCATAGTTTAATCGGAACTCAAAAGACCCCTGGATAGACCAATTACAGAACAAATTGAAATGCAGGGTCTGTCAAGCATCAAGTGAGTAAAGACAATGAGTTTCTCATAATGTTCAATAGATTACTATTTTGATGTCTGATAAAATGCTTAATGTTCACCCTCTGTCGAAGGTGTAGGCAAATGTGAGTAACATCATTTCAAGTTGAACCTTGAAGGAGAACTCATTCCACGGCAACATTTTCAGGATCTCCTACAATATCTAAATTAAGGTGCAAACTTTGTTGGGTTCACAATTACAGATGGTTACAATCTATTCATTATAAGAAAATAAGCCTGTTTTAAAATTATGTATAGCATGATATAATAGACAATACAGTCACATTCTATATAGCAATGATAGGGAGGGGTATATAGACAAAACTGACTTGGCCAACACGTAATACATACTGACTGGCCTTAAGAATGACAAAAGAAGTCCACGACAGTGTGGTAATAATTCACAAGCAGTAGTAATAACGGCAGCCTGTTTTGATGTAATTTAAAATGGCGACTGGTATATCAGTATTTTTAAAGCGGCAATGCCGGGTCCCTAACCCTAACCCTAGCCCTAACCCTATTCCTAAACCTAACCCTATTCCTAACACTAACCCTAAGTGTAACACTTAGCTGTGATGAGAAGCGGCATTGCCGCTTTCAAAATACTGATATAGTGGTCGCCATTTTTAAATGACGTCAAAACAGGCTGCCGTTATAACTGCTGCTCGTGATTTAATACCACAGTGTCGGGAACTTCTTTTGTCATTCTTAAGGTAAGTCAGCAATTATTAGGTGTCGGGTAAGTCAGTTTTGTGTATTTTTGTTTGTGGTAGTCACTGTTGGTGTTATCAGCACCGTTAAAGTGACTACCACCACAGTGATAAGTCATATAACACACTAGGACAATTTTAGCTTATCATACCATCTTCATTGGATGTGTAAGGACCACTCCATATAGTCTGATGAGATTGACATGATCGAGGGAGTGCATTGCATTGACCTCTCTAATAAAATCATCCAGGGCATCAGGTTGTGTAAGGACATCCGTTTTTAAGCATTTCACTGCAACATTAAACTTGGGAGAAAGATAGAAAGATTTACAAGAGTGCAATATTTGAAGTAGATTATCTCAGAAAAATACTTAGACTTATACTTATATACCATTTACATCAATGATTAACAACAGGTTTGTCAGGGCACATTTTTGTACCATACGACAAGCTGGATTCTTGGGCTAGTAGGGAAAATCTGTTAAAATAAGATGATATGCAACGGAAAATCAATTTTAATTGTAAATTTAACTGACTGACTTCGTATGCTTAATGCACTTTCAATTTAAAATATAATTTTGCTTATTCATATTGATTTGTTACAGCAGGTTAATATTCATGTATGTCATGCTAAAACTGTGTGCTATCTGTATGAGTAGGTGTACCAGAACACCCAAAAGATTGATTTAGCCTATAATCATAATCAGTAAATTATAGTGTTAGTAATGTGCAACATCATTAATTATAATTATGAATCATGTGGATGGTGCTCTACATATCACCTGACTGCTGTGTAAACCTCTTGTAGAGACTAAGTAGACAACACATTTTTATTTTATACTTCTGCAGTTCCCCCAGCTCTGTGGTTTGCCTCTGAGGAATAAGGGATGTGAAGTGCTCTGACTTTGGGATATGTAGAGCCCCATCCATGTGAATCCATGTAGTAGATTACCACACCTGTCTGATGGTGTGTGAGTAAATTCCCTGCCTTTGCGTTGGTGAAATTCTATTACCCAGGTGCAGTGGAATTGATATCTTGGACTTTCATTCAAACCACTGTAAATGTATATAAAGGGTTGGACAAATCCTCACAGTCGGATAGTAGCAGGAGCTAACAGTTTATGCCTTCTGGAAGCAAATACTCTTGGTCTCAGTGAGTGCAGATGTTCCTTGACTACAAAAATGACAAGATGGCTACCAGATTTGTGCTGAAACTTTCCATAATTTTCTACACTCTACCTATATAGTTTATTTTTGTTTGTATTACATGCAGCTAAGTCTGAACTGAACTTCTTAGTGGATCCTTGCAAACAGGGCTGTAACTAGGACTGTGCGATAGGGGAGACCGCCCAGGATGCAATGCTGAAAGGGGACGCAGTTTATGAATATTTTAGGTTTTGGTTAAAATTGAGGGCTAGGGGGGCGGCATCTTTGTTTCTCACCCCAGGCGCTAAGATTTGAAGTTACGTCTCTGCTTGCGAAGTGTAAAGGCTGTTCCATTCAAATTAAATAATGGTGAAAAAAAGAAAAATGTTTTAAGTTTCATCTTTTCAGCAAATGTATCTACTATTTTACTCAATTTCCTTTAAGTGAATGATTTTCCCACAAGACCCTGGTGAATAGCATTGTTGTCTACTTTGAGCATTTATTATGTGTATCTTTTAGCAAATTGTGGAATCGGACACTGCAATAAAATCACAATGAACCACCACAATTTTCAGTAAGGATATTTGAATGTAAAGTTAGAAAAAATGACAATCTTAAATATAATTAAAATGAACACATTTTCTTTTATATGAATTATAATTTTTTCTACGAGGACGATTTAAAAACTGAGCATTTAAAGCAGACTAAAGTGGTTACTGACTCTAACCATTTCAATCATTTCCCGGTGTACATGAATAAAAAATAATTATGACTAAAATTAACCGTTCTTCTACATGAAAAAAAAACCATACATTTTTTTCACTTACCGCCACTGTGACAAACAGATGTCACTAATAACATTAACCTCTACAATCAGGAGTCAGTCTACTTGTAAAAAAACATAATTTCTTGATATATCAGCTTAACCATTGATACTGTCATAGAAGGGCAATCCACATATAGCAATACAAAGTAAGAGAAACACATTTTGAGAAGAGAAAAAATTGAAGAAGCTAAAGCTTAAAGTGGCAGCAACCTACAGCTGACATTTCAGGCTTGTATGTGCCTCCCACTGGCTTTAAAGAAAAAGGCATCAAAGTTAAGGACTTCATTTAGCGTTGAGTGTATGACCGCAAAATTGCGCTTTTAATTGTGTATTTTGAGTTACACATCCTCACAGATGATGATAGACTTGCTTTGCTAGGATCTACAGCGTGAGTGACAGCTAGGAGGTTTGTCCATAAGTATCCAATCAGCATGGCTGTTTCTCTAACTGGCTTCTGGCTTATGAATCCTACGAGGGGTATCAATGAATTACAATGTAATAAAAATACATTTTATGAATGATATTCATTGAAAAATTCCTAACTCACATATGGGTACCATCAGCACCTTTCTTTGCACCAAGGCTCACTAGCCATAAAACATACTCCTGTGTATCTGAAGATGCAGTTCACTCAGAAAAGGCTGCACCTGCAGGGGGAGTACCACACTTAATTGTGCAGCCCCTTTAATATGACAAATTGTTGAAAGGGTATAAAAGAAGGAGTTGCTCCTCTTCAACCAGAATTAGGAATCTTATTAACCAGATCAAACCCCCATTGTTCACCCCTGAACTTTAACAGACAGTGAGGAGAACTGCATGTGGTGAGAATCTTTGTCCCTGCCCATCTACCACTTCCCAGCCAATCCCAACATCCATGACCTGTGGATAATTCTGCAGGGAGGGATTTCCATCATGGGAAACTTGGACCCCTTAAAAAGACTTCAGGGTATTCTAGGATTTCTTTAGCTTGATGTAGAGTCCTGTCTCTCACCAGCTATCTCGATATTCCTGCTTCAAGTCCTATGCTCTAGATGCCTATGTGGTACGCACCCTCTCTACCTGCCTGATTGTTGACAACCTTTGTTCCATCTGTAGTTGCTCATGGGTTTGTTCACCTGGTGAGCCTGCTGGAGCAGGGAGACTGGTATTCAGATTCCTACCAAGTCGAGAGCTTTTAGGCTGAGCAGCCGGGAAAATCAAGCAAGAAAAGGATCACTGCAACGGTTTGGTCAGGCGAGTGTGTTTGGAAGGAGCCAAGCGATCTAAAAGGATTCATTGCTCTGGCAACATATTCAACACCCACTCACTGGACTACAACTTGCCTGAGTACAGCATAACTTCACTGGGTTCGTGTACATTAAAGACTTTTATCTTTACAATGGGGTTATGTTCTTTAAAAGCGCTGGGGAATTCAGGGGGTGTTGTTTGGGGTGTGGTGAGCACTTGGGGGTTGTTTAAACGTGTAGTTATCATTTTGGCTATTAATTGCAATTGAAGTTCATCTGTTGTACTAAAGATACAGTTGTACCCTCCCTTTCTCTCTTGTCTGTGTGATCCTGAACCCCTAGATACCAGGACGTTCCTCTTTGTTCCTACCCTAACGTGTTGGTATCATTACAAATATATGTGAAACTCTAAATTCCACGTCTTTTTAATGCACATACAAAGTAATACTGAGAGTCAAACAAAAAATACCTTATTGTTCAGGTGATGAAAATTTGACATAAACATAATTCCTAAAATGTCCAATAATCAGCTTAATTATGAATTTGCAATCATAATAGACATAGGGCCTCATTTAGAGTCGGACGCAATGTGCGTCTAAGACATGCAGGAGTGGGAGTGTGTCGCAGCTTGGTAGGGTATTACGAGTGGCATGCAACCCCAGTTACATCCCACTCGTAATACCCTACCGAGCTGTGAGCAGTTCGTGCAGCTAGCTAATTACTTGCGCCACCTAATTCCTGCCGCACATTTTTAACCCTTTTTTGACGTGTGTTGCATCTGCGCCTTACTGTGTCCAGGATTTACTAATGGGGTCACACCCCCTGTGTTTATATTATACAAGTTCATGCCTTCACAATTCCACTTTCCGCCCGTTCCCTTGTAGTAAGCCACAAGCTGTCGCAAGTGTAAATTGCGTCCAAGATGCAGGCGGATATGGTGCTTGCTGCACATGTGTCATAGTGGTTTTGTGGTCGATGCACCTAAAACGGACTTTGCGTCCGACTCTAAATGAGGCCCATAGTGTCTTAAGATGCTTGCTACAAAAATAGTATGATGGTAAGACAAATGTTTAAATAGAGCTTAGACCTTCTCAAAATTGAAAATGTAAAATTATGTTCATCCAAAACCTACCATTTTTCCACTAGGGGTGCTCCATTCTCCTCTTCTAACTACTCCAAAAGAGCCATCACCAAGCTTCTCAAAAAGGGAAATGTCCTTTTCACTGATAAGACAGGTCAGGGCCTGCTGACCTTCAGGAGGTGGTGGGCTGGGAGGTTTACGAAAACTACTTTGGGGCAGAGGAGTAAATTCGGAATCTGGACGCTTTCCACTAAACACCTGGAGAGAAGAATGAATACAATTACCCATATATACTATTAAGACAATGCTTTGGGAAAACAACTACATAAAAAATATTGCTTGGACAAATTCTATGATGCTACTACAGAGGAACTGGGATAGACCATTATAGCTGGGAACTAAAAATATTATACATACTTTTATTAGTATTATTATTATTATTATTATTATTATAATTAACATTTATTTATGAAGTGCTAGCATATTCCATAACACTTTACAATTGGCAATAATGGGCATTACAGACAGACAGAGTGTTAAGAGGGGCCGGCTTACAAGCTTCATAATCAACATATGGTTCTAAGCAAATTATGGTCAAGTTCTTTTGTGATCTTAAATTATGTGTTTATTTTATCATCTATGTCACCATTCTACCAACAAATATTCTGATAGAGTTAATCAACATCTTTCCAGTTTGAAGCAGAGAGCACTGATTTAATTCTAAAATAATTTTATAAACAAGTGGATTATTAGCAAATATGGTACATCTATGCAGTTTGAAGTCTCATCACCTACAATAGTAACAGCAGGTCCTCGTTATATACGTGTATTTCTGTCTTGCAGAAATGTAATGCTTATAGTGTGACGTATTTCCTGGAAAAGTGCAGCAAATCTGTCAACTGAGATTAACAGCTTCCGATGCCAGATAGCTATGCAGCTTGATCAGTCCGTCCTCCCCTCAGTGACTGACCCTAGAAAGGAAATCCTGGGACAACTGCTGACACTTGTACAGTGTGTGTGTCACTAGTCCTGGCCCAGCACAAAACGTGGAAGGATATGCGATACTGAGTGGGTGGGTTCTATTTTCAGAGTAACCCCAGAGCCAGATATTCCAACACTGCAGACAGAGGACATAGAACTGAAGTAAAGTGTGGGAGAGAACACTTTACCTCTTCAATTCTACATCTATTATTGTATATCAGTACAATATGTTCCAGTAAAATTTGTAGAATATCTGTATGCATTTCTAGTTGAGTTAATTGGTTACAGGCTAAATATTGTAATAAACTATATAATTTTGGACTTGGTTGAACAAAAAAAAGAGTTAGAAGTTGAATAATGTTTGAGCATATAAACTAGACAATGGAGACCAGGGGGTATATTTTCTAAACTGCAGGTTTGAAATAGTGGAGATGTTGCCTATAGCAACCAATCAGATTCTAGCTGTCATTTTGTAGAATGCACTTTAAATGAAAGCTAGAATCTGATTGGTTGCTATAGGCAACATCTCTACTTTTTCAAACCCGCTGTTTAGTAAATATACCCCCAGATTGGTTGATATTGCCTTTTTCAATGTATGACACAAATGGTAAGGGCAGTAGAATGGAGTCAGTCAATCTCACTCAATCATATGAAAACAATTGTTTTCTACCATCACCATCATCAACTATTTATATAGCGCCACTAATTCCGCAGCGCTGTACAGAGAACTCATTCACATCAGGGCATTGGAGCTTACAGTCTAAATTCCCTAACATACATACACATACACACACACAGACTAGGGTCAATTTGAAAGCAGCCAATTAACCTACCAGTATGTTTTTGGAATGTGGGAGAAAACCGGAGCAACCGGAGGAAACACACGCAAACACGGGGAGAAGATACAAACTCCTCACAGATAAGGCCATGGCCATGAACTCATGACCCCAGTACTGTAAGGCAGAAGTACTAATTCTTGCTGTAATGTGGGACATTTGTTTTATTTTTTTCTCAGAAGTTTACCAACTCAAGTTTAGATACTGTTGCATAGAGAATGCAAAGTTTAAATAGAATGAAAACATGCTTATAAATGATGCTTATGCCCTGTTGGTTGTAATGAGATGTGGGATTCATCTTTAACAGTTTTTGTAAACTGAGGAAGGCAAAACTCACTTAGGGCAAATCCAGCTACATTGTGCAAACCTGAACCTGGACAAACCATGTTGTGATGCAAGAGATGCAAATGTATTATTTTTTTCTTTGCATGCAGTGAAAATACTGTCTGCATGTAGTACACAAATACCGGGCTGCTTTATTTTTATACCCCGATATAGAGTTGAGCTAAAAAAACGCCCCTCCCAACTCTAAATTTGTCAGCACATTTTAAATGTGCTGCTGTACAACATGGTTTTGCAAAATTACTCCTGCTAGCTGGATTTTTACCCTAACTCTAAATAAAGTCCTTACTAGGACCAAAGCACATTTAGAAAACACAATAACTAAGTTTCCTAATCGAATTTAAAAATGGAAGGTAGTGGATCATCTGAAAACAACTTAATGAACTCTACTTAAGTCATAAAATAAATAAAAAGTACTTCCCTTTTTATTTTCTGTACACCTTACACCTTGTTCAAAATCAATAAAAATGTAATAAGATTAAAAAAAGAGGACATCACAGCTGATGCAAGTTGAGTGTGGAAATACCCAATAGGATAAAACTGGTGCATGTTTAGCATTCGCTTACCTTACTCATCCAGGATTTGCGCTTACACATTGCTTTTCTTCTTTTTACTGCCTCCCAAAGACGCCTTTGGCCTATGAAAAATGGAAGAGAGGCTATGAAGAAGTCCTGTAGATGCAAAATGAACCTTAAATATGTAATCCTAATTAAAGAAGATGTGCAGCATGTAAGTATTTTATTAGCAAATTCCCCTGCACCCAGACCACATCAAAACCACTAATGATGGGTTTATCAGGGACAAGAATTTTGTAATCCTGCTGTTTCACAACATTATGGCTTCTAATGACTAGACAATGCTCGGAACACATTACAAGCTGTCATGTGACAGAAAAAAATGAGTTTCAACATAGATAGGAGAATCAGCCATTAGAAACTGTCGCAAAAATTGTGTGTCTACTATCTCGGTATGGGGGTTATTATAAAAATACCAGGCTTTACAGCTCCTTCAAACAATGAAACAGAACACACTTTGGAATTGTAATTAATTTTTAGCACATACTACTAGGGAAGGTGAGGATATTTTATGAAGTACAACAAAGTGGACAGATTCACAGACATAACTAATTAGGGAACACTAAAAAAATATAAAATAGACATGTGCAGCCTTTACTGTCAAAACCGTCTAAAAGTGAGAGATGGACCTACTGTTCTTATTTTTCCCATATAGTCTTGCTATGAATATTTTTTTTTATTTCACCATAAAATAGCAGGGGTAGGTTAAGGTGCCAACCTCAATCAAATAGTACTGGTATGTGATATTGTACATTGCTTTAGAGCAGCCGCGCTGTGTTATGTGTTATGTATTGTGTATTAACACACAGCAGAACAGCAATATTTAAATGCTAACACAGATGCAATTTGCTACATATAACATTGGTTGCAAAACACAAATACCTAGTGTAGCCAAGAGTTGCTGCCCTGGTATTTAATCAGCCTAGCTGGTAAAATGGGACTTTGTACCAATGCTGTTTATACAGCATACAAATCAGTAAAGCCATACCTCCCTACTGGCCTGATTTAGGAGGAACAGTCCCAATTCAGGAGGACTGTCCCGCTCTTCCCAGAGCCAAGATATTTTTCTTGACTGCTGGGAACATTGGGAATTATGCCCTATGCACAGCATGAGTCACTGGTGAGCACAGCAGTACAACAATATTTTAGGGGAGGGAGACTGGGGTAGTCTAGTGCTTCAGAGGATATGACCACACCCAATCATAACACGACCATGCCAAGACCGTGACAGTGGCACAACTCTTTCTTGATGCGGCCATGCCCTCTGCTTCCTGTGTCTAGATCCAAAAATTGGAAAGTTGGAAGGTATGCTTAAGTTGGTATTTTATCCAGAAAAGATATAAATGGTCTAAACCTAATTTTAAACTTTAAGGTGATTAAATGAATTCACTAGTCATACAATGTGTACCGGGTGATAAGGAACATATTGGAATGCATACGTTCTTACATGTTCTGTTTGACATCAAAATAATGTATTGTATTTTGTTGTTAATGTTATAACCATCCAAGTTGTTATTAAAGTATAATAGTGTCACTATTCAATATCAACCATTTTAAATGCTTTCGGAACAGGAAAAAAGCATGGATATACATTTAGTAAAGTAATATCTTTTGACAGAGTTTATAACAGGTCAGAGGATAGAGATTTCAACAGATAAAATATAATAGCCAACCTAGTGTTCTGCGCAGAAATTAGGAAGAAGAAGAAACTAAATTACAGTCCATACAGAAAGGGGCTCCTATAGGGGTAATTATGTCTATAGAAATAAAAACTGCCCTCATAAGCTCTTAACACAAGTTGTTTTTGAAATACTGCCTTTCTTGATGTTAAATTGTTCCACTTGTAACTAGCTTGTAATTTACATACTAGTGATTGAGATGCCCTTTTCTTTTTCTTTTCTTTTGTAAAAAGTGTTTTATATGCATTTTTGTCAGTGTTTTTGGAATGAATTTATATTTAAATGTGCTGAAACACAGCAAAGGCACAGGAATGGAACAAGTGGCATTCGGAAAAATGCAACATATGTGGGTACAGGCCGAATGATTTTTAGTGCCATACCTGTTGGATTTTAAATACGTTAAAAACTCATATAAAAGGCATAATTCCAATGTCAGTGGGTATGTTCCCTAGAGCAGGCAGCAAGAAAGTTCACAGTACACAGTATTGTGCACCATGGAATGATGAACGATCATCATTCCAAAGCAGAGATCATCGTTTGATCTGATTGGTCGTCCCGTTTAAAAATCTTGTTCAGCTATGGAACAATGTTGGTCCAGTTCTGCAATGTGTATGCACTCTTACTCTTGTTTGTCTCAAAACAAATCCTTATATAATGAAGCCAAATTAATACTAGAAATGATAAAACTAGTACTTCCATTCAAATAATACCACTTTCAGACTGCCGCCCCGGCAATATCCCGGGTTGTTAACCCGGGATATTGCCGGGGCACAGGGCAGTATAGATAACAAGATTCCCGGGTCGGGCGGGTTCATAATGCACCTGCCCGATCCGGGGTTTAGAAAAAATTAATTAAAAAAAAATACATAAGAAATGTTTACTTAACTTATTTTCAGCCAGCGGTGTCTCCGGTGCGTTGCCGGCTGTCAGGGGGACCTCTGGGTACTAAAATGACGTCATTTCTAGTCCATTAGAAATGACTTCATTTTAGTACCCAGAGGTCCCGCTGACAGCCGGCAACGCACCGGAGACACCGCTGGCTGAAAATAAGTTAAGTAAACATTTCTTATGTATTTTTTATTAATTAAAATCTTTTTTTTTTTACCTCACAATTTTATTTTTTTTACAGTATGAATGGTGAGACCCGGGAATTACACGGGCTGCACAATTCATACTGCAGGCTAGCGGGGTCCAACACGGGAATTACCCCTCGCAAAATCCCGGGTCTAAGTCCCGGGATTTTAGACCCGGGATTTTGTGGTTGGACTATTCATACTGCACCAAGACCCGGGTTTTTCAGCGTGCCTCTGCAAAAACCCGGGTTTTTGGTGCAGTATGAATGGGGTATAACTTATTTTTTACTTTAAAAAAAAAAAACTCTACAATAACTAGTGAAATAAAAAATAAATGAAATAAGAAAAGTTTTCAGTTCACAACAGGACATGTACTAAAACTCATGAATACATAAAACAGATCTGAAGTTTCTGGTGTAAAATTCAGCTCAGTATATAATACTGTAGAATAGTAGTATTTTGTCAACAGCCATATGAGAAATCAGACATTTAACATATATATCATATTACTCAGTTGTTGTATTTAGTGTCTGCACTGCAAACGGCTTGAATCATAAGTTAGCTCACCGGGTCGGCCCATGCCGATCTTCTCCAGATCCTCATTCTTGACGTAATCAAAGTGGGAAAGACGCGTGATGTTGAGGTCATCACGTATACACAGGAAATACTGCTGCAACTGCACCTCGCTCAAGAGCTCCAAAAGCCATTCTGAGCCCTCATCTGACTGCATGCTACTATCCAACCTCTGTGGGAAAATAGAGAAAAAATAAGTTAGACATTTACCAAATGTGTGATACACCAAACACTAACACTGTAAAATCTTCATCTTCTTTCTCCTTCTGAGCAAGAACTGTAAACCTTATATGGTACTATAGTTGTATAAATTCCACTACTGGACAGAGAAATCTGGCGTAATGTGTGAAAAGAGGAGTTGTGTGGGAAGGAAAGGGTTCTAAAGAGACACTGTTTAGCTGAAGGAGATTAGGACCATAAAATCTGTCAACACTGTCAGGAGAATGACCTGCTCTGAAATGAACAGCCTGTGTGAAGTTTCACACTGCTCTCAGACTTCCAGTTATGGGATGGCAGCACAGGTTTCTGTAGCAACATAAAATCAATACTACATTGTGTATGACAACTTATTCCACACAATAATAATAACTCATTTATATTTTAGTTTTTACAGGTGCACATATTCTGATATTTTAAATTAAACGTATTAATTGCAATATATTATGAATTAAAAAGGATAGTTAGCTTACCACAACTACGTGACGTATGGTGCACATTAGGTCTCTGGCTGCTCATCATGGGATAAGTAGTCATGGGATAAATGGTAAACATGACTTTTTAGAACTTATAGACTATTTTATTTATCTACAACATCCTGTACTCATTGTTTACTGTACATCTGAGCTCACATTAGCGTACAGCTCGCTTCCTGTGCACATGATCACTTATCACTGTGATTTCATAATAAGAAATGCCTGCAGCTCACCAAAGACATATGTAGGAGTATTAAGCCATACAAAGGCTAACACAGGGGGAAAGGTCATTGATGGTCCAGGCTGTTACATTAATGTTCTTACAGTTCTGCACACCAAGTGCTTAAATGTAGGATTGTCATGCTAAAGATAGTGGTGTTTCCAGTATATAGATAAACACACGCACACATGATACATAGTTGCATAAACTCATTTCAGGACAGTCATTAATTTTATCAGTATGGTTAAATTGGCTGACCAACCTTATATATAAAAATATGCTTTCAGTACATTTTTGCATACAATTCTGACGCCATAATTGGTTTCCCAGCCCACATGTGTCGCACCTCTTGTTGCATCAATTTCATCATTGTTTTTATTTTGTTTTAACGTGTATTGCTAATCAAATGAAAGATATGAACAATTACATTTGTCTGCCTTCTATCACTTGTCTATAGAATGCATGATTTCCTAGTTACTGCATGTTTCATTGTGATGTCACACAGCCGCTGTAAACACACAGTACTCTAGGTACTTTTCTGCTCACAACATGCATAGTACAAGAAATTACAAGTCTGTGACACACGGCATCTACATAGCAACCTGTGATCTTTGCAGCCAGAAAGACACAGCAAACTTGAGTACACGAGCAGACAAAATCATAAGGGGTAAATGTACCAAGCTGCGAGTTTCCGGAGGGTTTGAAAAGTGGAGATGTTGCCTATAGCAACCAATCAGATTCTAGTTATCATTTTGTCGAATGTCCTAAACAAATGATAACAAGAATCTGATTGGTTGCTATAGGCAACATCTCCACTTTTCAATCCTGCCGGAAGCTTGCAGCTTGATAAATTTACCCCTAAGTGTAACTCTTCTGAGATATGCCTCAGTTTTAAACCAGATTCAAAACAGATTGATTGTGATAATAACAAATATGTGCAGACACATGTCCAAAATTCCTCTAATAGTTTTCAGGAGGGGAAATGAAAACAAAATAAATGTGCACACAATTGGAAGCACATGCATGAGTTGGTGAGCTTAGATTGCTTTCCTTCCATCTCTTCACAGCTTGAAATTGAATATTCTGAATGATGACAGACATAAAGGGATTCCCACTTTAAAAAAAACCTGTAATAAATACTTTGTGAATAATAATATTAGGGTGATGGTGGTGCCTGGGGAGGGCATTTGTGATGGGATACACTTTATTTAGCTGAGGCCTGGCAATCAGACAGGACATCTGCTGATCAGATTCAGCACTACTTGGGTGTTTCTGAAGCAGCTCTAAGACTTTCAATCAGAGTCACTATGTCAGAAGTTTCTGCTATGGAGAGAGCTTAGCATCACCCAAGTATGGGGTTATTCAAAGTGGGTGATAGAACAAGGATGGGGAAAAGCTAAACATGTTCAACTTTTGTGAACATCTGTCTCCCCCTCCATTCACCTGTGCACTTGGCCATAGGAGGCTATGGCACATATATCACTAAAACAGAAAAGTAGGACACCTCTGTCACATAAATGTTTGCTCAGGCCATAACAGCCTCCTCTTTGAGTTCAGTGCCAAATACTGTAAACCTGTTATATGAACTATTCCAACATCTACTGTTTATTAGATATCAGTATTCATACAAAATGATAATTCACATTTTTAGATTTCCAGTGGCAAAACTGAGACACTTCAGGATACATGGGAATCCTAACATATCTAACTAAGCATTCAAAAGCTGTTCAGAAGTTTATTTCTTGGGGTTGTTAGTCATTGAGAAGAACTGAAAAGTAGTTACACTTTGGGCCTGATTTAGATTCGGACGCAAGTCCTTCTGATCAGTGCAAATAGCACTTTTGGCCAAAGATCCGTCTCAGTCTGCATTTTGACCTCTTTGCGCTTATAGAGGTGAAACGGGGAAGGTAGTGGCCGATCAAGCCTAGCAAAGTAAAGGCGTGTTCACACTCTTTACATGCTATTCTGAGTTGAAAGCAACCGCAGATAGGTCTCTAGGAGATGTATCTTTTGCTGGTGCACCCCCTCCAAACAGCATAACCAACCCTTGTGCTGTTTGGGGGGAAAAGCACAATTTTTATTTTATTTTTACATTCATTTTGTACATTCTTTTTTTCATCATTTATCTCATTTAGAGGGCCGCTGTGAATGATATACTTGCACGCCGGCCCATATGGCAGATAAAGAGGTGTGTTTGTGTAATTTGCACAGTATTCTAAGCTGCACGGATCTAAAGATCAGTGCCACTTGGAGTACTGTGCAAATTACAGGATGCAATTTATACTTACGATTCCAATTGCATCAGACTCTAAATCAGGCCCTTTGTATGCACACATATTAAATGTGTTGTCTATTCCAGTAGTGCTTAACTGTTTTTAGCTGTGGCACAACGTGTCAGTATTCTGGGACCCCATGTTTTAATGTGCAATTGTTCTGAGACATTAACAAAGACCCCAATAGAATATATTGCATATCTGTCAATCAGGGGACCACAATAACAGATTCTGGAATCATTCTTGGGTTCCAAAACCACAGGTATCACAACTCTTGTTTAGTCAATCCATATGCTAACAAGTACTCTCTCTTACCAGAGCTCATACACTTTGCCATCTCTGCATACCGCATATGAGAAATACTGTGACAGGATACACCACATTAACTATGTCAGTTAAACAGTCAGTGGCAAATTAAAACTGCAACAGGCCCTGGGCAGAGATCAATGCACATGACTTTCTTTGCCTGTTAACGACTGAAAAAATAAATTATTTAATTCCCACACTGGATCACTTGGTGTATATACAATAAGCCAAGTAATTGCAATAATCAATAACAACACATCAACAAGTGTATTGCTATATGCAGCAATGTAGGTTATACTTGCACTACTAACTTTGAATGAGGAACGTCTGGGCCACTGTGCTTATAGGACCCAGGTCTACTACCCAAAGTGCCTTATTACTGAACAAAGCTCAATGCATTGCCACATGGAAACTGCTTGTATGAATCCATCTACATCTTAAAACATATGTTAGAGTTAATGTGGCGTGAAAAAATAGAAAAAAATCCTCAGATAAAAACTCCTCAGGTATATTGAACAGACTACAAGTTTGTTTGCGTGAATGATTTATTAATGTTTTCTGTGCATTAAAATGCAAGGGAAAAAATATGAAAACAAGTAGCAGGGACCTAAAGGCTCATAAACATTTCTATTTCAAAGCATTGAGAATAGGCCACATAACAGAGAAACACAAGAAAAAAGTGCCAGATCATTAATCTCTATACATACATATGTGTGGATCACAAAGACAGAAATGAAAATCAGAGCACGGACAAAACTCAAAACAAATGGTGGTTGCATTCTCCCTGCTATTCCCCCTCCACGATGGAATAAACTGTCTATAGCTGCAGCAAATGTTGTGTCGTTTGAATTACTTATCACTTGTGAGAAGGATATGAAAATATAATGCACATACTCAGGTCATGAGAACAGTAGCATTCACACATTAGGGTTTATAGGTCTTATACAACTGTTGGTTAGTCGAAGTTTATAGCAAAAAAAAAAAAAAAGTTTCTTTCATAGCAGTCTGGAATCAGTGCGAGGACTGAGTAGGCGCTTTACGTGCTTTAGTTTGTTTTGTTAGGAGACATAATGAGAATTTCTGGCAATATCCACAGAGCAGAGGGGGGCTGAGAGATGGTACTGTTGTAGAATGCCATGGTAGTTACAATGTAGCAGAACAAACAGCTACTGTGTCACACAGCAGTGTTAACTGAACTGTAATTTTTAGCAAATGTATTACCAACCTGAGGACAATAAAAAAGTATTGTTATTTATTTGAGATGTTTGTTTAATTAATTCTACGCAACAATGACATAACATATTCAGAGTTACTGCTCTGAAAAATATTGCTATTATTAGTGACTCCAAGTGTCTAGCTTTGCCCACTCCCAGAAAAGAAGATTACGCCAATGAACGCAATTGCGTTCAATTCATGAGTGAATACAAATGACAATGACGACTCTCAACAACTTGAAAGGCGAAACAGGGGAGGGAAGGGGCGGACAAACACCAGCCATATACAGTAAGGGTGTTCAGACGAAAATACGGTTCATTCAAGTCCTGTGTTTGTCGTAAGTGATGACTGACTCAGCAACACAGAAATGCTATTGAAACACACTGTATGTACAGTACGCACTGATATCTCTATATTAATGTAATATATATATTAATTAAAATATATTATTTGTAAATAAATATTTTTATAAATGATTATACTGTTGAGTTGTTATTTTCTTTTATAATCAAATACATTCTGATGCGTTCTGATGTGACCTTTCACGCATGTGTACATACTGCAGTTTGTTCTGTATGTCTATATACTGTAAGTACTATTTAGTCAGAGCCTAAACACTTGTGTCTAGTTCCACCCAGTTTCAAATAGAAACATATCTTGAGATACGCTTGGATTTGTACATGGTCGGAGCTACACACAAGATCCATGCTCTTTTTAAACACGCAACTTATGTGCAAGTAGCGTTTGGACATGACTAAGGCTGAGTGATGACCTTCTCATTAGTAGACTGTCACCTTCAGAGAGGTTTCCATACACCTGCTGCTCTAAGCTGCCACACATAAAAGTATAATGTACATCTACACACAGAATATAATGGTATCAGGAAGTAAACATTATAATCATCACATGCATCACAACATAATGGCATCTTGAAAATACTGTTGTACTTACTTTATAAATACTAAAATGTGACAGGAAAGGGAGGGATTTCTTCCATGCTTGAAAACGTTTCATATTTGCAAGGTTTACAAGGTCCACAGAAGGAAACAAGACCAAATGTAATAATGCCTTTTATCCAAAATATGGAGGCTGCCAGAGCTATAGCAGTGGTGCAAAGAGAAGCTTAGAGGTGACAGCATGCCACAGAATGACATCCCTCGGTCGCCTCTTGTAAGATGCTGGTCCCACTGGGCAAATCATCTCAGTAGTGGGAAATAAATGGGAGGATGACTGCTTGGCCATGCAGACCACAGGTCCTGTTCCTCAACTAGTCTGAGACAAGTGCACAAGCAGATATATTGCAAGTTCTCGTGTACAGATTGGCCTTTGCATACATTTTTTTTCACTACAGGTTAAAAAACTGGACACACACCACAAATATTAACTAAAAGTTTCAAACAACATTTTTTTGCTGCGGGTAATTGAGAATATTTTTTTTTTTATGTTAGAGAGGTATCAGATGCTCTATAATAAATAATTAGAATAACAAAAGCTGCAGCATTTTGGAGAAATGAGGACTTCACATTTATGAATTTCTGGAAAGTTTCCAGAATTTCCTGGGAATGGTCAGTTTATGAGCTGAAAATGTTGCGGCCAACATAAGAGAAAATAATATACACATATATATATATATATATATATATATATATATATATATATATATATACAGAAACTATTTTACAAACTGGGCAAAATTGTGCAGAAATGTGGTCAAGATTTCGTATTCAAACGGACAAAGAAATTCAACAATGATTTGCCATCAGGAGCCTGGCACATCATTGAAAATGTACAAAAAGAAATTCACATTTGCTCTGTCATCTTAGACAATACTGACAACATTTTGTAAGCATTTTCCATGCAGTGTTCTTGAGAAAAATATCACAGAACACTATTGCTTTTGGCATAGTCGTTGTCTTTTCTTATCCAGCTGATCGTTTGTTTTGCTCTGACATCAAGACGGGGCAGCATTAATGACAACAGTGCTAAAACTGAAAACGTGGCCTAGAAAGCAACAGTAACCAACTTTGTGTGTTCTAGCTCGCTGTGACATCTCTGGGGCCCAGAAAATAACTGGAGTCTCTACTGGCTCTACTTGACTGCAAACTGCAAGATGAATAGAGAACACAATCCATTCCGAACTGCCGAAAAGCAAAGAAGGAATCCGTTAGAGTAACATGACAAGGCAGCAGGGGATTATTCTAGTATCCTGTGTTTGTAGCTGTTCCAAAGGCTGAGCTTTGAGTTCAATCTTTGGGTTTTGCTGTCCTCATCAGCGACTCTCCGCTCTGCTCTGTACCTCTGACAGAACACTCAGAAACAAGTTGTTTAGTGGGTGTAGCCTATGGTCCCAGCTCATTCCTAGAAGCACAATCTTCTTGGACTGTGAGTCTGCCCTGCTAAAAACAGTCACTATGGTGTTCACATGGCTAACTGCTTGAAACAGAGCCAAGGGGTCATATTTAACTGCAGGATGGAGAGTTAATTTCCTGTGGGAGCCTCCACTGGGATTTAAAACAGTCAGTCCCTCTCTCATCTGTCAACATCCCCTTAACTCTCTCACTGCCAGAAGAGGATGCCACACACTGGTCTCCGCAGGCATCACTGAACTTGAAAAATACATTCCTTGGAACTGACATTGCAACACAAGACATTAAAGGGGAACTGAGGAATATACCTCCTGATTATTTTCAAGCTATGTGAAGGATAAATCTATTTAACAGCAATTGTAGAGCATGAAGCTCGACTGTACTGACACAAAAAGAGTCAAGAAATTAAGTGGAATTTTAATAAAGTGACTAAAATATGCAATGAGAAAAGGCAGAAAGTAGATGTTGGTCTCATTTCCTACATCTATCACTGGATAATTAAATGTATGGTTTTACAATATACAAAGCACTGCAACTCTGCCGTCCAATTGGTGTTCTGTTGACATCCATTGCTGCTTTGTGTGACCCTCAGTATATCAGGTGACCACGTACTTTAAACATAAGTGTCCAGGGCCTGATTATCCAATAGGCTGACTATACTGCAGCTGAGGCTCAAGGCTTTTTTCCGAGAGTGCTTAGAATTGTGACAGGGAGAGGTATAAACTGAAATTCATTTTAAAATATAAGTGAATAGTTGTTATAAAAAGTGAAAAGAAAAGATGAAGAAAAAATGTAGTAAAGTTTTAATCGTGACATATTCCCATGGTAAAGGCTGGTGACAATCAGTCATGATTGGGCAATGCTTGAGGATAAGCGATTAGGAGTGGCAAGGATGGCGAAAGTGACACTGCCCCTTCCACATGTTCACCCTCAGTTGTGCTTGTACATTGAATGAGTGACAACGATTGCCCTGACCGTTTTTTGTTTTTTTTATAAAAAGCCAGATGGAGCTCAGTTTTGAAAATACATCAGAGTGGGGAGGTGGGGGCAAAGGGATGGATGCTGGATATTAAATTTTTGCCTACAGCATATTAACCTGGCCCGGAAGGTAGTGGGGCGCTACAAGCAAATTATCCTTGGGCGGCCTGAACCCTTAATCAGGTATTGTAAGTGTCCCAACCCATGAGAAATCATACAGCACTGCAGGGAACACATAGATTAATGACATTAAATAGTGAGGTTAGTGAAAATAAATTATCTTCTGTTTGTATGATTTAAGAAGACAATGTAAATAAATACAACATTGCTGAGCAAAGAAATTTCCTTCCTTTTATGCTTATTTTTTTTCAGCTTTACCTATAATTATGGGTTGCACACATATAAAAAAATATTATCTCAGGTTGATGGGATGATGGATGGATTGGAGAGCTTGTTATGGCATGTGGGACATCCACAGCAATGTTCTAGAACAGTGGTTAGGGAACAGGGGTAAATTACCCAAAATGGGGTAAAAATGAAATTCCTGGGGATGATGCTGCCGATTCACATGCTGTCAGTTGGATTGTAGACCCCT
The DNA here is from genome assembly GCF_038048845.1 of Mixophyes fleayi. NCBI lineage: Eukaryota > Metazoa > Chordata > Amphibia > Anura > Limnodynastidae > Mixophyes > Mixophyes fleayi. The sequence continues at coordinate 128,333,374 of NC_134404.1, read as the reverse complement.
TTAAATGTGAAATTGCTGTTGTACCAGAAGAGGGTCAAGGGTTGGCAGAGGCACTTCTTGAGCTTCGATGCAATAATGAAGCATGTATTGCATTTGAAAACAAAGCAGATCTGTCATATTTTTGGATGTCAACAGCTGCAAAGGCATTCAAAATTGCACATGAGGAGGCAGTCAAAAAGTTGCTGCCTTTTGCAACAACCTACCTTTGCGAACAAGGATTTTCCCCTCTAACGAACACAAAAACAAAGCAGAGAAATCGATTGGCCGCTGAAGACTGTATCCAAATTGCTCTGACATCAAAATGTCCCAATATTGATGCTCTCATATCAAAAATGAAGCAACCTAATTTCTCCAAAACCTGAAGTTTTGAAGTTGAAGCTTTCAAAGGAATTTTGAATAGATTCAATAAAATTTTGAATTCCAATAATTAATAATATATGATTTCCTTCATTTCAAATCAAGGGGGTAACATCGGTGTATCTAAATATATTTTGGGGTAAAAGGTAAAAAAGTTCCCTGACCTCTGTTCTAGAATATGCACAGATTTTGAAAAAGACAATGATATTTTTTATAACAATAATTTACAAATGATGGGAGGAAATTGTGCATACTTGAAGGCTATGTAGCAGGGCTCCTCATTTGCTTAGCAGCTGCACGCAACGGTCAGATTTTAAAACCCTGTTCTGTCTCTCCTGGCTTAGGGTGATACAAGTCAAAGATACACAAAAAAGCATACACGGATATATGCATTGCCCTTTTGGTGCATATGCGTAATACAGAAATAAGTTCCTTACACAGTACTTTGAGTTGCACGTATCGTAAGATTTTAAATAAGATTATGGGGTCGATTTCTCCATTGTTATTGCTGATCACACCTTTGTAAATAGCCCTCTAACGGAGACTAAAGTGGTCAAGGAAGGCATATTTATACTTTCACAGAGACAGTTCCAAAATCCAGAAAGGTAGACATGAACAAATAGAAATAAACTGCACAGCCAAAAATATTGTACTTGTAAATTATGTTTCTTGTCTTTAAAGTTTCGACATATTTTAACAAATGTAATATACACGATACAAACATTGACTTATGGTTAAAATCCTGTCAATTTCAGAAGGTTAGAAGTCTTAAGACCTCCAGTTTCCAATCAAGCTCAGTATAAATGAATATGCTGGCAGGGTTGAATATTCCATTTGCAGGTGCAGGTAAACAGACCCCATGTCTGGGAGTGTACAGATATGGCTCCAGGCTAATGATATCACATGTGTTGTAAGGAGAATGCCTAATTCAAAGTGTTTGGCATAGATAAGATGAAACTAGGTCAATTAATTATGTATTGCACGCAGCTGATTGGCTTCACAGTTTGGTCCTTTTCTACCATGAATCAATTGTAAGTAAGCATATTATAGGATTCTCTATTTTGCAGGGATTACACCACGCTATTTAATTCTGGTTCCATATCTGGTCATGGCTTAAATACAGAGATTATGTGTGGTATTACTTTTAAAACAGGTACCCAATTTTATTTATATTTTATGACAAACACAACTGCACCATTTAGCACCAAATTCTTGGGTAGACAGAGCCTGTTATTCCCACACTAATGATAAACTTGCACGAAGGAGCGGATATCATTTATCCAACACGTCCTTCAGACTGCCCTGTTATCAGGAGCGCCTGTTGTTTAACTCTTGCACTATATAATTACAGGAAATAAGCTCAGCCATACATTAGAATATTAGAATCCCACAGCACTGTAAAGGTACCAGAGGTGCAAAGCATTCAGATTTCTAAAAAAAACAGGTATTGGTCATATAACAAAATATCTGATTTATGACTATTAAATAATATATAATAATAACACAAACAATAATAAGAACATGATTACATAACAAATGTTATACACACACACACACACACACTATATGGACAAAAATATTCGGACACTTGACCATTACACCAACAGGGGCTGTAATAACATTGTATTCAAATTCATAAACTTTAATATGGAGTTCGCATCCCTGTTGCAGTGATTACAGCTCCAAATCTTCTTGGAAGGCTTTCCATATGATTTTGGGCTCAATTATTCTGTAGAGCATTAATGAGGTCAGGCACTGATGTTGGACGAGAAGGCCTGGCTCGCAATCTCCATTTCAGTTCATCCCAAAGCTATTCAATGGGGTTGAGGTCAGGGCTCTGTGCGGGTTAGTCAATATCTTCTACACCAAACTCATTAAACCATGTCTTTGTAGTCCTTGCTTTGTGCATTGGGGCACTGTCATGTTGGAATAGATAAGGGCCTTCCCCAAACTGTTGCCACAAAGTTGAAAGCATAGCAATATCCAAAATTACTTTGCATGCTAAAACATTAAGATCGCCCTTCACTGGAGATAAGGGGTCGAGCGCAAACCCTGAAAAACAGCCCAATACCATTATCCCTCCTCTACCAAACTATAAACTTGGCATAATGCAGTCAGGCAGGTAACGTTCTCCCGGCATCCGCCAAACCGAGTCGCCCATCTGACTGCCAAATAGAGAAGCGTGATTCGTCACTCCACATAACATGTTTTCCACTGCCACGGAAACCAATTCCATTAAGCTCCCACCGCACAGTTTTTATGCTTGCAGTAATGCCAGTGGATGTTCTGGACTCTTCAGCTATGGAATCAGCAGAGCGTTGGTGACTTTTATGCACCATGCGCCTTAGCAGTCGTTGACCCTGCTCTGTGATTTTACGTGGTCTTTCACTCGTGGCTGAGTTGCTGTTGTTCCTAAACGCTTCCACTTTCTAATAATATCACTTAAATTGACCGTGGAATATTCAGCAGGGATGAACTGTCATGACCCGTCTTATTGAAAAGGTGGCATCCTATCACAGTACCAAGCATGAAGTCACTGAGCTCTTCAGATGCCCAATTTTGTATCATAAATGTTTGCAAATGGAAACTGCATGGCTAGGTGCTTGATTTTATACACCTCTGGCAACAGGTCTGATTGAAACACCTCAATTCAATAATTAACAGGTGTGGCCAAAATCTTTTTCCATACAGTGTATGTATATTGTGATAAAGCACAGCATTCACTGGAGTCTCATACAGCTTGGCTGAACCATGTCACTGTTTATAGGCAGTTCTCAGGATGGCTTAAACAGTTTCAGCAATGGTTACAGCACACATTTCCAGTAAAGCATCACAACTCTCCCACAACCCTACGTCCGGCTAAAAAGTAGTTCCCTCACAGCTAGCCGGCCACTAACTGGCATCGGTTGCCCCATCTACAAATGCAAACAGTGTTTTTATGATCCAGCCCAGCAGTACAAATGAATCACAACACAACAAACCAATTACTACACCCATGTGGTACACCTGTGTGTGTGTGTGCTAGAAGAAGTACCAAGAGGGAATTTAGCCCTGCCTGCAGCCTGCTCCTGCAGGCTAGTTGGGTTCAGAGCCGTAACTAGGCAGGTGCGGGCGGTGCCGTCGCCCCGGGCGCAAGCCCAAGGGGGCGCATTAGCCGCCCGCTACCTGCCTCTGTGCCCAGGCTCAATCACTGCACACAGCGCTCTTACATCCATCTGCCTCTGCCTGCCTGACGAGAAACAACCTATTCCCGGCATCGGCGCTGTAGCTGCGGCTGAGCGGCTTCCTGCTTTGGCATTTGGAACGCAAGTTTGCATTCCAAATTCCGAACTTCCTGTCAGTGGAACGCACATGCGTTCCATTGACAGGAAGTTTGGCATTTGGAACACAAACTTGTGTTCCAAATGCCAAAGCAGGAAGCCGCTCAGCCGCAGCTACAGCGCCGATCACCGCTGATGACCACTGCTAGAGAAAAGTAATTTTTACAACAAACTGCTCTTATAAGAGCATAATTCTCAATTCTATTCCATTCCACTACCATTCTCACTCATCCCTTCCACCTACTTCCTCCATACCCAAACTCCTATTTCAGCCCACTTATACACCACTTCCACCCACCTCTACTCCCACTGAACTCACCAGCACCTTATTTTACTTAATCTCTCTCTATTTCTCAACTATAAATTTAATATTAATTTCTATTTTATAATACACATATTTGCAAATTTATGATAATCCAAATGCATCAGAAATATAGATAGAGTTATAGATCTCTCTCTCTCTATATAAATATATATATATATATATATATATATATATATATATATATATATATATATATATTCATGCATCCGGCTTATCATGCATTTGCAAATATGTGTAACAGAATTTTTTCAGTAGCCACACCCCCATATTAGGTTGGCCACACCCACTTGGCAAATGTCACTCCCACTTAGATGGGGGGCGCCGGTGTCCTGTCTCGCCCAGGGCACTAAAGTGTCTAGTTACGGCACTGGTTGGGTTCTTACCTGTTTCCCTAATAAGCCTCCTTGCCACAATATATATATATATATATATATATATATATATATATATATATATATATCACAGAAATTGCCTTGCCGTGACAGACCTTGAAACATAGAGCATTCAATAGTCACACAAATGCCGACAAGACTGGTTTCAGATCTGGACACATACAACGAAGCTGACAGAGCCCACAAGCCAGCAGCAAATAGTATGATTAATCTCAATATGATCATTCTCAGGCGGGCAAATCACTTTATCTTGTACATTCAACAGTATCAAGACAAACTGCTGTTATTGGCACCAAGCTGACCTTATGTGTGCCCAAAATTTGACAATGTATTTACATTTAACTGTGCAGCTATTGTTCTTTGTCACCAGTCTTTTCTAAAACAAGCTGAATGCATTGTCCTTCAGTGGGATAATAATCAGGAAGTCTGCTGTGTACAGGGAAAGGTTGCCCATTATGATCACAACTTATCTGAAATATCTCCTGTTCTAATAAGCTTCTTAACATATATTTCTCAATGTTACGTTAATCTCTTTTATATTAGCTAACTTCTAATTCAAATTATGTTACATGTAAACGCAAACCTCAGAGACACCCCCCCTTCCCCAAATCGTCATTTCAGTTATAATGTAAATGTACTAGTGTCACACATATCTATCCTCAAGGCATTTGAGTGACAAATTGTCATCCCAAAAAACCATAGTACTCTAAGGGGATTAAACGGCACCTAAGTGTGTGATATTACACTGAATGCATGTGAGAGCATTTCAGATTTTCTAAAACACTGCCCTAACGCGAACTACAATTGTACAATCTTCCTTCATATCTATCATAAAAATACAGGCTAAAATCCTGTAATTAATGTCTGTAATGCGTGCTGACACTGTCATGTATCTCCTCACTGAGACTTATATTGCATTGACTTTTAACTATTAAAAGAGTATATATATTAAGCAACTGGACTTACTCTGGCAATTGGTATTTGGTACACCAAGGTTGTCCAGATATTGACCCACTAGCCAACAATAGGCCTGCGAGAATGTTCTGTGACCCCCATCCTTTCCGAGAACCTCTGTTGAATATACTGTTCATTAACATAGATCATTCTGGGAAACATGTCGGATCCGATTTAAGGACATTATGGACAAAGATGTGCTAGAGATAAACATCACACAATAGCTATTATATACTGTACCCATTAATTCCAACAGACATAAGCTTTTATTATGAAAAGAAACAGGGACAATTACAATGTTACGTAGATATAAAGAAACATATCTTTCGCTTCACACAGACTACAAGATATTTTTTCTTAAAGAACACAGATAACAGGAGAAATATAAATCACAAATTGCTGAACTTATAAATACCAGCGACACAGATATCAGAAACAAGTACCTTACAGGGGCCACGCCAGTGCTGCCTTGTTCATCCCTAACAAACAAAATGACAAGAATGTTTTTATTTTTTGAACTAATAACACCTTCTCCCCCACTGTGAAGGTCTTCCTTCCCGTTTCAAGTACATGTGACATTTAGCATTTGCCTGAAACAATTCTCAGGAGACCTAAATTAGCTTGCTAAGTTAAACCACTGCATCTCCCCCCCCACCGTCATATCTCCCCAGCCTGAAACATCACACATATAACTGCTGATAGTTTTGCAGACATATAAGTTTGGCACTGAAGCAGGCTACATGCAGTCTTGCAGCAGCTTGTGATAACCTTTTATAGAGTAAATCTAAATGCTGGACACGTTGCAATTTGCAGAAGAGTAAACCTCATACTTGCCAACTCTCCCGGAATGTCCGGGAGACTCCCGCATTTTGCGAGAGTCTCCCGGACTCCCGGATGAGTGTGGCAATCTCCCGAATTCTGCTCACTTCACTAGGAAGTGCCCCACTTCCTAGTGAAGTGGGCAAAATTAGCTCCCAACCGCTGCGATTCCCGGGGAATCGCTGCGTTTGGCCCTACCCCCCGCTGGCAAATGACGCATTTTGCGTCATGACGTCACGGGGGCGGGTCCAAAATGGCACACATTTTGGAGCCCCGCTCCCGTCACGCCCACCTCCCATGACAGGCTCCCGGAAACCAACTATTCAAAGTTGGTAAGTATGGTAAACCTCACTTTTTCTGTGACTTCAGGAAAATTGAAAAAAAATTTTTCCATTTCTGTAAATCAGAGTATTCAAATCCTGATAAGTTGATACATCCTTTTAAACCTCACAAGTGTAAAAACAAAACCAGTGACTGCCTTCTCTGCTCACAGCTTCCAAATGAAATAGTGTTACACAAAAAAGTCAAAACACTATTATTTTTTTTAAAAGGATAAAGCTATTAATTTAGATAAACTACATTTAGTTGTCTTTTAGAGGTGTAATTTATCTTGCCACAATTCTGTTTGATGTGAAGTGTTGAAAAATGGTAGCAGAGCAATTGAAATGTGCTACTAGATTACTGAAGTGTATAATTCAAAATTAATGACAAAGAAAAGCAGCCATTCTGGTTCCCCGTGCTTTTATGTTGAACACAGCATAGAGAGAGCATTGAAGTGTGTGTAAAATATACTGACATCCCTCTAACACAGTTCATGGACAGGACACTGCAGCCAGGCTTTCCCAAGACTGTACTTGTTCTTGACAGAGGGCATTGGAATGCTTATTTTAGTAAATTGCAGATTTATAACACAACTGGATTAACACTATTATAAATAAATTAGTGCATCTAGCACACAAAAAGAATCATGTGTTTACTTAGTGTTTATTGTTCTGTAATGTTTTACCCTGTATGGTCTACTGTTCGTATTATGTAAGGCGCTGCGAAAACACTGTGGCGCCCAACAAATAAATGATAATAATAATGATAATAATGTGTTGCTGCCTTTTCACAGACCTAAGGTGGGTGTCCTGTTTTTTTCCTTCAAAACTATGAATGTCCTATCATCATCATTTATTTATATAGCGCCACTGATTCTGCAGCGCTGTACAGAGAACTCATTCACATCAGTTCCTGCCCCATTAGAGCTTACAGTCTAAATTCCCTAATATAGACACACAGAGAGAGAATAGGGTCAATTTTGATAGCAGCCAATTAACCTATTAGTATGTTTTTGGGAGGAAACCGGAACACCCAGAGGAAACCCACACAAACACGGGAAGAAGATACAAACTCCACACAGATAAGGCCATGGTCGAGAATTGAACTCATGACCGCAGCACTGTGAGGCAGAAGTGCTAACCACTTAGCCACCGTGCTGTCCTATTCACAATGCACTTTTTTTGCCATATTTGTGGACACAGAGGACATTGAGAAGGATATTTTTACAGAAATTATGTTCTGGGCGATCATATTGGTTTAGTTTTTAGTTGCTGGATCAGGATAGGTCCCTTGTAGAGCTCAATTTGGGAGAACCTAATTTGAAAGTCAAAACACTGAATGATTCACATTAGCAGGAGACAGAAATATTGTATTAAATACAAATCTTCCCTTGTTGAACAAGGCAAGCTAGTAGCCATCCTTCACTTTGCAGGAGGACCAGACTGTACTCCTTCAGCTATATAATTAAGACAGTATGTGCAAACCTTTATTTCCTTTAACATTGCTCGTTACTCTTATATCTCACTTTCTCATTTAAGTTACCTACAGTGTTAAACATTGGATTAACCTTTATTGTCCACTCTTGTTAAGTAAAAATTGAATAACAGCTACAGTACATGCAAATACATTACAAAAAACGGAAAGTGTTCTATATGGTGTAGCTGCTAGCCAATAAAGAGAGAGTGGGTTAAATGGTAAGTGGGGAGTGATGGAGCACTAACTGCTTTACATTCAGCACACACTTCAGTGCAGAAGGGAAAACACACGGGAGGCAGATCTATACATGAGTGGCAGAGATCATTTATACTGTAACAGATACAAAGGGGACACACTAACATTAATATAAAATAAAAATTGCAAATACACTATTTATGCATAAGGATATTGAGGACATGCCCACATGTGTAAATAGGAAGTAACCTTAGTACACATCATCATCATCTATTTATTTATATAGCGCCACTAATTCCGCAGCGCTGTACAGAGAACTCATTCACATCAGTCCCTGCCCCATTGGAGCTGACAATCTAAATCCCCTAATACACACACACAGACACACATACACACACACACACATACACACACACACACACACACACACATACCGAGAGAAACTAAGGACAATTTAAAAGCAGCTAATTAACCTACCAGTATGTTTTTGGAGGGAGGAAAGTGGAGAACCCGGAAGAAACCCACGCAAACACGGGGAGAACATACAAACTCCACACAGATAAGGCCATGGTGGGGAATCGAACTCATGACCCCAGTGCTAGAGTAAAGGTCTGTATAAAGAATGAGAAAAGCCTCCCTAGTCTCGACTTAGAAAAATCTTTAACCGGAGACACATTGGTCTCTTAGATGGGACACTACTTAGCAGTCATCACTCACACAAAACCACTGTAAACAAACCCTGTGTGGCAAAATATCAATAACAAGAAATACTAATATTTCTGATGTGTTTCTGATTTTGATAATATTGTTGGCAACCAACTTCAACCATGCACAATGTCATAGTTGCCTACTGGGAGACACTTAAAAATTTGGGAGTTCTCCCGAGTGGGGTAAACTCCCACATCCTGTCCTATTTGTTGTTGAAGGGGATGGGAGCAGGGCTAATAGTGTCATCCTGGCCCGCCCCTGCTGTAATTGGACGAAAGTGGGGTGGTTTATCAGATGGACAGGGCCTAAATATGCATGCACCAAGGATGCTGCATTGAGATATCCCCTCCCGGATGGGAGATCTCCACACTAGTATGCAATATATTGACCAGGGGGTAAATGCATTATGATCCGATTTCTGCAGCTTGCCGATATTCGTCAAGTTTGACTACTAAATTTAAAACGGCAAAGTCTTAAAGGACAAGTTTTGCCCTTGTTGTTTTAAATTTATCTGTCAAAGTCACCGAATATCGGCAAGTTGCAGAAATCGGAGCATAATACATGAGGTGAACCCACATAATGTACATTATCTCCCTCAGTAGCTCATCCTCTTTGCCAGTTACCATGCTCCTTATATACTGAATGCAGGGTGATGTGCAGAAGTACACTGTGTAAACTGCTCTCTACATAACACACTTACACACCATTAAATTGCTTACATTACTCTATATGCCCCACTCTGCACACTAACTTTCCACTATGTACCCTAAATTCCTTACATTCCCTTACATTAAAGTGTATACAAACAAGTCCAATACTAAAATGCAATGAAAACAATAAAAATAAGCTAATTTTTCTCCATACACATTGCTGAAAAAATTACAGATTCTATCAAGAATTTTGTGGGCTGATTCTTGATATCATACCATTGCCTCTAAGAAAATACGCTGCTTAAAAGAAGTATAATAAAGAACTTGCGAAGTTTCAAACTGAAGATTTTCACATTTCCTTTTGTAAAAATAAAAATCTTACTAAAATTTAACATCTTATTTTCACGTTTGGAGCTGTGGCGAACTATACATTAGCTATCTATACAGATATGCAGAAGCATATATGTACCTTGCAAGGAGTACAGGACAAGACAATAATATGCTAATAAAACAAGTGAATGTATGTATAAACCAGCATATAAACCACTACTGCATGAATGCAGTGGTGGTTTACACTGCAATGGTAAATGTATCTGAGAGCATCATATGTCTGCAATCCATATCTCAGCTACAACACTTGTGTAGGAGTTGGCACACACACATCACATCTAATTTCATTGTCTGATGTCTCAATTTTAAGGGGCATATTCAATTGTCGTTGGAAACACCGAAAATCTCGCGTTTTTTCCGCGCACTATTACTGTAATAACGGTAATAGTGCGCGGAAAAAACGTTATTTATCACAGTAGTTTTCTCGCTGGATTTCAGCTCGCAGCTCCCTGAGCCGCGAGCTGAAATCCAGCTATTACCGTAATAACGGTAGTAGTTTTAACGCGGCGGGGAATCCGGACAATTGAATATGCCCCTAAGAATGCTAACATTTCTGTTCCTGCAGGTTCATCTATGCAAGAAGACACACTGCAAGCACACTTTAGAGCAGGCATTTAAGCAGGCATTCATGATCAGACAGCTTTACCAGAATAAAGCACATTTCAGTACAGATGGCATCAACATAAGCTCACCCAAAGAAACAGATTACAATGCCATGTATCTAAATTATTAACACAAAAAAGAGAAGTTTACAATACAGAAATATCTCAAACAAGCAAAGCAAAAGGATAAAAGAGAAAGAGGCACCTTGATCATGCAGTCATTTAAAAACACAATTAATGCGTAAATGCGTATAGTGATTGTGCTCTCTGAGTGTCATTTAAAGTTTATGCCAAGGTACACTATGTATATGCTCTGTGCCCACGACAACATAAAGAGAATACTACGCAGATGGCACACAGGGTGCTCTGTTAAATGCCTATTAAACATAATGTACAAGCGGATACAAATGGAAAGCTACTTTCTAACATTCACAAACATACATGTCATAATTACCCCTATCCACAAGATTTGATATATATATTTATGTTTGCTAGGCAGTGGTATGTTCTGTTATCCATCCAAGAGGTACCTGTTATATTCTTCAAAGGGATTACAGACAACGCGTTTGTTATAAATATTCTCCCGCAAGTACAGCTTTATCACTTACCTTCAATTCTAATAAATTCTTAATGATTTTAAACATATAACTGTTTATATAAAAATAAATTTTTAGGTTTTGTGAAGAGTGCCTTCAATAGGAATACATGTTACTTATAAATATTACTTTGGCGTTTTACATCAGTAAATAAACACTTAAATAAATACTCTTTTTGGGGACTGACTTATACTCTGATTTTCTCTTATTTTCATGCACAATGGATGAGTAATCCTCTGCAGTATACAAGAGGACTAATAATTGAATCTCTTTGGACGAAAATGGGAAAACATAAAACATATCTTCATTTCCCTCTAAGGAGCAAAACTGTTATATACATACGGAAACGGAAGGTAAACATAAATTAGATAAAAATAACTCTGCTATCTTCCAGATGCCTCTGCTTGACTTGTACATAGCAACGTGTTTACATGTTACTTAATACTGTCTTTAGCAGCTACACTTTTTCTAGACTCTCCAACATATGATCCTTCCACCTTATACAAATATATCTGCTTCCGAACTTCCTACTTAATTTACTATTGCAATTACCTGAGCTGAATTACTTCATTGATGTTTAAAAACAGTATTGACATCAAATCATTTGTCTCATTATTGGCAGTTTACAAGCATACTAAGATTATTATTACATAATTGTATATCCATCTTTTATTCCTACTCACAGAAGCATGACTATAATTTTGGATATAAGAGTAACAGGGCTTTATTGCACACATAACTATATGATAAGAATAAACCACTGAAAAATACAGTGTTATTTGTTTGTTTGTTTCTCTCAGCCGAAGAAAAATAAATCCTAAATAATTAATTATCATTTTTATGCTATTCAATTGGGTTGTGTTAGATAATGTGAATTTTCTTTACCATTCAACAGCACACAGCTGCAAACTTCAATACAGTGTTCAAATTATGATGTATACCCTTTCAGGAGAGCCCTCTTTTTGGCAAGTAGAATGTTGGTGTATTACAATTAGTATTCTCATCACTGTCTAAAATGGCTTGACCCATCTAGCCACATGGCATTACCTGAAGGGACAGGTCTGCAGCACAGCCAATAGTAGTTTATCTAAAAAAGTCACAAGTTACCTACAAAGTCCATCTGTCGTCACATAAAGAAATTTCTATAAACCAGTACATTTCAAAAGATAGCTTTGGCCGGCATGAAGACCTCAAAAGTCACCTGCAGACCCCTTGACCAGGCATATGCTTTTTATAACTTAAATCTGACATTTAAGTGCAGCCAAACAGCATTGGAAGACAGAGTACCAAATTGTCTAGGTCTAGGATGTAAACCCAGTGTTCTGCTAGTGGTTAGAGCTGGTTAGGCAGGGATTCTAATGGGAATGCTGGTTTTCTCCAACAAGGAAGGTCACCGCTGCCAGAGCTAAATTCAGTAGACAGCTGTGGACTAGAAAGAGTATTAAGACAGGAATTGTGGTCAATATACAGGCCATGATCATGTTCAGAAACATTTACCAAGCCAGGATCAAGGTCATAAGCAAACAATCAGGATCAACACAAGGTCAGACGGAATGATGCTCAGGCACAAGAAGCGCTAATATAATCCCTTGTTCATGCTCCAGAGAATAATATGACATAGTTGCCTACTCTCCCAGAATGTTCAGGAGACTACCGAATTTCTAGGAGCTCTCCCGGACTCCCTCGAGAGCAGTACAAACCCCCACATGGTGCCCACTTTCCTGGTGCAGTGGGGAAGGGGGCTGGGGTTATGGCCTAATTCATTTATTCACAGAAAATTGCGTGATCATGCCGCCCCCTAATTAAATGGATCATTTGGCCGTTCCCCCCGCACTTGTCCCCAGGATCTCCAGGATCTCTCGGAGGGAAAAATAAAAATGTTGGCAAGTATATAATATGAACGGGATTAAAGGGAGAAGCAAATGCCACAGTCACCCATTATAGGGAACTCCCCACAACTCTTTAAAATGCACCATTCAAGTCAATTATAAAATCCTGCTATAGACAGGACATGTATTCATGTCTTGTTGCACAATAACCATGGATTTATAGATTAACATGCTGCTTGGACTGTGAATACATCACTTTTGCTTCCTGAAGTCGTATGCGGGTAGTACAGTGTGCATATGCCATGGGTAATTTGTAAATGAAAACATAATACAACAGTAATTTGGCCCATATGGAGAACCAAGGAGCAGATGTTTTAGTATACAGTTGATTACAGGTAAAAATTCCCCATATTCCCTGAACATACCTCCCCACAAATAAAAACACGGCTTGTTCAATCAGTTTCCAAATTAAATTGCTGGGCAGAGCATTTGAAATTTGAACTTCTCCAGGCTTTGAGTCTAGAGAATCATAGAAGCAGGTAAAAAAGATCCTCACCTGAACTCATTAGGCTCCCAGGTATGGAGCAATTGCTCATTGTAAGATCTCCATAAGGGTGACTGCACCAGTTGATAGAAGGGGTTGGGTGGGCTAAGGGAGCTCCGAAGTATGGAGTGATGCAATCATTGTTTACCAATACAAAAATTAAACTTCATTTTGTAGAGCAAGATAGGAGTATATGATATTTAAATGAGATAACTGAGGGAGCACACTCTTAGAGGTGTTCCTTGCTATGCAGAATTTCCACTCTACAAATAAAATGGATTTTTACACCAGCTTTGAGCTTGCGCAGTTCGGGTGTCATCCTATACTTTTTTATACTTTTTGCAGCTTCCAGTAGAGAAGCGCATTTCTTTTAATGTAAAAAAAAAAACTTAAAACACACAGAACTGTCACATGTAATAAAGGCAGCTTAACCAAGTGTTTCTCAGCTCCAGTCCTCAAGGACGGCCAGCAGGCCAAGTACAGTAAGGGCTTGTTCACTAAATGCGAGCTGATGCAGTCCTTAACACAGACGTAGATATACCCTTTACAGTCGTATTATTAGGGGGCCTGATAGTGATGAAGATCGCCAGCACTAGCTAACAGCTTCTGATTGGCTGATTGTTGTTTCTGAACTTGTTGTGTGCTTTCTTCATTGATTGTGCATATATTATAAGATTTTGGGGTATATTTACTAAACGGCGGGTTTGAAAAAGTGGAGAGGTTGCCTAAAGCAACCAATCAGATTCTAGCTATCATTTATTTAGTGCATTCTACAAAATGATAGCTAGAATCTGACTGGTTGCTATAGGAAACATCTCCACTTCTTCAAACCCGCCGTTTAGTAAATCTAGCCCTTTGTGTGTGTATTTAAAAACATTTATTTTCTTACTTTCCTTCGTCAGCAAGGCAGTTATATCTGCTGTATTATATGAAGTCTAATAGCAAATGCGTTTTTCCCTATGAAAGCAATGTTTACAAGTGTTATTGCGCTTACAACCAGTTTTTTTGTATATGGGGGTACACACATCTGCCAAAAGCATGGCGCATATGCTAAAGATGCAAATGCTGGATGCAACTTTGTATCCCTTCTACCATGAGAAAATGAAAACAGACAGTAATTTAGGTAACTGACATAGTGATTGTTGAATACTCTTATTTGTGAGGATTACTGACCACATGCTGACTACATATAATCGCAGCAATTCAAACGCACATGTACTTACACTTCAACTGATATATTATGAATAGTCCATAAATGAAAATCATGTTACAATGGAAAATTTATTATACATTTTAATGAGAGTAAAGTAGAACATCAAAAAAAAAATCAAAATTAGTCAAAAGTTATGGATCGTAATAGTTTTGTTGTTTTTGGGGGGAAAAAAAGGGCAAGTTTATTTTTTCCAAAAAATATCTGTGCATGGGTAATTGGCATAAGGTTCCATGGTATACAAATTGACATCTATTACATGAGTACCACGAGACAACACTTAATAAATTTTGTATGGTTTGGAGTTTTTGTGGGTTTCCTAGGTGTAAAATGATTGTCTGCAGTATTGCATGCCATGATAGTTCTGATGAAGTTAAAGTCACAAATCAAAACCAGCATGCACTGGTCCTGGTTTGATGAGCCCATGAACTAATTTGCAATGTAAAGCTAAACAGACAAGCAACCACAAATCACAACTAGGCCGCCAGATACCTGACCATTTATTTTGTATTTCATCAAAACAGAACTCCAAAGGTTCCGCATTTAAATCTTCTTAGTGGCCCAAGCAACCAATCAGTGACACAGAGGCTGCATTTGGTGCTTTGTAAAATTAATATTATTAGATGTCATAATTATAAAATATATGAATTATAATATATCCCAGAAACAAAATTACAAACAGAACCAGAATTAACTAGGTAACAATAAACGATGCAGGGTAACAGTACACATTCAGTCACTGCAAGCTATCATTTAACAAGCGCTTCTCTTGAAGACTATTACTTACAAAAAATTAAACTGAATTAAGCTTTTGTAACAGGAAAGAGTTAATGTTAAAAACATGCACCACCACCATGTGGACACAATCTATACTATTCTCCAGTTGGCTGTCGCTGCAAATACATCAACCAACCAATAAATGGCAAGAGAATAGTTGCCATAGAAACCACAGGGCAACTAGAGAAGAATTCTAAAGTCTCATGCATGATAGGAGAAGCATAACAAGTAGCTGAGATTACAAAAAGTGACCAAACCATAGTACAATGGTTGAAAAAAATATACTCTATCTAGAATGTATATTGTCGGAAAAAATAACTATGTCATTTACTCATAGCTTTGACACCGACTCCCATTAAAAACACATCCCCTTCCTAAAGAATGCTGAGAGACAATGCATTAAAAACAAAACCTGCAAAACGTATATTGTCAATGTCCTGTATTTAATGTTAATGTAGAGTGCATGACATGCAGGATGACATATGTAAACTTCATCCTTAAACATTAGAAACACATTACATCACATAATCTACTCCCATCATTTCTAAGAATGATACATTAAGAGCTGTGTTACCTCATTGTCCTCTTTGCTTTCCTTGCTAGGAAGTCTCTGGTAGTCAGACTTCTCCCCCATGTTATCCTGGGATGTCAATAAGAGAGCAGTCTGACATAGGGATGTCACCGAAGCGGAAGCCACATAGAAGATATGAAGCACATTTAGAGGTAAGTAGTCAGTGAGATGTAATACTCACTGTTACTCACATGGTAAAAAATACTTTGAAATAACATGACCAGGGAGACATTCTGCTGGCCGGGTGCTCTGGCTTCATGCATTTTCCTTTCACTGATAATTATTTCTATCTCAGTGTTGTCGGAACATTATGCACTGCCAGCATGACAGTTGAGAGTGTACAGGTAAGATAGAGAGTGCAGCTCTGCAGCTACATAGGCACAAAGGCTGTATGTTTATGAAGTAGTCTGAAGCTGAGTCAAACAGATGCTGGAAGCTCAATTCTGGGCATTGCAGCTGTGCTTCCTCTGTCAAGGGCACACTGGAGAGGACTAAACTGGACTGAGTGTAACAATGAGGATGAAACAGGGTAGGCAGCATCCTATTTCACTGACACTTCACATTGTGCCATGGCCGACATCCTATCTGACCCTGAAAAAAAAACGAAGCAGCAGCAACAACATGTATTGTCCTGACAGGGAAAGATGCAGATGACTGTTCTGTTATGTGTCCTTCAGTGCTTTTGACACCAGCAGCAGTGCACATGCGCGGCATGGGATGCAGGCATACTAGTCCAATCTGCAAAGTAATTCCAGGAGGTCCATCTGTATAAGACATACGACTGACCATGCAAAAGGCTGTCGCAGTTCTGCACTGCAGCTTCACGCCCCCCACTGCTGGGTACAACATACACCCTCCCTCTGTTCTTAGTGCCAGCAGCTCCTCTCTGTCTCCACCTCTCGCTGCAGATTAGTGAAGGTTGAGCAGAGACTTCCAATCCAGAGGCAATCACTATGAGCACATCTGCTGGGCAGCACCACCCCCACACCCATGCATCTACATGGTAATAATAAGGAAGGAGGGGCGAGTACAGGGATGCTGAGCAAAGTGAGCTTCAGTGTCTCTTGCTGGTAACCCTGTATCTTCATTCAAAGCAGCAACTTTATGATGGAAAGAAAGAAAGAGAATGTACTGTAGACTGGGAAAGACAAGATGTGGGAAATCATGCGCACACCATGGAGTATAAAAGCAGCCTCTCTTGTCACAATTTATATATCAACTGCAAGTAATCTGGTAATCTACCTAATTAATATGGCAGTTGTCGAACTTGAATAAAAATCAAATTACAGACACAATGGCATAGGGAAAACAAAAAATAGTTTACAAGAGAACAATACAAGCACAATGAAATAATAGGGCTATATATTAAAATACACCTGAAGCATTTTCAGCAAACACTTTAGACAGGTATCTTTTCTGAGCAAATCCTAAACTGTTTCACCAATTTCTGTGCCAATTGGGACAGCAGTGATTACTCCCCAGAACAGCTTCCAACTGTCCAGAGTGAGTGACATATTTAAAAGATTAAATTGAATATTTGCCACAAAGATTTTAGATATCACCGCAACCCCACTCCGCAACATGCAGTTTGTGAGAACTCAACCTTGCAGGTACTGCACCATGTCTTCTCTGTAATCATCATCATCTATTTATATAGCGCCACTAATTCCGCAGCGCTGTACAGAGAACTCACTCACATCAGTCCCTGCCCCATTGGAGCTCACAGTCTAAATTCCCTAACATACACACACATACACAGACCAAGAGATACTAAGGTCCATTTAGTAGCAGCCAATTAACCTACCAGTATGATTTTGGAGTGTGGGAGGAAACCGGAGCACCCGGAAGAAACCCACGCAAACACGGGGAGAACATACAAACTCATGATCCCAGTGCTGTGAGGCAGAGGTGCTAACCACTAACACACCGTGCTGCCCCACAATAGTAATAAGCAGAAAATATGTAAACAGAGCTGAGTTATTTTCGAACACAATCGCTGGATGCACAAAAACCTTGGTCTGTCCTCTCATAATGCTGCTTGCTTTTCAGATCTATTGCATTGATGAGGTGAATAAATCCAGCTGCAGCATTAGCATGATGAGCACTCATGACTTGCAGGTATCCCCGGCGTAAGATCCTAATATCCCCAGAGTTATGAAGTTAGAGGTAGGGGGTGGGCAGAGTGTGAACACTTTCCTCTCTATGGAAGAGTCACACCAATGCGCCTGGTTTTCTGGAACAGTACGGAGCAAGATTATTGTAATGGGGTAGATAGGGCAGAGCCATTGCGCTACCACAAAAGTATTTGATTTCTGCACCAGCTCAGAGATGGATGATATTGGGTCCTGTCCTACACTTTTGACATTCCTAAACACTATTCCCCTTCCCCCCCACTGCAACCCTGGACCAGCCATAGAGCTTGACAGCAGGGACTCATTTCCACTGTAACTGTGTGACCACCAGCAAAGGGTGGCCTGCTCTATTGAAAACAGTATGTCCTCCCTCATAGACAATCAGCAAATCAGATAGATATAAATTAAGTTATCATTTGCACGCATCACACAAGACAGACATGTGACTGTAATATAAGAAGAAGCACAAAGGAGATGTTAGGACAGAGGCAAAGCCACAGCATGCAAATACTGTAAGTGTATAAAAAACTGTCATCATCAATATATCATTAAATATGGGACAACTTTAGTTAGGGGCAAATCCAGCTATAGAGAGCAAATTAGAACTGGGCAAATCATGCAAAGGGTGCACATGCATTGTTGTAGCTTTTGTCATGCAGGGACAATTTGAATATTGTAAATACCGGACAGCTTTATTTTCACACTGCAACTAAGAGTTGTGCTAGAAAGAGCCCCATTCTCAAATCTAAACCTGTCCGCATATTTTAAATACCCCCCATGCCCCTCCTGGAGCGCAACATATTTTTTACAAGGTGCACAATTGCACCTTCTAACTCAATTTACTAAATGAGGCTCAGCATGAAGTGGGGGAATCAGGCACTCCTGATTGAAAGCAAGCAGTATGACAGGATTTCCAGTAGTATTTATTAGAGTTCTTCCTTATAACACCACCGTAGGCCACAACTGAGAATCTATAATATAAATGTCTAGTGGCGTGTGTTAGTCTGTCTGTGTGTGTGTGTGTGTGTGTGTGGAAAAAATAAAACCAAGCTGCAGCACCACCTGCTGGGCGGAGTTAAGAAAGGGCTGAAATTTGGTATACTAAGATGTTTTTAATTTGTTAATTTAATTTGTTAATTGTTAAAAGTGTTTATAAAGATTTAAAAAAAATATATATATATTTCTTGAAGGAGAAGTGCCAGTTGGGAGTGGCTGGTGGTTGCCGGGGGTGACAGTGGGGAGTGGTTGGTGGTTGAGGCCTGGGCTATGGCCCAAATGCATGACAAGAACCTTTTTAACACCTTAAGTAGCTTGATTTGACTAGAATGCATGAGTATCATGCACGGGTTAACTTGTGGCATTATAAAGAGGGTGACATATGATGGACCTTTTAATAAAAAAAATTTGTGCAAAGAATATACCTGGTGATACACGAAGATGGTGTTATATGGATTATGGTATAAAAAGGAGAAATGTAGAAACCTTTAATGGATTCTAAAACAGAATAGATAAAAAAAATCTCCCAATATGGTGTCTATTCTCTTCACCCCTCTCCGCCACCAATGATAACAGGCTGCTAGTGACAATATATGGTTAAACTGTTCCCTGGTACAATACTGTACCAGGGAACAGTGTCATTACGTTCTCAAGCACCCAACTGACAATATTCTGTATTCAAAATGAACTCTGTATTCCCTAACTCAAAATCCACATTTGGTTTCTGCCGGAACAATTACAAGTGATCTAACATTACTGAAGTCCAGTGGAAAATAGGATCAGTTTACTTGTGGATCTTTCTGCCCCTTTTCCTCCACCCCCCTCCCCTCGAAAAAAAACAAAAACAAAAATGTCTCCCACCTAATTCATAAAGATAACTAACACTGCATTATTAACAGTAAACAGTGTACATGAATGTAATACAAAGTATGTAAATAGTATACAGAATGGATGTGTTCCCAATCTGAACCTCCACATCCCCAAGCTAATTTCTGTGAGCACACCAATGGCTGTATAAACACTTACTTCTACTCTAAACATGTGTACACACAGATGTTTATATATATAAATATATATATATATATATATATATATATATATATATATATATATATATATATATATATATACACATACATACATACTGTGGTACTAAACTAAAATGTGTATCTTTATTATTAAGCACTATAACTTCGCACCTTCAATCTACTAAAAACAGGTACTTTATATTTTGGGGTAATTTACTTGGATTTTATGTGAAAGTGAGAATGGAAAGCATTTACTTTTGTGCGTGTATTTTTCTCAATGCATGTCTATGATGCAAATATAATAACTACAAACACAACTACTTAATCCAGAATGCTGGTAACGAATATAAAATCTGCTTCTTTACACATAATTAACAAATAAGTTGTACCTAATAAAGTTCCCCCTGAGTGTATGTGCTAGCTGTGTATTTTATTCAATGTGTTAGCTTTATTTTATTTATTTATTTTTAAATATGTATTAGCTGCATACTGATAAGTGTATCTTATTCAGGGCCGTAACAAGGGCAGTGCCCAGGGCACCCGCCATTTGCCCCAAGACCAAGCATACCACTTACACACACCACCTGCACGACTCCCAGATGAAAGCTACAACCATAGAGAGAGGCTTCCAGCGCCTGACTCCCTTCAGCTGACGAGACATAATGATGTCACTCTGCTTTCGCTGGAGAAGAGCAAAAAGAAGCCAGCAAGGAGAAAATACAGAGACACCCTAAGGTAAGTTAAAATATTGGGAGTAATAGGTAATAGGGGCACCAGGACAAGTTAGCTATTTAGTTTTCGCAGATGAGGTGTTGAAAGTACATCTAGAGAAACCTAAGTATGAATGAATGAGTCTGCTTGCATAGCTACAGGCCGACTGTGTAACATATTCAGTACTACTCCAGTGGTTTAACCTTCTATTGTTATGTACATTTAATAAAAAAAATCCTTTTTTTAGCATTCACATAAATTCTGCTACATAATATATGATTTTTATATCTCATTATTTTTGTTGCATCAAGTTCTTTCTAGTATATTGCATTTTTTTTTTGTTGCAATATTTAAAATATGTTATACATCACCATGCGCTATCCTTTCATGTTTATTTATGTGTATGTAAAGGATTGGCAGAGGTGGTGTTAGCTAAATTATTGAAGTGTATATATTTGTAAAACTGTCGAGTGGAATGCTTTGGTACACTACATAGTTTTATGGGAGAAACTGAAGATAATGGTCGGGAAGAGTCTGGAGCAGAATTTAATAACATGTAGAGGATTATTGCACAACAAAGATACTGCCAATTGCATCTTCTATTTTTCTGTTTGAATTACAATCTGGACTATAAGAAAGATTCGATGGCATTTTTAAAGAAATAGCATAGGTTTTTTGAAGGATTTATAATGAAATACTTTACAAGGAAAATAATAGGAATACAAATATAGAAATCCATACTTCACACCCAAACACTTTGTCATTTGTTGAGAGGGGATGAGGGTTGGAGAGAAGGGGGGGATTCATTGTGGTGAATACTATGCTATAAAATGAAATAAAATATACAAATATTATAGCGCTTAATGGTTAACCTGATAAAACAAGCAGTAAAGAGAGACATTTTTGTTCTACTAAATTGATATTAGGGCTGATTGACTTTCTGACTTTCTATTAGATGGGAATGGTATTAATTTAGTGGCAGGGCTGGTGGTTGAGGTGGGGAAATAGGTTAAATTATTAAATGGGAATGTTTATAATTTAATGTTGGGGCTGGTTGGGCGAAATAGGCTTATTTATTTTAAATGTAAACATTATTAATTTAATTTTAGGGTTGTTTGGGGCAGGGTGGCCTAGAGTGTTTACTCATTGCTTTGCTTTCAGGGCCAACGATTTCAGGATCTTGCAAAGCAGCAACTGAGCTTAAGACACCAGCAGCACCACCATGTAGTCAAAACTGCAAGAACAGGTAGGAAAGCGCAGCAAAGTGTTGGAGAATGGTCTAGCATTTATAAAGGACTATGCACTGCTGTTGGGACCAGCTACCATCTACTCACACCAATATACGGGAGGGGTGGGGGGAGCTAGTGTTCACTTTCAACCAAGGCACTAAAATGTCTAGTTACGTCTCTGACCTTATTAAATAAGAGTCAGCTGTGTATTTATTAAAGTCTCCAGAATACATATTTTGCTTTCAAACTAAAGTACTATCAGTATTATATGTTATTTATTTAAGCTATTTTATTTGTGCAATTTATATTTACATTTTGGTATTGTTTTCTTAATAAAGCTGTGGCTGCTTTAACTAATATCCTGTCTTGTTTGTTGAAAACATCTCATGTTTCCACATGTGTTCACAACACCAACTGAAGCTGGACCAGTGGTGAAGTTACCACCACTGCAGTAACTATGAGGCCCTTAGGGGAGGAGATCCGGTCATGCCAGGTCACTGTGCACTGCTCTCAGCCCTTATTGTGCCAATCTTGTGCATGTTTAGAAGAGCAGAGCGGGGGCCTCTGTGGGTGAATGTGCCAGTCTGGCACATGCTCAACGGAGTCCCAGTGAGGGCTTCTCTGCACATTCACTGAACCCGCACATGCTGTGCAGCATGGTGGCCTAGTGGTTAGCACTTCTGCCTCACAGCACTGGGGTCAAGAGTTCGATTCCCAACCATGGCCTTATCTGTGTGGAGTTTGTATGTTCTCCTCGTGTTTGTGTGTGTTTCCTCCGGGTGCTCCGGTTTCCTCCCACACTCCAAAAACATACTGGTAGGTTAATTGACTGCTATAAAAATTGACCCTAGTCTCTGTCTGTTTGTCTCCCTCTCTGTCTGTCTGTGTCTGTGTGTGAGTGTGTGTCTACATTAGGGAATTTAGACTGTAAGCTCCAATGGGGCAGGGACTGATGTGAATGAGTTCTCTGTACAGCGCTGCGGAATTAGTGGCGCTATATAAATAAATGATGATGATGATGATGAAGAGGCCTGGGAGGAAGCTGCATCATCAGGCTCGCCTCTTACCCAAATTTTGCTATGGACTTGCAGTGTTCCTCTCATAGGCTGGACTATTCTATATCATTTACTGAAGAGCATAATCAACAAATGAATATATAGTACAGTAATAACATTGAAAAAAATATCAGCAGTTTATTCTATTTGTTTATAAATAGCTCTTTTTATTACTGTCAGAAATACAATTACAGAGATTGGGTAGATGTAGAACACACTTTCTAAAACAAGAGAGAATGGCTCATTTAACTGAAGGAGGGCTGTGACCTTGTAGCAATAAAAACACATTCAATTACACTGTTTCAAACTTGCAACAGTTGTTCAGTGAATCACCATATAGGATCACTCATTTCAAGCACAACTTGGTCTTTTGAAACACCGGAAAAAAGGGGTATAAGACTACGTTTGCAAATCAACACAAAGTCCTACGTCACCACTCTTTAGGATCACATTTTTATTCATTTAAATTTTCACTTTTAAAATACTGCAAAATATATACCCACTGATTTTAGATGTGTTTTATAATTATAGGGAAAACACATGAAACGCAGACACCTTCAATTTGAGCTTAATATGTGTTTTTAATCATTTTTGTAGACATTCCACAGAAATGGTACAAGTCATTGATACATTTTATCTATGAACTTCACTGATACAAAAAAGTTAATTGGATCCCCACATAAGACTCAGTTTTATCAATGAACCTCATTACTAAAACTAAGCTATTGAGTCCCTACCTGGGACCTAGTTGCATCTAATCAGATTGTCTTTCTCGCACTCTGATCAGTCAGGGCAAACTGCTCTGTATGGTTAGTTGCTGACAGGCCCCATGGCCTATCATTCATGTCAGAGTCCCGCAAGCAGCAATTCAGCTTGCTAATGTTTTTTTTCTTTGCTATGGACTTACCTGAAAAACTAGAAGAAGAGGATCCCTTTGAAATTAGGCGATTAATAAAGTGGTGACCGAAGGAGTGAATATTTATTTCAAGTAATGGATTTTTGAAATGTTGTGTGTGGGCTTTTTTTTACATATCAACATGGCACTACAGGTCCCAGCCGGCCCATGTTACAGGTCATGCTGTCGCTTGTAGATCTACATGCCACAGTATGCTCTGACAGCCATGAGTACACCGGCACTGCTAGTAGGTATGTAACTCATTTCATTTATAATATATTAAAATCTGTTTTTTATTCATATCTGAATGTTTCTTCCCACTAACAGTGTGTTTTAGTATAGAAGGGAACAAAAAGGTTTTAAAGTTGCAGTGACAGTAGATTATACATCTGTTTTATAAGGTACATTTATATTTCGTACACGGGAATGTCACCTAAAATTAACAAAGTGCAAAACTATGAAAAATTATATAACAATTAAAACAAGTATTTCTATTTTATTAAGAAGCTACACAATTCTCCTAATCAACAAGTGAACAAATAAAATGACACAAAAAACCCCACAACAATTTAATAACAGGCTTAAGGGAATAGATGATTGGCAGGAAGCACAAGGAATACTTGGTAAGATAAAATAAAGCCCATTGGTTGTGTAATATAAAACAGATCAATGAAAAGCTGTACTTATAGTTTCAACTCGTCATCTACCCGCAGAACATGCACATTGGTAGGTGACTAATACCTGGCGTATCTTGCGGATGATGCTGAGTGAACAGTTGCCTTAGTTGGGTGTGACTCTGCATGGCACGATTATTTTACGCACAAAGTACCATTTCTTTCCTTCTCTAATTCTCCACAGAATCATGTAAACATCAATTATGAATTAGTCCCTTTCAAATACTGTTAAGTACATATATTAGCAGACACTGTGGCATCCCGATTCTGTCTTGTGCGTCTTGGGTAGACAACCTTGCTTGAAAAAATGTTAAATATCCAATGTTTTCACTGAAGGAGTTAAAGAGACAAGCAAGGGGACATGTTTGGCACAGGACTGTACGTGTTTTTACCTCTAGCTTGATGCTGAGCTCAAGCGTCTAACCTGAAGCATGACCTGACAGCAACACTTAAACACCACTGTGCCGTACACTAGATCACGTCAGTGTGTTGTCACAGTAAAGGACCATTCATGGACAAGCTGTAACATTCTCTGCAATGTTTACCAGTCTGAGAGCTTTTCTTACAATTTGGGCAGCCACCCTCTCCTCTAAGGACATTTGGCAGAGAAAAGATGATGTGACTGTACACAAAGCCTGCCCTTTTTAGGTAAAAAAAAAAACTGTGAACCAGTAAAATACATGACTTTTCTGAGGGGTCTGGAAAGAATAGAAAATGATCCATCCTTCAATCCCCACTAAAGTGAGTGCTTTCCATTTTACTGCAGTTACATTCTGCTCACATTTTACTTCAAACATAAACAACTTTTATTGGGCTAAGGCAGGGGTAGGCAACCTGCGGCTCTCCAGGTGTTGTGAAACTACACATCCCAGCATGCTTTTCCACCTATCTGCTGGTTATCTACTGGCAAAGAATGCTGGGACTTGTAGTTTCACAACACTTGGAGAGCCGCAGGTTGACTACCCCTGGGCTAAGGGGAGACAGTGCTGTGACAAGTATGAACAAATATTTTGAAGTGTTCAACTATATAGCTTACCAAAATGTGTATTACAGCTCCTGACATTTATAAACCAAATGGTTTAATGGATAATTATTGCCGTGTCAAATGAACATACTTGCCGGCCGTCTCGGAATGTCCGGAGGCCCCCGAATTACAGGGAATCCCCCAGGACTTCCGGAAGAGCAAGCACTCTTCCAGATACCAGGATGCAATTTGCGCCATCAAGTCCCCCAGCAGAAAATCGAAATATGTGACAGGGGGCAATTTGCCCTTTCACACTTGCCACCTGACCTCCCCTTCACAAAAAATTGGCAAGTATGCATATAAATAATATCATTAATAAGTAAAGCAGTGAATCATCAGTCTAACATTCACAGAAAATGTACAGTGGGTCAAATTATGAGGCAGCATGAAGCATTAATTACAAAAGAAGAGTTTTTCCCAGAGATGCATTAATTGGCACCCATCATTTGTAGAGAAATTTTTCACAAATGCACTGTTTTTATGGAACCTATCTACTGTATGTAATTTCCATAGCTGCATACATCATACTGATAATACCTGTCTTAGTGTCTGCTACCAGTACGTTTTACACTGAATAGAATGAATGGATGGCACTATACATGTAATACTGCAGGTAACACAATAGAGGAGGCAATTTCTGAAGTGTATTCATGCTAAAAACCAAATATCTTTCTCTCACACATTGCCTATTATGTCTCTTTCAAGTGGCATAGATTCATTCCTAAAATTTTAATGATGTTAGTCATCCATTATCTAACCCTAATGTTAAGCTTACGTTATCTATGGTATTTAAAAGTAATTGAAGAAAAATGGGGTAAAAATGCTATTAATCGGCAACAATGAATTAATGTTGTTAGTAAGTATTTTCTAATTATTTTTAGATTTCCGCAGAGATCAAAATCATGAGAATTCTACTGGTAATAACAGTAACAATTAAAGAGAAATCACAAGGGTTTTGAGGTGGGCGTACGTCTGTTTGCTTAGCGTAAAATACACAAGTTTGCACTGTGCATGTACACAGAAAAAATGTATGCTTACATGCATATGCAGATTTGGTACTTGCTGCTATTTAAGTCTAGATATTAGAAGCTGGGGGATGAAAGGGGTGTTCAAATTTGCCATTTCTAATGGCTTCAGACAGGGATGCCCCTTGTCCCCTCTCATTTATATATTGGCCATTGGCGGAATGCGTACGCCGCTCCATTGCTTGCCAGGACTTTAGCCTTCGGGGAACCGACCACAGTCTTTGTCTGTTTGCGGACAATGTGCTTCTCTTTGGGGCATATTCAATTAGCTTTCGGATTCGCGGTAACGCGCCGGAACAGCCGCGAAACGTAATACACGGTACCGCAATAACGTGGATTTTCGTTCGCAGCCCATAGGGTTGTGAACGAAAATCCGCGTTAATGCGGTACCGTAATACCCGCAAGAACGTGCACTTTTCGCGGTAACGCGCGTTACCGCGAATCCGAAAGCTAATTGAATATGCCCCTTTGTGTCCAGCCCGGAGACCTCATTACTGGAAATTATATAAAATTCTAGACGATTATAGCCAAGCATCGTATTACAAGTTAAACACTACTAAAACTGAACCTCCCCCCATTAACCTCCCACTAGACTCCTTGACCCGCTTGAAGTGCCGATTTAAATATGCCTTGAAAGAGCCCTCACTTTCCTTCCTGGGGATACACATCCTGGCGAACATCTCTGACATGTTCAATATTAATTATCTGCTGTTAGCCTAGCTCACCAAAATTATCAACCTCTTGGATGTATTATGAGGTCTCCTGGCTGGGTAGGCTGGCTGCGTTCAAAATGATGTTACTCCCTAAACTTATGTATGTTTTTAGAAAAATCCCATACCTGCTCCCAAAGAGGTTTATGGACGCGCTTCATTCCCTTATACTTAGATACAACTGGAAAGGCAAACGCTCCCGACTGTCCTTTGCCTGAATGGCCCTGCTCAGGAGACAAAGTGGGCTTGCCCTACCTAATCTGGTAAAATACCAAGAGGCGTGTATTATATCCCAGTTTCGGGATTGGACTCTTCCAGCTCACCACAAGCCCTGGGTCGACCTGGAGCATGCCCATCAGCCCTCCTTTCTTACAGAAGATCTCATTTGGCTCCCTGGCTTCTTGAGACCTCATCTCCCCCATTCCCCCTTCTCCATCCGGGATGCACTTAGAGTTTGGGAAAGGACAATGGGAACCTCCACAGATTTTGTACCCCAGCCAGAAATCTCTCCCTTTCCAGTGTTTCCAAGATTATCCCTGACTTTGACCTATCCAGCTGGCTCTCCGAAAGCTTCCACTCCCTAGCACATTTATTTGGCGCTGAGGGTCTTTGGTGCTTTGCGCACTTGCAGGACAACTTCCCTCTAAAGACTTTTACAAGTACCTGCAGCTGCTTCACTGGATCAATGACCTTTGTCGGACCCACCCGTTAAGTCAACCCCTGCCCTTGCTCTGTACCAAATTGACTAGAGGCAACAACAAAGGAGGCATCACCTTTTGGTATCTGCACTTGACCATTCTCCCTGTTACGCCTAAACACACCTCTCAAACAAAGTGGGAATCCAACCTTGATCTACCTCTCTCCTCAGCTCAATGGGATCACATCTATAATAATGGTAGCTGTGTCCCTTGCTATCTAGTGAAGACAGGAAGTGGGGCAGCCTCCAGCTGTCCGCATCACTCTACTGAGCATATACAGACAGTAAGTTCAACATTAAACCAGCATAAGTATACGGTAGAACCCGAAGGGTCTGCAATAAACATTAGGAAATATGGTCTGATCTGAGAGATGAGTAGGAAATATGGTCAGAGAGCAATTGTATATTGTGAGAGGTGGACAAAAATAACTGCTGAATGTGTGCACATTTCTGATCTTTGATATACTGAATACAGTTAAATATCAAATTTGTGTGTTAAGTTCATGAAAATTGCAAATTAAACATATCACATGTTTAAATTTATGGCAGTATGATGGTAAAGTTTAGTGCAAAAAATGAGCACAAGTGACTAAAGAGAAAATTGTTAAAAACTAGTATGCAACAGCGCCACCCCACACCTTATTTGGAGGCGCTGCGGACCCTTTGTGGCGCCTTATAAGTCAAAGATAATAATAATACTAATAATAATAATAGTAACAAAAGTACAGCCAGGGAAATCAGTGAACCTTGCGAATCATATCCTATTTTGGGAAAAAGAAAATGTATTAATTTTAATGAAGGGGATGGTGAGGAGCCTGTTTTAATCTCTGCAATAGCTCATAAATTATAGTTTTCAGAGATTAGGTGGGGGGGGGATACTGTCCCACCCTGATTTTTTGCTACATACTCCAATAAAACTCTCCCACATACTAGTAAGCAAATATATATCCATTGTGCAGATACAATGGTTTCAGCTATTGGAGATAACGTAGAACTGCATCCAGTGCAGACAATTTCTGTTCCTAATGATAAGGTGTCATGAATTACCCTATGAGATACATTATCAGACGTGTTGTTGACGTGAGTTTCACCTACAGCAACCCCCTTTATCATGGATCTGGATATGTTCGCTGGTACTTGGTTGTCCCCAGGACTTAATCCAGAGTAGTGATAACTTAACTCAGGTAGGTGGGCACCACAAAGGACATGACAGCAGGATGCTGAGTAGAGATCTCTATGACAACAGGGATGCAGGATACACATGGACCAGAATATAGTGAGTTGCAATAAAATGTAGTACCAAGCTCCACCAGTATGACAGTTTGGCAGTGTAGAGTGGAGAATGGAGCTGGGGAGCAACACAGCGCAAGGGAAGGTGCCGGAGCAAGATCGAGCTGTCAATCTGTATGGTTAAACACCACTGACACAAGTGCGTCTGATGGAGCTAATAGCGGGCACCAAGATCCTGCGGCTGAGTGGTAGTCTCACAGATGATTGACACAGTCAAACAACAGGCAAAGGGTCAGTACAGGGACCAATATACTTTGTTGGGCTCACAAGCAAAAGGTCTATCCAGGCAGCGATCAGGGGTGGTCAGGTCACTGGCAGAGGTCAAAACCGAATATTAGACAGGAGCAGAATATTATCAGGAACAGGAGCACGGAGAAGCAAGCGTGTGAACGCTATAACCAGCAACGGCACAGTGAAACTGAGAGGTATTTAAAGCAATAGTAGCCAATCAGTGCAGGTGTCAGGTTGAGCAGCAGGTGAGTGGAGTTCATGTGCTCACACTCAGGCCGACAACAATACTGCAGCAGCTAAAATAAAAACAGCAATTACCTGCTGCTCTTAACATGAGGCAGGCATAAGAATAGAGTACTTAAAGTCAGGAATTATGCCATGCATTGTCCTTGGAGTAGATCTGAATTTCTTTCTATTATCACTGATTTCTCTGATTCTAGGAAAGAATTAGCTAAATGTCAAACATTTATTAAAAATCTGTGGAATCCACACCAACCACCTAATAAAGATTGGCGGATAATGTTGAGGGCTTGTCTCCCTTCCAATACTGATATTCCAAATTTTATCAAAAATAGTCAACTTGAAGAGGACAGAATTCTGACTGATGAGGACAATCAGACAAATATAAAGAACATGAATGTTCAACTAAGTGTATACTTTCCTGTGGTGATTAATTGGCACAAAATAATTACCAATAAACAATAGGATAGTGAAAGTGATGCAGATTACTTTGCAAGGGAAATGTCAGACAAGAATTCACACTGGAATTCAAGAAATCAAAACTGTAGAGGTATAGCCCTCTGAAAGCCTGCTCTCAGTCATGATAAAAATATTGCCAGGCAGAAAGAAAGGCAGAGTGAAAAGTTAATGACAGTAAATATACAAGCTTAATAGGAGCAACGTTCATACAGCGAAAACAGGAGTATACAGTAAATGTTATAACTGCTGCAGCACGGTGGCTTAGTGGTTAGCGCTTCTGTCTCACAGCTCTGGGGTCATGAGTTTGATTCCCGACCATGGCCTTATCAGTCTGGAGTTTGTATGTACTCCCACAATCCAAAACCTAGTAGGTTAATTGGCTTCTATTAAATTGACCTTAGTCTCTTATAGCGTGTGTGTATATTAGGGAATTTAGATTGTAAGCTCCAATGAGGCAGGGACTGATGTGATTTCTCTGTACAGCGCAACAAAATTAGTGGCGCTATATAAATAGAAGATGATGATGATGAGGCTAATGAACTGTGGGAGAAAAGGGGATTGTGCTAGAAGTTGCATCCAGGATAAGAAGCCCTTCCCTTCTCGTGCAGATAACAGGAGAGAGGTCAGCGTCAGGGACAAACTCAATCAATGGCAGCAAATGTCATGGTTACTCATGCTAATATCTGAAATCTGGGACACACCTGTAATCTACAGATGGTTAAATTCACCAATAAAGAACCAAGAACGCTTCCAGTATTATTTATGCAGCGCTCGCACATTGCGAACACTAGTTATAAATAATATCACTTCTCATACACCAAATAGCAAGTCCAGAGATGTCGTAAAAGAACCGGTTTATACAGGTCTAGAGGCGGGAGCCTGAAGAATGACACCTGACCACCTCAAGGAACAATGACCAGAAGAATCAACCAATGGGACGTAAAGTACTTGAAAGGTTATGACCAAACAACCTATGAATGTGTACCTTAATACTGTAACTGTCTATATTTGTGATGTCACTGCTTTTTACAACTGCACAGTGTATACATTTTTCACCTCTGGCATTGGAAGCCAAAGCATTCTGATAGAAGCTCGGGTTAGTGCTAACAGCGCAAGTGTATGCATGCCAAAACTCTGCCTTGTAATATCTTGCGAATAAAACCTATGTGCTTTGGAGCCACAGGGATTGCATAGGAGAATCTTTATTGCTAAAGATATACACGGACGTAACAACGGTAACCCTTTGATAGAGAAAGAGAAGTCCTATCTCTGATAAAACACTAGTTTTCACCATATACAATGTTTTTTATTCCTTTTAGGAAATAGAACACATAGCGATAAAAAAGTTTGTTTTATCTGTGTGTTCTGCAGCAACCAAGAAGAGGCGATCACTCCCTATATGTTAACCTGTTCTTCAACATCATAAGAGTGGGTGCTATGATGTTAGAAAGGGGTTAGAGCTTTTTAATGTGACATTAATTACATTTAAAAAACAATACCTGACACCTTTCTTAATACATGTATATTGCAAGGTGCAAGGCATTCATTTAATGTATCATCCCATCATGCGTAGGGTCAATAATTTATCTACTACAGGTAGAAGAATGGACCACAGTTATTTTGAGAGCAACCTAATTCTAGGGTACTTTTGGCAGGAGCTATAAAGGTTAAGGAGTCTATACCAATTGGTGAACATACAAATTGCCAGTGTAAATGCTGGCAAAAGGAAAAAGGGCTGTGACCATATTGTTTGCTGAACTAAGACTCAATATATTCCTCTGAAGAACCTTATTGGTCAGAAAATCAGTCTTGTTCTGACTAACTCAAAAATTAGATCCAGAATTTGATTGATCTCATACCATCTCAAAAGGACCGATTTAGGCCTATTTTCCAAGCAGCAAAATCCCAAACAAAAATCTTCCCCTGCAATACTGGAGCTCTCTGTGACAGACCATGACATGTGCTTATCAAAGAACAGTTGCTGTCAAACTGCTGGGATTCTTTCCCATCCCCGAACTTACTTAGACCAGACCCCTGAAGGAGAGTCCTAACTGATGTTATTCATCTGCACGAGGAAAGTCTTTACATCAGTCCCATGAGAGAGTTCTGGTTTGAATATGATAACAACACTGGGTAAGAGCTGCTGACTATAGCTGCTAAAAAATTTAATCACTGACTTCTACGCTGCGACACAAATAATATCCATCTGGCTTCTGGCTATAAAGTTAGATGTCAAGACGCTCAAAAATTATTATTTATTATTTTTTATGATTAACATCTATTCACAGAATATCTGAGGAGATGGTGCTGGACTTAAATCTCCATCTATAAGAGTAGAGGTTCCATGGACTGTTGCCCATTGTTATATGGTCTTTATAAGGGTGCTAGTAAATGATTTTAGCACAGAGAAAAAATCATTACTATCCGAGTTTGCTCAGTTCAGGTGTGGCATCATTCATTATAAGTTGGATTATATGAAAATTACAGCAAACTGTGTTTTACTATTTAATATTATTTTTTATACAATTTTTTATTATGTGTTTATAATAATAAAATTATTTTATTCAGATTTCACTGTCTTGGTATCTCAATATTGAAATGGGTCAACTACACTGCTGTTTTCTGGGGGTTTTTTATTGACAGTTTTTTGCTTATTGCAAAAAGTGGGGATTCACACATCCCCTATACAGCTGTGTTTTTGATCCCACTTTTGTATTAATTATTATTAGGCATTGTCCATGTAAAAGATGGATTTCTTCCTTACTTTCAATTATTATATGTGTTTTATACAATTTAGACCTATAGCGCACCATAGGACTGTGGGGATTTTTTGCTATACTTTTCGCAGACTCCTGTCTGCGGTTATTGATGTCAAATTGTAAACAGAGATACCCAGTCATGTTGATTATAAGAGGAAACGCATCTCAAGAAACATTCTAGAATTTGGTCAGTCTTTTATGTAAGGCCACAGGTCTTTGGGTGGCAGGATGAAGACTGACAAAGGGAGATGCCCTTCCTTAGTAAAAAATACATTTCAAAATTTGGATATACTGTAAATTGGAAGGTGCCAAAT
This sequence comes from Mixophyes fleayi, assembly GCF_038048845.1. Taxonomy (NCBI): domain Eukaryota; kingdom Metazoa; phylum Chordata; class Amphibia; order Anura; family Limnodynastidae; genus Mixophyes; species Mixophyes fleayi. The sequence goes on along the minus strand of NC_134404.1, from coordinate 128,299,869 downwards.
GTTTTTAATAAAGATTTTAGCTAACCTACAGATGATGGTAATTTTTTTAGGGGAACCAGATGAGATTGCTTGTAGAAGTGGCATCCTACAAGTGGTTAGCACTTCTGCCTTACAGCACTGGGGACATGAGTTCAATTCCCCACCATGGCCTTATCTGTGAGGAGTTTGTATGTTCTCCCCATGTTTGCGTGGGTTTCCTCCGGGTGCTCCGGTTTCCTCCAAAAAAACATACTGGTAGGTTAATTGGCTGCTAACAAAATTGACCCTAGTCTGTCTGTGTGTCTGTGTCTTAGGGAATTTAGACTGTAAGCTCCAATGGGGCAGGGACTGATGTGAGTTCTCTGTACAGCGCTGCGGAATTAGTGGCGCTATATAAATAAATGGTAATAATAACAATACCTCTCGAGGGACGGAACTCAACAATTAGATGTTTTGCCATATGTGATCATGGGTTTGGTAGGGATGAGTAAGCACTGTAAAAGACCATAGGACAAGGAATGAGGTATGTCGCTCCACCCCAAATTAAATTATATAATTATGCTTCACACTTGGTATATCTCCAAGATTTGAGAGCAGGCCCGGACTGGGTGGCAGACTTGGCAGCAGGCCCGGACTGGGCGGCAGACTTGTAGGGGACAGTGCTGTGAGAAGCCTCGAAGGGGGCAGCGCTGTGAGAAGCCTCGGAGGGGACAGCGCTGTGAGAAGCCTCGGAGGGGACAGCGCTGTGAGAAGCCTCGGAGGGGACAGCGCTGTGAGAAGCCTCAGAGCAGACAGCGCTGTGAGAAGCCTCAGAGCAGACAGCGCTGTGAGAAGCCTCAGAGCAGACAGCGCTGTGAGAAGCCTCAGAGCAGACAGCGCTGTGAGAAGCCTCAGAGCAGACGGCACCAAGTGGTAACTCTGGCTGAACCGCATAGAGTAGCAACTCGGGCTGAACCGCATAGAGTAGCAACTCGGGCTGAACCGCATGGACAGGCAAGTCGGGCTGAACCGCATGGACAGGCAACTCGGGCTGAACCGCATGGACAGGCAACTCGGGCTGAACCGCATGGACAGGCAACTCGGGCTGAACCGCATGGACAGGCAACTCGGGCTGAACCGCATGGACAGGCAACTCGGGCTGAACCGCATGGACAGGTAACTCTTCTGGAGCAGACTGGAGGGACAGGAACCCTCTGGAGCAGACTGTAAGGGCAGCGCCCCCTCTGGAGCAGACTGTAGCTCAGGAACAGAGACAGCGGCTGAAGACTCGGGACTGGAGGCAGTGGCTGAAGACTCGGAACTGGAGACAGCGGCTGAAGACTCGGAACTGGAGACAGCGGCTGAAGACTCGGAACTGGAGACAGCGGCTGAAGACTCGGAACTGGAGACAGCGGCTGAAGACTCGGAACTGGAGACAGCGGCTGAAGACTCGGAACTGGAGACAGCGGCTGAAGACTCGGAACTGGAGACAGCGGCTGAAGACTCGGAACTGGAGACAGCGGCTGAAGACTCGGAACTGGAGACATCGGCTGAAGACTCGGAACTGGAGACATCGGCTGAAGACTCGGAACTGGAGACAGCGGCAGGAGACTCAGGACCGGACACAGCAGCAGGAGACTCAGGACCGGACACAGCGGCAGGAGACTCAGGACCGGACACAGTGGCAGGAGACTCAGGACCGGACACAGTGGCAGGAGACTCAGGACCGGACACAGTGGCAGGAGACTCAGGACCGGACACAGTGGCAGGAGACTCAGGACCGGACACAGTGGCAGGAGACTCAGTACCGGACACAGTGGCAGGAGACTCAGGACCGGACACAGTGGCAGGAGACTCAGGACCGGACACAGTGGCAGGAGACTCAGAGCAAGAGGCAGATGATGGCACCTTGGAGCAAGAGGCAGATGATGGCACCTCGGCACAGGAGACAGAGGCTGGCACCTCGCAACAGGAGACAGAGGCTGGCACCTCGCAACAGGAGACAGAGGCTGGCACCTCGCAACAGGAGACAGAGGCTGGCACCTCGCAACAGGAGACAGAGGCTGGCACCTCACAACAGGAGACAGAGGCTGGCACCTCGCAACAGGAGACAGAGGGAGTTGGCGCCTCAGGACAGGCGGGTGGAGCTGGCGCCTCAGGACAGGCGGCTGGAGCTGGTGCCTCAGGACAGGCGGCTGGAGCTGGCGCCTCAGGACAGGCGGCTGGAGCGGGCAGATTGGGTCTCTTCCCAGAAAACAGGAATGGTGGAGCATAAACAGATTTGGAATGCAGAGAGGAAACAACAGGAGATGGTTCAGTAAGCTGACGTGGTCTACGGATAGGACAGTCCTGCAAGAAATGTGCATTGCTGGCACAGTAGAGACACAACTTGTTTGTTATTCTGCGTTGTCGCTCCTCTTCGGTCAGATGGGGGCATGGACCACCTGTGAACTGGGAATTAGTTACCCCATAGTTCTTAGAAAACAGCAAATTTGTAGAAGCACTTTTAAGAGGTGCTATTTGCAGAGGTTCATCAGCAGAGAAGGTGGATTGAGACAGATCAGCAGCTTCTGAATTAGGAGAGACAGAATCTGCCAGTCTCCTGAGTGGGTCCATAAGCAAAGTGGAAAATTTAGCCAGCTGGGAGCGTAACAGGATTATGTCCATTTATAAAGCCTGTAGCTGTGGCAATTCAAAAGCTGGTAAGGCAGACATGTTCCAAAAGTAAACGAAAAATGAATTGCAGAACAAAAAGGTCCCAGAATAAAAAACTTTCACCTGACTCCTAAGCTGTATTTTGGGCTGGTTATACTGTCACGGTTACATACAGGAGTACAGCTAGGAGCCACGAATATGGTGAAAACACTCTGTTTATTTGCAGAAAAAGTATAAATAACAGGTAATCAAGAGTAGTCATAGATACCAGGTGCAAGCTGATGCAGGAAGTAATATGAATGACCAGAAACCAGCAGGTACACAGCTAATGCAGGGAAGCAGGAGGTATGAACAGATTCCATGCAGCATGTAACCAGAGGAGCAAGGCATGAGGAAGAATCCACAAGGTGCAACAACAGGATATGACATCAATAACCAGCAATGTGTGCTGGGAGTGACTGGTATATATAAGGGGAATGAGACACACCCGGTGCATGAGATAATTAGTGAACATAAAGGTTAACTCCTCAAGCACAAGAATAAAGCACAATAGCAGCACCTCTGGTGAATTGAGGTACTGCTGTTAACACATAGAATTAACAAAAATAGCAAAGTCTGATAGTCCAGGTTAGGAGCTGCAGGCAAAGCAGTATGCTGCAGGCAGATCGTGACAGTGGGGTCCAGGTATCCTATCATCAAGATGAGACCTTAAGCACAAGACCATCTAAAATCGCAATATTATCTAAAATCTTTTTATAGGTATCTTTAACTGCATCATGCACTGGGGGGTCAGTTTGCAAGAGGCACACCAATTCTTATTGAATACCCCATAAAAAGAACCATTCAGAGAGTATGATCTTCTAAACTGAAACAATCCTGATGAGGGAAATAAATGCAGATAATTACCATCGCTGCAAGTAAAATGGGAAGACCACATTGGACCCTTTACAGATGGGAAATTACTTTTTATTTTAGGACTAGGCTAAGAATCTACATTATGTGCAAAATGTCAGCAGGTCCAGTTGTATATTTTACATATAATTTATGTAACTTCTGTCAGACCGATGAGATTTGGAAGAAGCTCTAGATTAGTGATGGGCATAATGTGAATAATAAAAGCTGAGGATGACAGGACCTAAAGCAAAGAAACAGATTGACAAGGCATAAAGCTCTCCAATAGCAACCCAAATGTACACCTGAAAAGACGCATTTATATTCACTCAGACACATGTAAAGATGCGTCCAGCTGTACAACATAAGTATTTGCGCCAGGTGTATGACACAAGTAGCTTTTTGGAGATTTGGCCAGACATTGTTAGCAATAAATGCAAATGTTGCATTATCCTATTTGTACACAATATAATAATCAATCACAATCTCAGAATGTAAAAACTCTAATGAACAGGGTTATTCATACACTTTTTTTTTGTCTTCATTTATTTTGTCTACCTTTTATGTCCCTTGTTTATGTTTATACTGTTTTCCCTATTGTACAGCGCTGCAGAGCCTTACAAATCTACAATAATGTAATTAAGTGTCATATACACAAAAGAGAACAGTGCACTGACAGAGTTATTAATAAATGTGAAAGTCACAAGTTCCACGTAAAATGTAATTACATACAAACACAAATTTAATACATCTGCTGTTTGTCCCTTTAAAAATCCCATGGAAATCTTCTTTCCAGCAGTAGACCAAATGGACATGTTAATTAAGTAATGTATATAGACAGATGTGACTTCACATAATATAGCCGCGTATATCAATACGTAATCAGCCAATCATGAGCAGTTAGATAGTGTGTATCATTGCATATCATTGCACTAGCCCTCCAAATCCCATAAGAGATACAACACCTGATGGGTGTATCTGCGTCTGCGTCCAAGTATATTTTACTTACAATTACTGTACTTAACCTATACTTTCCATTCCTAACCCTATTAGACCTCACAAGGTGTAAGGAGTAGTAAGTGTAATATGCTAAAATTCTACATATGAACGTAATGTATATTTCACACAAAACAACAGATGTACGTGCAACTCTCAATGTTGATGTTTCCTGTATTTTGGCATTTGTCTGTAGCCTCATACACGTTATCAAGGTATCCATTTGTCATCAACCACTACTCAAGCATAATCATACAATACAATTCAAAACATTATTACTATGTATGGCGTATTATCTAATATGTATAAAATTTGATCAAAAGATCACTACAATTATTATTATTATTATTATTATTATTATTATTATTAACAAAGTAATTTTTAGTCACTAATTAGCTCCCCAAACCCGCAGAACTGCTGAGATTATGCATCATGTTATTTGGCCTCCTTCACAAATCCTCCCTCTCCCATTGTCATTTAAATATGGTTATCTTAATTGTAACAAGTTGCTAAAATATTTCCCTAGGTGGTAGTGCAAGTTTAATATCTTACATGAAACAAATACAAACTCTAATTCTGGACTTTTGAAAATGCCATTATTTGGCATACGGGTGGCATTCAGAAATAGCTACACTCTAAATCAGCTCTGTGACCCACCTTCCCCATAATCGTCAAATCTAAAAGTTAAAAATGTGTGACAGCAGATGGTACAGGGGAGTGTCATCACCCCAAAACTGGGTTGTTACGAGGACCTATCTGTGAACATAGGAAACAAGTATACTGGCTCTGTGTCTAGCAGCCAGCACAATGCTAAAGAAAAACAACAATAGTCAAACAACTTCTCCAAACTAACCACAATGGTGAATGTTCAAAAAAGATGTTGGCCATGCAGCACAATCACTCGACATTTGACAACAAATTCAGAAAGGATCCGTGGCAGGGAGGGCTCTTGTCTTGTCTTAAACCAGTACTTAAATGGAGTGACTGTGCAAAATGAATGTGAAAGTCTTCTCCAGAACAGGAAGGAGGTTTGGTTGATATAAATGGTGAAGGACAGTCATGGTTGGTGTCTTAAAAATTCTACAATTACCAAGTCATCTTTCATGTCTCCACATTCCATTATCTCTCATTATTCCAACCATACCACACCAATGACAGTTGCACAGAAATGCCAGTTGCCCATAACTGTTTTAATATCAGTGACTAATATTACTTTAGTCTTACAGTAGCCATACACACACAGGACCTCATGTAGAGTCGGACGCAAAGTCCGTTTTAGGCGCATCCAACAAAAAAACACTATCATGCATGTGCAGAAAGCACCTAAGCCACCTGCATCTTTGACACTTGCGTCTAAAACAGACTTTTCGTCCGACTCTAAATGAGGTCCACAATTGTTATTCCGCTATCTTATGTATCAGATGTTCCCCACACCTCTTAGAGCGTATGCTCATATGAATGTAATATAAAACTTCTAAATGTACAGAACTGCATAAATAAGGGATAATAATAATTATTTGCCTGATGAGCCTTAAGATTTTGATAGTTTGAAGTGAAGATAGATTTTTTTGATGAATCCTTCCACATCAGTATAAATATCTTAATCGACTAGCTCGGTCAGGATGCAAAGTGAAATAGTAGAATTAAGACAATCCAACTCCGGTTCAGCAATCAAATGTAGAACAATCTATTCCCAGGAAAAGCTTTTGGCTAAGCATAAGCACCGTGCTATAAGCAGCTTTTGTCAGATAAAACTCTCCATATGTCAGGCATGTTGCTGCAGTTCTGAATAACACGTGGGATGAGCAGAGGGTGCAAGTGAGAGAAAATCAGTTGACATAATCACTGTAGGTATATTTTTAACTAGTGGACCTTACATTTTACTTCAATCTGGTCCAACTTGACATCATCACACACTCTTTTTATCACCCAAAAATGGTGTGCAATAAAAGTACTTGACACATCAAGAGACAGCATGTCTGACCTTTTTTCTGCTAGTCGTATATGCTGCTGAAATAGTGAAAACTCGCAAGCGTAGGTCACATCATACGTGTAGAAAACATTCCAGAATAGTTGCTGTTGTCTTTTACTAGAAATTAATAATTATTTATTTATCTTTATCAGGACATTTCAGGGGTTATATTATCCCTTTCCTCTGTGGACAATATGCTGTACATGAAATCAGCTTGTAAGTGTAGCATAACGTCAATCACATGAGACCGTGTTGAAAGCGAGCATGTGTTGGTTTTTAAGTTGGAGAAGGAGGAACTAGCATTGGATCAAGTGGTCTCAAAATTTGTTAAAAGAAACTATGACTCACTGGGGTATATTTACTAAACTGCGGGTTTGAAAAAGTGAACATGTTGCCTACAGAAACTAATACGATTCTCACTGTCATTTTGTAGGATGTACTAAACAAATTATAACTTGAATCTGATTGGTTGCTATAGGCAACATATCCACTTTTCAAACTCACAGTTTAGTAAATATACCCCACTGACTTTTAACTTCAGGTCTGTGACATTGACAGACAAGAACCTTTGATTCAAAAACTAAAAATTAGATAGACACATTTAATAACTTACATCTGTCCTACTAGACATATGTTATAGTACAATTACTAGTATGATCAAAAGTAATTGGCCTATCTTGTCCACATATTCAGTTATTGGTAAACTATTTAAGGAACTACCTAGATTTCCTTACCAAATGGCAAAAAAAATATATGTAGAGGCTAGATAGAGCAAAAGGTAAACAAAACTAATACTGGCTTTCTCTCCAAGCCTGATTTGGGCACTTTTCCAAGCCATTATTGGCTCATTGTATAGGCATCTTTCAGGAGGACTGAATGGTCCATCTACATGAAGTGCATGTAGATGCAAAGACAGAGTTTGTGTTTCTTTATATCGTACCTTCTAAAATGCTCTTTTATATGCTTGGGGAAATAAATGAACACACTCAAGGATAGTGTGAGTAGACAGAATCAGATTAGCTATCCATATGCAATTGCTGGAACACGCTCTTACTGTACATTGCCTACGTTAGGACGACATTTCCCTTGCCCGTAACACCTTACACCTCTAAGGATACGAAAGTGCCAAAAAAGTTGCAGGTCTGAATAACCTTAGCTGCCTTCCATGCTTACATTCTGTTTCTGAGCACGCGCAGTGCAAAAATACAAAGATACTGTTACGAGCCGCGGCAGTGCCCAGCCGCCGCGACTCACTCACCTGCGTCCCGGCCGTCGCCATGGCGACCGGGACGTCATTTCCGTCCATAACCCGGCCGTTGCCGGGGCAACCAGCAGACGCTTCAGAGCTGCGTCCCGGCAATAGGAGGAAGCCGGCCGCAGCGATTCTACAGCCTGTGGGCTAATTAATAGGGGCAGATCATAGGAGGCAATTACAGGCATTAGCCTGCAACTGTGCGGGCCAGGGACAAGCCCTGATTGGCTCTATTAGTGACTGCTCTATTAACCTGCAGGAGTGTGTTCAACCTGTGATTGGTTCAGCTGGGTATTTAAGGCAATGAGGTCTGCTGCCTCATTGCCGGTTATAGCTTCTGTGCTCCAGTCTGCTGACCTGCTTGTTCCAGTTCCTGTATCCTGTATCTACGTTTGACTTCCCGTGTATGACCCTTGGCTTCGTATTGGACTTCGCTTGTGTTTCCTGTGACCCTGATCCTTGGCTTGTTTACCCGTTCTGCTACTTTGCCTGTGACCTCTGACCTCAGCTTGTTCATCATTACTGTTACCTGCTGCCGGCCTTTGACCTCTGCGTGGACCTGACTCTTCTTGCCTGGGTTCTCCCCAGCCGGTACACACTTCACGACCCTCTGTCAGTCTGCAGCCCAGTCTGTCCCCACCATCAGGGGCTCCAGTGAACACCTGACTGGCAGAGTAGACTCCGGGTTGTGTTGTGCCGGCTGGAGGGGTTCCTAACATTATAACCGGCCCACTCACGGAGACAAGATTAGGATGGATGCAAGTGGATCCACACCGTCTCCGGCACAAACCCTAGCAGGCCATGTTGAGTCTTTGTATCAGATGATGCAGGGATTGGCTGAGCGTATGTCTGTTCAAGAAGAAGCCACAAAAGCTTCACAATCTCCTCCAGATCCCATCTGTGAGCCCAAAATGAATTTACCGGATCGGTTCTCCGGAAATAGAACCTTGTTTCGGAACTTCAGGGAGAGCTGCAAGCTCTATTTTCGGATGAGACCCCGCTCCTCCGGTTCAGAGCAGCAACGAGTTGGGATTATTATTTCCCTTCTACAGGGTGACCCCCAGTCTTGGGCGTTTTCTTTGCCACAGACCAGTCCGGCCATGCAGTCCGTAGACTCCTTCTTTGAGGCATTGGGTTTACTGTACGATGACCCGGATCGAGTGGCCTCCGCGGAAGCTCACCTACGGTCCTTGAAACAAGGCAGACGGTCGGCAGAAGAATACTGCGCGGAATTCCGTAGATGGTCACCTGACAGTGGATGGAACGACCCTGCCTTACGTAGTCAGTTCCGTGTCGGCTTATCTGAACAGATTAAAGATTCGCTAGTGCAATACCCGTCTCCTAGCTCTCTGGAGGATCTGATGCACCTCTCCATTAAAATTGACAGGAGATATAAAGAGCGGAAAACTGAAAAGGAAACGTCATCACCTCCATCCGCCTTCGTTCCTATCTCCCAGGATGGTGAGGAACCAATGCAATTGGGAGCATACCGTCTTTCCTCTGAGGAGAGAGACAGGAGACGGTCACAAGGCTTATGTTTATATTGTGGCGCAAGAGGCCACTTCTCCCGTTCTTGCCCAAACAAGTCGGGAAACGAGCATGCCTAAGGAACGAGGGGAGAGTTCACTTAGGTCTACAAATTGTCTCCCAGAAAAATGCACTATTGGTCCCTGCACAGCTCACGTTCAGTGCTCGTTCTACGAAACTATCAGCCTTCATTGACAGTGGAGCTGCTGGCAACTTCCTTGACATCGAGTTTGCCCGCTCTGCTGGGATTCCGCGGATTAAACTCCAATCTGCCATTACGGTATGTGGCTTAGATGGTAGTCCGTTGCCAGGAGGCAAGATTACTTGGGAGACCCCACCACTACAGTTGAACGTTGGCGCTCTCCATTCGGAATCCATAGTCTTACGTCTTATCGAATGTCCATCGGTTCCTTTAATTCTGGGCCACCCTTGGCTATCCTGCCATAACCCCGTCATGGATTGGGCAAAAGGAGAAATTGTCCAGTGGAGCCCCCATTGTACACAGTCTTGCTTGACACTACCTCTACGTATTATTCAGTCTATTCCGGAGCAGCTCCCTTCTCAGTATCATGACTACTGGGATGTTTTCTCCAAAAAGGCTGCTGACACACTACCACCGCACCGCAATTTCGACTGTGCCATTGAGCTCATTCCGGGCTCTAAATTACCCAAGGGACGCTTGTATCCTCTCTCCGGTCCAGAGACCAAATCCATGCAGGAGTATATTGACGAAAACTTGGAGAAGGGCTTCATCAGGCCATCCAAGTCCCCAGTAGGAGCAGGGTGTTTCTTTGTACCCAAGAAGGACGGTGGACTCAGACCCTGTATCGACTATCGAGGGCTGAACCTTATTACGGTTAAGAACACCTACCCCCTTCCCCTCATCTCCGTTCTTTTTGATCAATTAAGAGGAGCCACTATCTTCACAAAAATTGATCTTCGTGGAGCCTATAATCTCATACGTATTAGAGCAGGTGATGAGTGGAAGACGGCGTTCAACACGCTCTCGGGCCATTACGAATACCTGGTCATGCCGTTTGGCCTGAGTAATGCTCCTGCCGTATTTCAGGATTTGATTAATGAGGTGTTACGTGAGTTCCTGGGACACTTTGTTGTTGTTTACCTTGATGACATCCTCATATATTCTAAATCGTTGTCTGCGCACCAGGGTCATGTCAGACAAATCCTACAGAAATTACGGGAACATCACCTCTACGCGAAACTCGAGAAATGCGAGTTCGAGGTCCAGAAGGTATCCTTCCTCGGTTATCTAATCTCCTCAGAAGGTTTCTCCATGGACCCAACCAAGGTCCAAGCAATTCTGGATTGGATTCAACCGAATAACCTCAAGGCGGTCCAGAGATTCCTGGGATTCGCCAATTACTACAGGAGGTTTATTGGCGGCTTTGCTGATATCGTGGCTCCTATTGTCACCTTGACCCGCAAAGGAGGTGATCCAACTGTTTGGTCACAACAGGCAATAAATGCATTCAAAACCCTGAAGAAAGCTTTTGTGTCTGCTCAGGTTCTCAGACATCCGGATCCTAGGGTACCGTTTGTTCTTGAGGTAGATGCTTCTGACGTCGGTGCTGGGGCTGTCTTGTCACAAAAAGACCCCCAGACCCACCGCTTACATCCATGTGCCTTTTTTTCCCGTCAGTTCTCATCAGCGGAAACCAACTATGACGTGGGAAACCGAGAATTGCTGGCAATTAAATGGGCCTTTGAGGAATGGCGACACTGGTTGGAAGGCGCTGCACACCAGATCTCCGTTATAACGGATCATAAGAACTTACAGTATATACAGTCAGCCAAACGTCTGAACCCCCGACAGGCTCGGTGGTCGCTGTTCTTCACTCGGTTCAACTTTATTATCACCTATCGTCCTGGTTCCAAAAATATTCAAGCGGACGCCCTGTCTAGAAGTTTCCTGGCACATTATGCTCCGGTCACCTGCTCAGAGCCTATTGTTCCTGTGTCTATGATTCATGCCGCATTAACTCAAGATTTGAGCTGTACCTTACAAAGGTTCCAGAGGTTGGCTCCTGATAACACTCCGGCAGGATGTTTGTTTGTCCCAGTTCATCTAAGGAAGACAGTCCTTGCTGAGGCACACAACAGTCGGACTGCTGGGCATCCTGGAGTCTACAAAACACTGGAAATCCTTTCCCGTACTGTATGGTGGCCGTCTCTGTCTGCTGACGTCAAGAGTCACGTCCGGTCCTGTGAAGTTTGTGCCAGGAACAAAGTTCCCAGGACTCGCCCGGTAGGTCAGTTAGTTCCGTTGGCCGCCCCTGGTAAACCCTGGACCCATCTGTCCATGGACTTTATAGTCGATCTGCCACCCTCTGCGGGACACAATACCATTTGGGTCGTGGTAGACCGGTTCAGCAAGATGGCACATTTCATTCCACTCACTAGGCTGCCTACTGCTCGAGATTTGGCAGTTTTGTTCATTCAACACATTTTCCGCCTCCATGGACTCCCTACAGACATCGTCTCCGATCGGGGTTCCCAGTTCATAGCGCAGTTCTGGAGATCATTCTGTACCCTCCTGGGAATCAAGGTCAGTTTATCATCTGCATACCACCCTCAGTCAAATGGGCAGACTGAAAGGGTTAACCAGTCCTTGGAGAAGTTCTTGCGATGCTACATATCAGAGTTCCATGACAACTGGTCCTCCTTGTTGCCCTGGGCAGAATTTGCCTGTAACAACTCCTGTCACTCATCCACGAAAACCTCTCCGTTCTTTTGCAATTATGGTTTCCACCCCAGATCTAACTCTTTGTATTCACTCCAGTCCGTTGGTATCCAGGAGATCCGTTCCACTGCCAGGGATCTCAGAGTTGTCTGGAAGAAAGTACATTCATCTTTAAAACATGCCTCACTTATTGCAAAAAAAAATTCGGACCGACACCGTACCCCCTGCTCCCTTAAGGTTGGCCAGAAAGTCTGGCTGTCTACAAAAAATATCAGGCTCAGACAACCTTGCAAGAAATTGGGCCCTAAGTTCATCGGGCCGTTTCTTATCATCAAGCAGGTGAACTCCGTCGCATTTAGGTTAAAAATTCCAGGCTCGTTAAGAATTCCAAACACCTTTCATTGTTCTCTATTGAAGCCAGTGCTTTATCCTGGTCAAGCCCAGTCTTCAAGTGTGCCTGGGAGAGGTCCCAGTGGGCCACAAAAATTCGTGATTCAAAAGGTCCTTGATTCTAAAAATGTTCAAGGACAGGTGCATTTCCTTATACAATGGAGGAATCGCGGATTAGAAGAGCGATCTTGGGTTCCGCGGAGACAACTCCATGCCCCAAAGAAACTGAAGGAGTTCTTCAAAAAATTCCCTAGGAAACCAGGATGTCGGGGTCCCTCGACCCCTCCTCAAGGGGGGGGTACTGTTACGAGCCGCGGCAGTGCCCAGCCGCCGCGACTCACTCACCTGCGTCCCGGCCGTCGCCATGGCGACCGGGACGTCATTTCCGTCCATAACCCGGCCGTTGCCGGGGCAACCAGCAGACGCTTCAGAGCTGCGTCCCGGCAATAGGAGGAAGCCGGCCGCAGCGATTCTACAGCCTGTGGGCTAATTAATAGGGGCAGATCATAGGAGGCAATTACAGGCATTAGCCTGCAACTGTGCGGGCCAGGGACAAGCCCTGATTGGCTCTATTAGTGACTGCTCTATTAACCTGCAGGAGTGTGTTCAACCTGTGATTGGTTCAGCTGGGTATTTAAGGCAATGAGGTCTGCTGCCTCATTGCCGGTTATAGCTTCTGTGCTCCAGTCTGCTGACCTGCTTGTTCCAGTTCCTGTATCCTGTATCTACGTTTGACTTCCCGTGTATGACCCTTGGCTTCGTATTGGACTTCGCTTGTGTTTCCTGTGACCCTGATCCTTGGATTGTTTACCCGTTCTGCTACTTTGCCTGTGACCTCTGACCTCAGCTTGTTCATCATTACTGTTACCTGCTGCCGGCCTTTGACCTCTGCGTGGACCTGACTCTTCTTGCCTGGGTTCTCCCCAGCCGGTACACACTTCACGACCCTCTGTCAGTCTGCAGCCCAGTCTGTCCCCACCATCAGGGGCTCCAGTGAACACCTGACTGGCAGAGTAGACTCCGGGTTGTGTTGTGCCGGCTGGAGGGGTTCCTAACAGATACACTATGCAAACGGGAGTATGCCTCACTCTGCAACAAGATGTACTGTACACTGTGATGAGTGCACAGTAGTATAGCAGACTGATATGTAGTCAAAGGAGGCTGATACTATGTGATGGAGAAAGGGAAACTGGTACAGAGTGATGGCAAACTATGATGGAGCACAGAAGTATGGTATGGGGTACAGGATGTTAGTACTCTGTAATGGGAGCACAAGAGGCTAGCACACTGATATGGACACACTCTTATTAGTGGCATAAAAGTAGTGTGGGCTCAGGCTCTGCTGGTGGTACTGGAGGCACAGAAAACAAGTTCACTGGCAAGGAGTTGAAGGGGGGGCATTGTTAATTATGTCACTGTTACCTGGCAGATCCCTAAACATATTGTACAGCTTGCACATTTAATTCAAATTGCTGTGCATTCATTTTTCACCTGGTCTCCTGTAAATTATTTGGATTAGAAGCCACTGAGGAATTCTGTGATCAGTAATTTCTAATTTGAAAGGTGCTAGGTCTCTTCATAAATAATTAACTATAATATGTGACTTTGAATGGACGTCTTGTCAGTTTTGTAAAATAGTACCAGGCAGTCAACCTTGCTTGATCCCACCCTTGTAAAATCACCCATCTGTGATAATATGTATAAAGGCTTGAGGCCATTTTACAGAGACCACTGGAGTCCTAGTTTATTCTGCTATGCTTGTAATCAGTAGAGGGTGCATTAAGTCATGAAATGTACAAGTATTACTTTAGAAAATAACAAAAGCTAAATGAAACCATATATACACTGATATTTTAGAGACTGTGATAACTAAAGTGATGCCATCACTAAACACTATATATAAGTGGAGACAAAGTACACTTTATAAAGATAGACATAGGGACTGATTCCTCAAGGCATTCATCTGCCGAATTTGAGCCTATTGTACGCAAAATCACTCTGCGTATGCCCAGAACCAGACCATACGCCAGTAAACACAGCCCAGTCCACAATGTCTATGAGCGCAAAGGACACTACTATAGCCTACAATTTTGGGGAGTGAATGAGGGGGGTTGTGTTTTGCCATAGTCAATTTACAGTAAGGGCGTGCCAAACTCAAGCACACGCAGTCATGTCCGAATCCAGCTCCAGGCATGGCACAGTTATATGTTTTTCTGTCGTATCTCTAATTCCAGCTACAGGGATAGTCTAAGTCGTGAGTATTAGTGATGGCAATCTCATATGCATGCTATAACATATGTTTGCAAACAGGGGCAACTGTAAAAATGTTTTTTATGTTCAGTAGAATTTAACAACATCCTAATAAATGTATTAATGTTTTATCATTAATGCCTTTATTATTAACTGGTGGCATTAACGCTATATATATTTTTTTCCTGTTCATTCTTTTGCAAATTTATAATCCACATAGGCTTTGTACTTATAATGCAGTGTCTTGTGTAGTAGAGCACAGCAGACCTACACCCGAATTCAACAGCACACATATCTCTATATATCTAGATATTTCCGCATGCCAAATTCCACACTCTTCACCCACTGTACCCACCTGCACCTACACTCCCCAATCCACTCTCAATTCATTATATCCAGTAACTGAAGACAAAGTCTCTACACTCATATCATAATCTCACCCTACAACCTGTCCACCCCACCCTATTCCCTCCCATCTTCTCTGCTCCCTCTACTCCACACCATGCCCACCTCTAACTCACCTCTTCAATCTGTCTTTCTCTACTGGCACATTTACATCCTTCTTTAAACATGCGCTCATCTCACCAATTCTAAAAAAAACATCTTTTGATCCAAAATCTCTCTCCAACTACCGCACTATTTCTCTCCTCCTCTTTGCTTCCAATCTACTTGAATAGGTGTATAAACGCCTGTCTCACTTTCTCTCCTCTCACTCCATTTTCCACTCTCTGCAGTCAGGCTTCCGTCCCCAACATTCCACTGAAACTGCTCTCACAAAAATGATCAATGATCTACTTATTGCAAAGTCTAAGGGTCATTTCTCCATACTCATGCTCCTGGACTTCTCTGCTTTTGGCACTGTTGGTCATCCTCTTCTCCTACACACCCTTCACTCCATTGTCCTCCGTGGCACAGTTCTTTCCTGGTTCACTTAGTACCCATCAAACCGCTCCTTTAGTGTTTCTACCGCACTGACACATCCTCCTCTTCACTCCCACTAACTGTTGGGGTCCCACAAGGCTCTGTTCTTGGCCCTTTGCTGTTTTCATTGCACACCTCTTCTCTTGGATCACTAATTCACTCATTTTGCCTCCAGTACCACCTCTACGCTGATGACACCCAAATCTATATCTCTTACCCTGACCTCTCCCCTTCTGTACTATCTTGTGTAACCAACGGCCTTTCAGCTATCTCCACAGTGATGTTCCAACGCTACCTAAATCTCAACATATCCAAAACAGAGCTTATTATCTTCCCTCCTGCCAGAATCACCACCTGCCCTCAAATCTCCGTCACTGTTAATAACCTCAATTTCCTCAGCCTCCGAAGCCTTGGTGTCACACTGACTTTGCCCTCTACTTTATTCCTCACATCCAGACTCACTCCCAGTCCTGTCGATTCCACCTAAAAAACATTGCCAGAATACGTCCTTTTCGTACTCAACATGCTGCCAAAACTCTTATCCATTCTCTCATCATCTACCGTCTTGACTCCTGCAACCTCCTGCTCTCTGACATTCCCGATACCCATATATCCACACTGAAATCCATCCTAAATGCTGCTACAAGACTGATTTTCCTTTCTCTGCACTCTATTTCTGCTGCACCACTTTGCAAATCCCTACACTGGCCCCATGTGGCCTCCAGAACCAAATTCAAATTACTCACCTTTACCTACAAAGCCCTCAACAACACTACCACTTCACACATCTCAAATCTCATATCAAAATACACCTGTACAGGTGAACTCTAATACATCCTCACAGCTGTCCCAATCTCCACTCTAAACCACACTCTCTTTTCTTGTTTCAGTTGTGCCCTCTTCCACTTAGAATATAAGCTCTCTAATGAGCAGGGTCCTCCATACCCTATGTTTACATGTCTGCATTTATTTTTTCTGCCTTGTCTGTTCATTTTCATCCACATCCAGCACATAAAGAGTTAAACAAAGACACAGGTGTGAACAAGCAGGATCAGTTCAACCTGTAAAGCAGTGCAGAGCCCGGCTCCATGGGCATTCTCACTGGAATGTTCCTAGGAATGCAGTCCAACTTCCTGCCTGCCCCAGGCAAAACTCCCCTGACCTAGAAACCTTTGCAGGGAGTAACCTAAAAGAAACACTCTCCACTCAGTAGTCCAGCTAATGCCTTCCTGGGTTTTTCACGCTCTTTAAAGTTCAGCCAACAAGGCTGAGATGAAGGGTAACTGCTGTCTCAGAACTGTTTCCTACTGGCTTCCTCTGTATCCTAACAGTGCAGATAATCAACATGACTGCCTTACAGTACATTGGAAAAAAGAGTGATTCACATGACATATCTGCTGTGCTAAAATAATAACTATACTAAAATATAATGTCTAAAATGTGTAGCCCCAATATACAATGCACTATGCCGTCAAAAGTTATTGATATTTTCAAAAATATTTCAAGGACCAAAACACAGTTGCTTTTCTGTAAGTAAACATAAATGAGAGACTTTCAATGAGTAATCTGAACCGAGCTTACAATTCATTACACTGCCAAGGATTCTAAGGGGTAAATTTATCAAGCTGCAAGTTTGAAAAAGTGGAGATGTTGCCTATAGCACCCAATCAGATTCTACCTGTAATTTTGTAAATGTACTAAATAAATGATAACTCGAATCTGATTGGTTGCTATAGGCAACATCTTCACTTTTTCAAACCGGCAGCTTGATAAATGTACCCCTAAATGTTATACCACAACATGACAAAACACCATTGAAACATACAGCTCGCCATTTTCCATGCCATAAAGCACACAGTGGCCGAGGTTTTCAAATAGAAATGTCATATTGCTCACACTCGTCTTCAGATTTGTCTCTGCAGTAAGTGTATCACTTACCCCAAAACTGGTCCAGGCTGTATCATCACCTGTGCCCCAATTACCAGTGTCTTTTCACATAGTCTGTTTTCTTCTGTCTGCATACATGAGCTGCTTACATTGAATTTCATTGAGATGGTTGTCAGCTCCTATGGCTAGGAGCTACTGTTATTTACAGTCTATAGGTCAACGAAATCCACATTTCCACACAGAAGTATCTTTCAAATGATCTTCTAAGCCAAGCTGCTGCGGTGTACTTGTGACGGTGATCTTCAATGCATCTTTGTTGTACAGAAACACACCTAGAATTTCAGAAGGTAAAAATAACACATTGAGCAACCATTCCTCATAATTTACATGCTGTCATCATGCTGGAGCACTGGAAATGTTTTACCAAGCTTATAAACTACACTAGTCACTTTAAAATGTGGATGTGTGATGATTTCTCCAGAATATATGTTAATAACAATGATGTGTATTCAGATCTTCCTTCCCATCCTATACTTCATGTTTTCCTCCCTACTTCAGTTTCTGGTATCAGAGGCATATGTAGATCTAATTCTCTATATTTGCCAATAAGTGTCATTAGTGATATGTCAACTCTACCAAGAATAGGACCATCTGGCGGAGGAACACTGCTCTATTCCCGGGAACTTCAGCACTTTTACATCACGCTTGTTCTCTTCTCCATCTTGTGTTCTAGAATCTTGATTTGTTTTTAGAGATTTTTTACGTTATGTGGATTGTCTATCAAAGCAGATTATTTTAAACAATATTACGCTACATCCATTTTTGTTCTCTCTCTACACATGGTTGATTACCACCTTTGGGATGAAACATCAGTGAAATTGTGAAAGAGAGATTGTCAAGAATCTTGATACAGCGCTTGTCTTTTATCTAGTGCTAGTAAGTGTAATCAGGATGTGTGACTTCAAGGTAAAGGAAGAAGACTACCACTCAATGTAGGAAAGAAAAAAATGTATTCAAGTAAGGCTTCTATATAGACTTATGTCTAGTAAGTGAATTCCCATTGGGGTACATTAATCAGAAGGGACATTTGGATTCAAATTTCACATTAATATTTCATTGTAAATGTGTGAACACATGTACACAATATCATTGAAACAATATTATGCTATGTTATATTCTTTTATCCACATGTGATAAATATTATTGAAAACCTTGGATGAATGAATGTCACTAAAACACTGAAGAAAGATTATATACTTCAAGAAAATATAAGTATTTTCTATATTCATTATATCTGTGTAAACACAATCAATAGCGCTGGAAACTCTATCTTTTAGTTTTATATATGTATTGGAATTTATGTGTAATTCTTTTTAGAGTAGGAAGCGACAATTGATAGGAGCGCAGCCCACTGCTTAATCATTTTTAATTTTTTAAAATACCGATATAAGGTCTGTATCCTCAGTCTATTTTGTAGAAAAAGAGCTGAATTTTTTTATACGTCAAGTCCGCCAATTGCATACACTTTAAAAAGCTGTCAGTTCAGGTAACAAACCTTGAAACAGGTACTCCTTCTATCCACTTATGAGAAGTAGTTTATTATACTGGACAAAAAAATCCATAGTGCTCATTTTTATTCCTCAGGTGTAATGAGCTAATGCTGCCATAATTTTCTACAAACCTATGCACCCTGGCAGAAATCTAGATGTACTTGCTAAATCAAGGGATTTGGCGGACCCAAAGTTGCATTTGTGTTCCGGAGCAGGTGTTTTGTACGCTATAAATGACTCCCAGTACGTTGGATTCCTCTCTTTTTTTGTTGAATTGATCAGCAGAGGCCCCAGTAAATTATAAGTACTAAAACCCTGGTGCAACATTGGGGGTCACAAGAGAGAGACCGCAGACAAAGTTCTAGTAAAGTATACATTATGACTAAAATATAGAGTAAACATAACTTTAAGGGGAAATTTACTAAGGTGCGGCTTTGCAAAACCACATATTTTTTATGGTTTTATGTGCTGTTTGCAAACTGTGAGACTTACTAAAGGCAAAACCACATGTCAAGACACATGTTTTCAAAGCGACAGTTCTGAAACAGCCAACCCCAATTTTTTTACATAGAGAATACAAGAATTCAAATCGTGTAATGCCATGGTTCTCAAACTGTGCGCGGCGCTGTCACAGGGGTGCCGTGGACAGGAAGAGGGTAAAAAAAAAAAAAAGTTACCAATCCGGCGGCGCCCGGGACCCAGCATCATTCAGTGAGAAGCGAGGAGGGAGGAGAATGCTGGGTCCTGGGAGCCGCCGGATTGGTAACTTTTTTTTTTTTTTTACCCTCTTCCTGTCCACGGCACCCCTGTGACAGTCTGTTCCTGCCCATGGCGGGATGCAGAGGGGGCACAGCGACTATGCAGAGGGGGCACAGCGTGGATGCATAGGGGGCAGAAAGGGCACAGCGAGGATGCAGAGGGGGCACAGCGATGATGCAGAAAGGATGCAGGGGGCACAGAGTGTGTGGATGCAGGGGGCACAGAGTGTGTGGATGCAGAGGAGACACAGAGTGTGTGGATGCAGAGGGGACACAGAGTGTGTGGATGCAGAGGGGGCACAGAGTGTGGAGATGCAGAGGGGCCACAGAGTGTGTGGATGCAGAGGGGCCACAGAGTGTGTGGATGCAAAGGGGGCACAGAGTGTGTGGATGCAGAGGGGGCACAGAGTGTGTAGATGCAGAGGGGGCACATAGTGTGGAGATGATGCAGGGGGGCACAGAGTGTGGAGATGATGCAGGGGGGCACAGAGTGTGGAGATAATGCAGAGGGGCACAGAGTGTGGAGATGATGAAGGGGCACAGAGTGTAGAGATGATGCAGGGGAGCACAGTGTGTGTGGAGATGATGCAGGGGCACAGAGTGTGTGGAGATGATGCAGGGGGTCACAGAGTGTGGAGATGATGCAGAGGGGCACAGAGTGTGGAGATGATGAAGAGGCACAGAGTGTGGAGATGATGCAGGGAGCACAGTGTGTGTGGAGATGATGCAGGGGCACAGAGTGTGTGGAGATGATGCAGGGGGGCACAGAGTGTGGAGATGATGCAGAGGGGCACAGAGTGTGGAGATGATGCAGGGGAGCACAGTGTGTGTGGAGATGATGCAGGGGCACAGAGTGTGTGGAGATGATGCAGGGGGGCACAGAGTGTGGAGATGATGCAGAGGGGCACAGAGTTTGGAGATGATGAAGGGGCACAGAGTGTGGAGATGATGCAGGGGAGCACAGTGTGTGTGGAGATGATGCAGGGGCACAGAGTATGTGGAGATGATGCAGGGGGGCACAGAGTGTGGAGATGATGCAGAGGGGCACAGAGTGTGGAGATGATGAAGAGGCACAGAGTGTGGAGATGATGCAGGGAGCACAGTGTGTGTGGAGATGATGCAGGGGCACAGAGTGTGTGGAGATGATGCAGGGGGGCACAGAGTGTGGAGATGATGCAGAGGGGCACAGAGTGTGGAGATGATGAAGGGGCACAGAGTGTGGAGATGATGCAGGGGAGCACAGTGTGTGTGGAGATGATGCAGGGGCACAGAGTGTGTGGAGATGATGCAGAGGGGCACAGAGTGTGGGTATATTAGGGGGGGCACAGAGTGTGGAGATGATGAAGGGGCACAGAGTGTGGAGATGATTGATGCAGGGGCACAGTGTGTGTGGAGATGATGCAGGGGCACAGAGTGTGTGGAGATGATGCAGAGGGGCACAGAGTGTGCGTATATGAGGGGGTGCACAGAGTGTGGAGATGATGAAGGGGCACAGAGTGTGGAGATGATTGATGCAGGGGCACAGTGTGTGTGTGGAGATGATGCAGGGGCACAGAGTGTGTGGAGATGATGCAGAGGGGCACAGAGTGTGCGTATATGAGGGGGTGCACAGAGTGTGGAGATGATGAAGGGGCACAGAGTGTGGAGATGATTGATGCAGGGGCACAGTATGTGTGGAGATGATGCAGAGGGGCACAGTGTGTGTGGAGATGATGCAGAGGGGCACAGAGTGTGTGGAGATGATGCAGGGGGGCACAGAGTGTGGAGATGATGCAGAGGCACAGAGTGTGGAGATGATGCAGGGAGCACAGTGTGTGTGGAGATGATGCAGGGGCACAGAGTGTGTGGAGATGATGCAGGGGGGCACAGAGTGTGGAGATGATGCAGATGGGCACAGAGTGTGGAGATGATGAAGGGGCACAGAGTGTGGAGATGATGCAGGGGAGCATAGTGTGTGTGGAGATGATGCAGGGGCACAGAGTTTGTGGAGATGATGCAGAGGGGCACAGAGTGTGCGTATATGAGGGGGGGCACAGAGTGTGGAGATGATGAAGGGGCACAGAGTGTGGAGATGATTGATGCAGGGGCACAGTGTGTGTGGAGATGATGCAGAGGGGCACAGTGTGTGTGGAGATGATGCAGAGGGGCACAGTGTGTGTGGAGATGATGCAGAGGGGCACAGAGTGTGTGGAGATGATGCAGAGGGGCACAGTGTGTGTGGAGATGATGCAGAGGGGCACAGTGTGTGTGGAGATGATGCAGGGGCACAGAGTGTGTGGAGATGATGCAGGGGCACAGAGTGAGTGAGCTGCAAATTATTATTTGACAGAAATATATTTGAAAAAAATATATAAAACTATTATTTTCCCTTGGATTTATGTGTATTTTTGCATACAACTAAATAAGTATTTCTGTCCTGACCTAAATACTTATTACGCTTTTTGACCAAGCTACTTATAAAATGGGACTGCTCTGTAATTATTTTGGAGGGGTGCCTTGAAACAATTATGGAGACTCTAAGGACGCTGTGAACTCTAATAGTTTGGGAACCAGTGGTGTAATGTATGAAGCAGCAATTTACAAAACCGCACAAAAAACCCACAAGAAAAGAGGCAAACATTTTAGACCTGTTTTCTGGCACGATTGCATGATGTATACTATTAACTAAAGGGGCAACATTAATATATTTTTTTGTTAAGGAAGTAATATTAATATATACGGCTATTAACATTAATATATAATTTTGTTATGGGGACAACAATATTTGATATATAGCAGGGTGTAATGATTTATACCACTGCGTTGAGCAGTTTGTAATTTGGAGGTTGGATCCCAGTGGATGGTGACCGCTATTTGACAAAAAGTGGTTTTCAATAGCAAGAACTCTGAATGATAAGAGAGACGTGTTTTTCACTATGTAATGGACAGTTTTTTCACTATATAAAATCAGAGTTACAGCTCTGTACTATACAGTGTATATAGAATAGACTGATCAGTGTGTTAGGATGATGACCTCTGTTAAACGTAAACATTTCTGTATATATATATATATATTAAACATTTTATGTGATTATTATTATTATTATTATATTATTACAGTTTGTTTCTTTAATTTTATGCTTTTAAGAGCACAACTTTAAATGATGCTGCTTGTCATACATTATATATGGGAGGGCATCATAGGGAAACCTACACACTCAGCTCAGCTGTTAAAAGGAAAGCTACTGTCAGGCTTATACCAATGGGTGACTTGTGAGGGGGCAGAGCTCCTCATAATAAATACAATGACATGGGTAGCACCAAAAAGAAAGAGCCCCTCAGCATTCCCATCACACACGCACATTGTTTTCAGTACATAATAGGCTGATTTTACGCCATTCATTCTACTGTTACAGTTGGGATAGGCAGGTGGGTGTTTAAAGTGTGCACAAAATACTCATGGAAACAGCAAGCAGTAAGCTGTCCAGAAATATATGATTAATAGCTTGTTAGAAGGAAAGCAAACAAGAAAGCATTGTGTATAGGACAACATAGACATAAGGTATCTTTACATTCTAAATGGTGAGGATTTCTAAAGCACAAGCCTGGCTGTGAACATTACGTCACTATGAGACATCGTACTATGACCAAATGATGCATGGCTCCTCACATAATCCCAGGCATTGTTGCTCATTATATAAGCTGAAAAGTACAAAAGGGCATTCAAAACAGTGACTGCATAGCTAAGTTGTACAAAGCAATAAGTAGTACAGTCCCAATTAAGTTATTCTATAAAGTATGAATGTTTTTATTGATATGAACATTAACCATATAAATGAACATTAAAAGTGGATCAATTAAAAGACAAGTGATACAGACAGTTATAATACATTTACAATTGAGTAGCAGAAAGAACAATACAATAGTCCATTAACTTGATCTATAAAAGCTCTGGATTTGCAGAGCATTAAAATAGGACCAAAATTCCTCTAGAAAATTAGTTCTATCTCGCATAAAACGAATAAAGGAATTTTCTGGTGAAGTATCAATCAGGTTTTCAACTTCCTTCAACCTTTTCTAAATTAAGCCCTTATATTTTTCTAGGATCGTCTTTTTATTGTCGACTATAAGATGTCAATATTATTATGCACAAAGGGTCTGCAGCGCCTTACAGAAAACATACAACAGAACAGTACATAGCGTTACAGGACAAAAGATAAACACACTGCAATACAATTCACAAACAGTTACGAACAACTGTACATGGCAATGAGGTAAAAGTGTATAGAAACACTCTATAACTAGATGAAGGATGGAGCAGAGAAGGGGCAATGAATCAGTACCAGTTGAACCTTTGCCCAGGAGCATGGGCACTACAGGATCAGAGTCACTAATTGATGTGCAAAAACAAAGGAGTTGTGCAGACCAAGGGCAGAGTGCCCAGGTAGGAGGTGAAAATATGGCTAGTGTGCAGAAGGCAAAAGTAAAGGAAAGAAGCGGACAGGAAGGAAGTGGGCACTGCTTGCGAGAGCTTACAATCTAGAGAAGAAGGGGCAGACAAATGTTGGTGAGACAATGTAAGGGGAACTAGAAATCAGACAGGTGGGATTGAAACAAGAGTGACATGAAGAGAGGAGGATGAATGAGGGTGAGGAATGCTTTGTGTTATTATTATTATTATTATTATTATTATTCATTTTTATTTATAAGGCGCCACAAAGTATCCATAGCGCCGTACAAGGACAAACAATGGCACAGTACAAGGTGAAACAGCACAGTACAAGCAACAGTAAGCACTATAACTCTGGGGCTCAGGCTCAGCTAACGAGAGGGAGGGGAAAAGTCAGTACGGGCAGGTAACTTTGGCCCAAGAGAGTGGGCACGGATGACAGGTTAAGAGCCACTGAGGGGAGCGGAGAGAAACGAGAGGAGACAGAGGGCAGAAGGACAAGAGGAGGAGAGCTGAGTAGCTGGAGAGCGCAATTAAAAGTGATCGAAACAGGAGGTAGGAGGTAGTGTTAGTGAGAAGGCACACTAAGATGGGAGAAAAAGATGGCAGGAGAGTGGTTAAATATGGAATGGTAGGATATAACGAACAGGCGGGTTTTTAGGCAGCAATTGAAGCTTTGCAGGCTAGGGGAAAGCCTGGTAGAACGAGGGAGATCACTCCAGAGGCGAGGGGCAGCATGGGAGAAATCATCGAAAGCAACCATGGATTGCTGTTATTTAAAAAAGGAAATATGTGAAAATTATATCTAACAAGGATCTGATAGATTCATATAGATGTGGTAACTGAATATTGCTCCTTACAAACTCTTTTTCCTTGCAAAGGTACAAATGCAATTTTTTGTGCCTGTTCATATTGAAATAAGTCACTAGGTAAGTAAAACTCAACTTAGGATCTTCAAATTAAACTACTATGGGAAAATAATTGTCCAACACAGCTATCTTTCTTATTAATGTGCCATTATATAACCAGATTGCAAACAGTGAATTTGTCAAACATTAGTGACATGTAGCATTTTGTAACAAAGTGAAAAAATCAATATTCAAACTATGACTTGGAATAGCCATTATGCCCTCTTTGGGGCATATTCAATTGTCTGTGTTACTTGCAAAAGTAATACGGCGTTAAAACTAGTACCGTTATTATGGTAATCCTAAGTCGGATTTCAGCAGCTGTGAGCTGAAAGCCGGCGTTAAAGGTACTGTAATAAAGGTAATTACGCGCACTATTACCGTAATGACCATAATAGTGCGCACGCCACGTTACTTTTCAGAGTAATGCGGACAATTGAATATGCCCCTTTGTATTGTACAGAAGGTATTGTGCTAATATCAAAACAAATCTCTTATTCATGAGATATACCAGGGAAGGGTTCTTCTTCCCAAGTCTAACAGCCATATTATACCAAAGTAAATTTGGAACAGCTATACCTCCAAGACTAGTATTGTTCAGGTTTAAAGCTATGAAATTCGCCAAGAAAAGTCCCACTGAACTCAAACAGATGCAAATAGTTTATCAAAAATGGGGGACTGTCCAAGGGAATATCCCTCATGTCACTACCCCTCTAATAATCTAACACTTTTTAACAAACTATATGTTCATCTATTAGGTTTGCTGTTATTATGTTTTGTTCAATTGTAAGTTGTTAGTTTTACTTCCACTTATTGTATTCACCTATTTGACATTTTCTATAGTAAATTACATTTTTGGCGATGTGTCATGCAAACATAGAGCTGCGGCACATTGACGGCAATTCCGATAGGAATCTCCGCTCATTTTTCTTTGCACCCACCGAAAAATGAGTGGAGATTCCAGCCATAACATCGGCATGAGGTGTCCCCGCAGACCTTCCAGAGATACCTCACGCCGAATTGAATATAACAAAGATCTTAAAAGAGGGGCAATACTTTCATTAATAATTGTGGCATGTACATTTCCAGAATTTTTCATGATAGATTTTTAAAATTTAAATCCAAACACCTTTCTGCATTTGGCCAAGTCAAAAGTATGAGTGTTCTTATTCACCAAACCCAACCTCTCCCTCTTTCTCTGACCTTCTATATAAGGTACAATACTGTATGGCAGTCTGTAGTTGTCAGAATTTTTTAATAGAGATTCCCTATGGTATAAAACCAGTTAAATCGTTCACCACACGTCATTAATATAATTTCTCAGAGGCAGTTGAGTAATACTCGACTGCCCTGGCGATACTGGCCAAGAGAGGTACGTGTAGACCTACCCACTTAATTGGGCTAGTCTCTGTTGATTTGCAAATGTGCAAGACTTCTGGTCAGCTCACGCATTGTGCAGTGGCTTTCAGTTCCACTTGGTTAAAAAAAAAAAATAGTTAAAAAGGCACTAAAAAAATTAAAAAATAAATATTTAAAAAATTCTGTACACCAAAAAAACCTTTATTCAAATAATAAAGCATTTTTCATTAATTTTGTTGTTATCTCTATTCTGAGATAAAGATAACAAAATGAGTATTGAGGTGGTACATAAAAGGCCGCATTGCTTGCTAAATAGGCCTTTAACCCTTTGATATACATGCCCCAAAATGTTTAACGACAGTATAGTGCTGATCTCCCCTTTAAGCATTAGGCAATTACCCAATGAGAAGTCATGAGAATTCCTACTATATAATTTTCTTTAACAATCATTCATTAACTTTAAAAACTCAGCTGCATACCAATCCAGGCATGGTGCCGTTGTCCTAAAAGTCTCCCTATGGCATGCCTAGTCTTTTTACAGCATCAGTAAATTTGAGTCCACTTAATTATTTTAGAAGATCTAAATTATCCCAGAATATTAACTTTTTGGCTGCATTTATTATATAGTTGTATTATAAATCTTTGCAATTTCCTAAATCTGATCTTGTCCATAGTGGAGTTTCAGGGCCCCAATCCCGTTAATAGTTTTACAAGCTTCCCAACTCTTAGGCCCAAAATTGTGTATGTGCAGTAAAACAATATTAAAGTTAGACATTTGCGCAAGTTGCACTTGTTAGCAGGTGTATCTTTTGCGGCTACCCGAGCTGTGAGGCAAAGATCCATATGTGGCACTACAAGTGTTAAATCCTGGCAGCCATAAACTGTTTAGGTATGCTGGAGCTTGTAGAACTGCAAGCATCAGCATATTCATGGCTTCTAGAGCATGTTGGCACTTGTAGAACTGCAAGTGCAAGCATGCCTTTAAGGACAGGGCTGCTGGGACCTGTAGTACCACATAGTAAACTAAAAGTAAATAAAGACATAATCCATGATAAACATAATGAATTATAAATAAAGACTCACCCACTGCCTCGTTGCCATCTTTATTTTATGCCTAAATCCTTAGGCATATTCTTTTATTCTGTCTTCCAGTAAGCCATGAGTTAAAAACAAATCTTGTGCAAATGCTAAACTTGCTCTGTTAGGAGCCACAATGCAAATGACAGGCAGGGGGCCTATCCGTAAGTATCCAATTAGGATGATTGGATACTTACTATAGAAGTGGGGCATGAATGAACTTCATTGTATCATTGAAGTTCATTGATACATTTTATGAATGAACTTTATCTCAGGGCTTTTGTTAATTTTGGTTAACCCATGGATTAATGGAAGAAAATAAAATCTCTAAGGCTTTAGGCATGGAAACAGAAGGCAATAGGATAATTGGTGACTCTTTATTTATAATAAGTTCTTTTTATTAACGTGTCTGCGTCTTTATTTTATTTTATTATGTACCGAAGGGACCTGGTTTCCAAGGAAAGCTGGTGCTTATAGTACTATAACACTACAAGTGCCAGCATGCTCTGGCAGCCATGGGTATTTTGGCACTTGAAGATCTTCTTAAGATTTTTGCAGTTCAAAATACACACGTAAGAGTGCAATTTTGCAGCCAGCATTTTAAGCTCATCTAGAAATGAGGCCCTAACTTTCCAAAAATGTTGGATTAAACACAGAAATTTGCGGAACTTGTGAGAGTGTGTTCGTTCTTTATTTATCTATATTGTTCAGAGTGCTAGCAGTCGCAATGGAGCAGGCGCCACGGTACCCATACATATAGGTTTGTAAGTGCGACAGCTGAATATATCATGTAGATTTCACCAAAGTGTATGAGTTTGCAAAGCAAGACGGCGGTGTTTGTAGAGGAGCAGGAGTTTGCACCTACAAATAGGAGGAATTTGTCAGAGTGGGCGTTCCTTCAAACGTATGAAGTAGATGCACCAATGCAACTAGGTAACATAATTGGTGTGATAGATGTGATAGTGTGGTAGTTTGTTGTGTGAAATATGTTAACAGCAGTACAGTGTGAGTGTCACTGTAAATTAAGTAATATAGTGCTAGTATACTATGGGTGGCAGTATGCTGTATGGCCTATTTAGGCAGTACCAGTGAGGCATGGTAAAGTCGCAATAGGTTTGGTGAGATATTAAAATACTGGAATTGTAGTATGAGTGGCAGTACACTGTGTGTGGTATTTGGTAAAAGTATAATGTGAGGTATTACATTGGTGTATAGTGTGTTGTAAGGGCAGCAGTATGTTTTTGAGGTATTATGGTGTTAGTATGGTGTGAAGGGAAGTACGCCTGGGAGATCATAGTGGTAGTGTAGTGTGAGGTTTTACATTGGTAGTATAGTGTGGGTTGTTAGGGTGGAAGTGTGTTGTGTGATATATTTTACAACACACTGTATACTGTTAAAAATAGAACAATTAAAGAAAAAAAAATCATGGGGTCCCTCCTTATAAACACTCTCCAATTTCATGAAAGCCAGCAGTAGACAAACCAGCCGGGGTGGGTGGCACTATAGCAGGGGGAAGCGCGGCAGGTGTCACCCTGCCATAATGACAACCAACCACCAGCTTGTTCAGCACGCGGTTGAAAGAGCGTTCACAGCAAGTTCTCAAACTCACCCTGCAGGATAGTGTATTAAGAACACCCATGAACACTGTAGGCAACACAAAAGAAAAACACTTACCAGGAAAACTGTGCGTAGAGATTAACTGTATTTTTTTTTATCATAAGTGATAAAGTTTGTTTAGCAGCCATTACAAATGCACATTCAATGACTTATTTACATATTTGTTTGCTAGCCCTTACGAGGGATGTGCTTTTCTAAGTGCACAGCAATACGCTCAGGAAGTAGTAAGGTGCGGGATGTCTGGAGTGAGAACATGTTACAGTGCCCTTGCTCCTTCAGTACCTCCAGAGGAGGGTTAATGGGCATTGTCCAGATAGAGTGGTCAGCATGTGGAGGAGGCATAGTTTGTGTGTTTGGGACAAGCTGAACAAGACAGTCACCAGATGAACAGTTACCATAGCCAGCTTCCGGAGACACTCTCTTTCTGACTCTAATGCAACTCTCAACATAAATAAATACAATTATATCTGTGCAGCTGGTAGCAGGCGCAGCGACCTTAACAGTGCTGGTTTTACACATATATATATATATATATATATATATATATATATATATATATATATCATTTATCTACAGCTTCTAACCTATGTTTTGTACCCGAATGAGGGATTCAACTTCCTGTGACTGTGTGCCTCTACTCACCCCCATGCATGCCCCCATCTGCCCTTCTAATAGCATAAAGGCATGCACATGAAGAGTGTCCCAACAGACTGAGCGCAACGATGCATGTACGCACTTCAGCTTGCGGTCAGCTGTCCATGACAGCTCAGCTAGCAATCCTGCCTAGAAGAGGTGGGAAATACAGTTTAACTAATTACACCAGTCTAGTGCACCACAGAGCCTGGAGCACATGCTCCAATTACTAGGTCCCTCAATTCACTGTGTGGATTGGTGAATTCAACTGGAGCAGGGACAGAGAGACGTTTCAGCATTTACCTGAATTGCATCAAAGTAGGACACTGTGCTAAATATGTGGGAAGAGTTTCAGCTGTCTATAGTGAAATGAGGAGATAATAATGTAATTTGTAGTAAAGCTTAAGTGTATTGGCAGGTTTGCACTAACTGGATACCTCCCAACTGTCCCGATTTCTGTAGTACAGTTCCAATTTTAGGGCTTTATCTGGGCACTTAAAAAAATAATTTTTTCAAGTGCCCAGATAATGCACAAATGTTGGCTATACACAAAAGACCACCAAGTAATAAGAACTGTTTTTAAGGTTTACCAGCAAGTGAACTGCTGGCAAACGTGTGCATTCTTTTACACTCCCCTTCTCCCCTGAAGTTTGACACCCCCTGTGAGGCGTAAATTACACTCCACCTGTGTCTAAATAACATGTGTGCAGTATCTGGGCACAGTTTAAACAAAATTTGTGCAGTGTCTGGGCACTTAAAATAATATTGGTGTCTAAATAGCATTTGTGCAGTATCTGGCCACTGTTTAAACAGCATTTGTTCAGTATCTGGGCACAGTTTAAACAGCATTTGTGCATTTTTATTTCTAATGGTAATTATTTCAACCTCTTTGCACCAGAATTTGATCTGAATTATGAAATTGCATTTTTATTTCTAATGGTATGCTGTCCTTTCACTGTAAGTTTGTTTAAACCTTTCATCATCAGCATCATTTATTTATATAGCGCCAACATATTCCGTAGCGCTTTACAATTGGGGACAAACATAGTAAACTAATAAACAAACTGGGTAAAACAGACAAAGAGGTGAGAAACCTTTTATTGCTAGTGTTTGTTGGGGGAGTTTATTGAGGGCTTGATTGAAGAACACTGATCACATGTGTTTGTTAACCTTATATATTCATTGTAGAATGGCTGCAAAGTTAGTGTGTATAGTTACAAGTGTAAAAAAATTAAATAGCATAATTCGGAGTTATACCGGAGTTGAACAGGAAGAAACAGGAAAAGAACATTCTGCCTATTATCACAGCTACACAAGGACTACAGTCAGTATTCACCAGAAACTCCATATTCTACCTCTGATGTATTCAACTCTTCCTGACTACAAGCTACATGCAACATGAGGACTGTTTTGGACTCTGATCTTATTTTCTTCTCATCTGATGAAAGTTTGTTTTATCTGTCAGTTTGTTTTCACTGCAAAATCCCCTCTGTTTAACCAGCCTGCTGTACTACTTGCTCAGCCACTCCCTACCCATGCTTCTTATTTCAAATCCCTACCTCAGCATTGTACTTTCAATTCTACTTTAAGCTTTGTCTGCCATCACAAGGAAGACATGATACTGTCTTTCAACCACTCTCCTCTCTCATAACTCTGCAAAACTCAGCTACTCAATCACCTGCTCTTTATTACTCTCCATTCAACACTTCCACCCACTCCCCCCATGGCTCCCCACATCATTCCTCTATAGTATCCAGACATCCAGGAATACACTACATTTGCTGCTGCCTAGCTCTGAACTACTTATCTGATTACACAGGACATTGCAATTAGGTAATTCCTTTAATTCCCTCATTTTTGCTATTTTACTCATTAATCTGGCGGTTCCCTGGGAGCCGCGGCGCTGTCACTGGGGTGCCGCGGGCCAGCCATAGAAAAAAGAAAGAGCACAAAAACTTACCAATCCGCACAGCGCCGGGACCCAGCATCCTCCTCTCTCCCGCAGAGGGAGAGAGGAGGATGCTGGGTCCCGGCGCCGTGCGGATTGGTAAGTTTTTGTGCTCTTTCTTTTTTCTATTGCTGGCGCGCAGCAAAGGGGGCAGAGTGAGAGGTATCGTGACAGCGTGGCAGAGGAGGGGGACAGTGTGACAGAGGACAGAGGAGGGGGACAGCGTGTGAGAGGGCAGAGGAGTGTGACAGAGGGCAGAGGAGGGGGACAGCGGGGCAGAGGAGCGTGACAGAGGAAAGAGGAGGGGTACAGTGGGGCAGAGGAGGGGGGGCAGAGGAGGGAACAGCATGACAGAGGGCAGAGGAGCGTGGCAGAGGGCAGAGGAGGGGGGACAGCGTGACAGAGGGCAGGAGGGGGACAGCGTGACAGAGGGCAGAGGAGGGGACAGCGTGACAGAGGGCAGAGGAGGGGGACAGCGGGGCAGAGGGCAGAGGAGGGGGACAGCATGACAGTGTAGGGGGACTGCGTGAGAGAGGGCAGAGGAGGGGACAGCGTGACAGAGGGCAGAGGAGGGGGACAGCGTAAGAGATGGCAGAGGAGGGGGACAGTGTGACAGAAAGCAGAGGAGGGGGACAGCGTGACAGAGGGCAGAGGAGGGGACAGCGTGACAGAGGGCAGAGGAGGGGACAGCGTGACAGAGGGCAGAGGAGGGGGACAGCGTGACAGAGGGCAGAGGAGGGGGACAGCATGACAGTGTAGGGGGACTGCGTGAGAGAGGGCAGAGAAGGGGACAGCGTGACAGAGGGCAGAGGAGCGTGACAGAGGGCAGAGGAGGGTGACAGCGGGGCAGAGGAGGGGGGACAGCATGAGAGGGCAGAGGAGGAGACAGCGTGAGAGAGTGCAGAGGAGGGGACAGCGTGAGAGAGTGCAGAGGAGGGGACAGCGTGACAGAGGGCAGAGGAGGGGACAGCGTGAGAGAGGGCAGAGGAGGGGGACAGTGTGAGAGAGAGCAGAGGAGGGGGACAGTGTGACAGAGTGCAGAGGAGGGGACAGCGTGAGAGAGGGCAGAGGAGGGTGACAGCGTAAGATAGGGCAGAGGAGGGGGATAGTGTGACAGAGAGCAGAGGAGGGGGGACAGCGTGACAGAGGGCAGAGGAGGGGACAACGTAAGAGAGGGGAGAGGAGGGGGACAGTGTGACAGAGAGCAGAGGAGGGGGGACAGCGTGACATAGGGCAGAGGAGGGGACAGCGTGACAGAGGGCAGAGGAGGGGGGAGAGCATGAGAGGGCAGAGGAGGAGACAGCATGAGAGAGGGCAGAGGAGGGGGACAGTGTAACAGAGAGCAGAGGAGGGGACAGCGTGAGAGAGGGCAGAGGAGTGGGACAGTGTGACAGAGAGCAGAGGAGGGGGGACAGCATGACAGAGGGCAGAGGAGGGGACAGCGTGACAGAGGGCAGAGGGGACATTGTGTCTGGATGCAGAGGGGGCAGAGTGTCTGGATGCAGAGGGGGCATTTTTGCATACAACTAAATAAGTATTTCTGTCCTGACCTAAATACTTATTACAATTTTTTGACCCAACTAATTCTAAAACAGTACTGCTCAATAATTATTTTGGAGGGGTGCCTTAAAAACATTTGGAGACTCCAATGGTGCCGCGAACTGCAAAAGTTTGGGAACCATTGCATTAATCCCAATACTTGCCAACATATTTTTTTTTCTCTCTTTTCATGGCATTATCATTAGGACTATATCATCCCTCACCCATCCTGCAACACACTCCTCTGTCCACACTGTCCCTTCATTACTTCACTCACCTCTAGTGAACACTCATGAACTTTTTTCCTATTTAAATTCAATATCTTTAACAGCTTCACCCTTCCGCCAGAAACTACAAAGACACACATCTTACAATCATCTTTCCTACCTATCTTCCTCCCTGCTTCTATTAGCTGGTGATATATCACCTAATCCAGGTCCCCTTCAATTCTCCCACACGCATATATCTGAACACTACAGAAATCCAGCAAACCTCAAACGCATCACCTGTCTCCCCTCTCTTCCAAAGTCCTTTAAATGTGCCCTTTGGAATGCACGACCTCTTCCTCTCAAACAACGTCAACCTTCTAGCAATAACAGAAACATGGCTCACGCAATCAGACACTGCCTCACCTGCAAATACAACTGCTGTGCTCCAAAAATTATGAATAAGATATTTTTAAATGTGCAATCATATATAAGTCGCTAACCCAAATGAGGTTGCCAATCTCAAAAAGGATGTATGATAATTATATAGTGAAAAATGTGATGCGCCACGATAATATTGCAATAATATACACACAGATGGCGGACTGCGTGATAAACCAATTTATTTAATAAAATCTTCAAAAATTATACCTAAAAATAGTTAATAACAGTAAAATATACTACACCAATTATAACTATAATAATGTGACTTGGGTATGATATGAAATTATAAAACATTCAATCTTATAGGTACTTAGTATCTGGCCAGTACACGAGAATATTAGCATGTGTGTCCTAAATAGAATAAGTACATTCAGTAAATATCAATTTATCCAGATAGTGGATAAAAATGATATAAGTAACAAATGGATTATATAAAAATATTTCAGTCTCACCCACTGTTGTCTCTCTATTCCATGACCTGATAAGACGTCTATGTATATGAGCTCACTAAAAAACAGGGTAAAAAAATGCAGGCACTGTGTGTCTCTTATCATCATCATCATCGTTAACATTTATTTATATAGCGCCAGCAAATTCCGTAGCGCTTTACAATTGGGAACAAACATTAATAAGACAATACTGGGTAATACATACAGACAGAGAACCCTGCTCGAAAGCTTACAATCTATAGGACAATGGGAGTTAGAAACACAAGGGCATGTGCTACATCATATTGCACAATGGACCAGCCAGACTGCAAAGGTAAAAGTACTGAGTGGGCTGTGTGTGTTGCAATGTTGGTCAGAAGGTTGTTGTCTTGTGTTAGCAGTGTAGAGGATGGCAATAGGGTAATCTAGGGAAATTAAGATGATGGTTGAGGAATATCATAACCTTGTCTGAAGATGTGGGTTTTCAATGAACGCTTGAAGGTTTGAATACTAGAGGAAAGTCTTACTGTGCGAGGAGGGAATTCTACAAAGTAGGTGCAGCCCGGAAAAAATCTTGTAACCGAGAATGGGAGGATGTGATGAGAGTGGAGGAGAGACGTAGATCTTGTGCAGAACGGAGGTGTCGAGTAGGGAGATATTTCGAGACAAGTGAGGAAATGTATGTCGGTGTAATTTTGTTGACGGCCTTGTATGTTAGTAGAAGAATTTTATATTGGATTCGTTGAAATACAGGCAACCAATGTAGAGACTGACAGAGTGGCTCAGCAGAGGAAGAATGGCTTGCAAAGAAAATCAATCTAGCCGCTGCGTGCAAAATAGATTTTAGGGGTTCAAGTCTGACTTTGGGAAGACCAGTAAGGTGGGAATTGCAATAGTCGAATCGGGAGATGATGAGTGCATGAATTAAAGTTAGCAGTATCTGGACACAGTTTAAATAGCATTTGTGCAGCATCTGGCAACTTAAAAAAATATTGGTGTCCAACCAGCATTTGTGCAGTATCAGGATTTTCTACTCTACAACAAATTAAAGCCTGTTTAAGGAATGGCATGAAGCAGAGCACACTGAATAATCTGATGCTGATTTCATTAGAGGGACCAGATCCTACAGACTTTAATTATGTAAAAGCTGCAGACGACTGGGCCTCCAAGAAGAAAAGAAGAATTAATATATAAAATGTTAATCTAGAGGTTAAATCATTATAAGGTCAGGAATTCAACATTTAATTTGAGAGAAGGCCACCACCGGCTATACAATGTAGAAGTGTTTCTAAAAAAAACATTGTACAGCTGGCGCTTTCTTGTATACCCCCTTAACAGCATTAATAGCAGTGTCGCGTTTTACAGTGACATCATTTACTAGTACCTGGATCTCGCGTAGTCGCTGTTATGAAACGTCATATTTAGAGTGCGGTCGGGCATGTCAGCTTCAGAGTGCTACAGTCGGGAATACTACTGTCAGGGTTGCTTTCATCGTTAAAAGGTACCCAACCCATGTTTCATACAGGCTAGAATGTACATGCGTGTGGCATGAATCTATAGTTGTATGGGAGTGGAGGCTATTCTCTTGTGTGTAACTCAAAGAAATGTATGTATGTATTTCTGCAAATGTGTAAATACATAGATTGTCAGATCAAGCTCACTAGATCACCAAGTAGCCAGATTATGGTCAAACCTGAGCGATATCAAGATAATCAGTAATTAGGTCAAATCCTGAGATGGCAAAATAGACATTCCTTGTTACAGTAAACAAGGTCTACACTTACAATGTGCACTGTACACTGTGCACAGTGTGATGAGATGTGAAGCCTGCTGTTCATAGTCAGGAACGGATGTTACAGAAGTCCCTTGAGGTATCAGAAAAAACACAGGTGCAAAAGAATTGATGTAGTGTAAGAAAGCTTACAGGTTTACCACATAGCTGTCAGAAAAATTCAGGTTACAGGCAGCAATTACAATGAAGTTGTGAGAGAAAGTCAGGTGACAGGCAGCAGAGAGAGAAGTAAAACCAGGCTTTGACAGAGATGGTGTCAGTCCAGAGAGAGATGGGTGGAGTTTTATAGTAGTTTAAAAGAAGGTTTGGTCATCATGGATGGAGAGGCTGACCCCGATCTAGCTGGAGAGGGGAAAGGATGATTAGTTAGGTGTAGAAATCACCAGTGTTGGTACTGTTATTTGTATTTTGACGGCGTACAAATGGATCAATAACAGAAGAACTGGAGTTAAAGAACTGTGGTGTTAATAGTGGGATTATCTGGGAAGGCTTTTCCCCTAGCAGCTCAGTAAGCATGGAGAAAGTAATAAAAGCATTGATGCAGACAACTTCCACACAGCACCAGATAAACCAAGTCACTGCAGAAAGCAATGCATCCCTGCAAGTGGCAAACAGCTTGCTGAAAGCCCACATGAATGCAACACAAGCTCGGTACTACCACAATAAAAAGAAGGCTATCTACACTACACTGAAATCCATAATATTATACAGTACATTCACAACCTTCATGAAATAACACACATTTAAGCCAATTCAGTATAACTCTTTCACACTACATTAAACAACACACACTACAGTGTCACCCTTCAATTCTGCCACCCTACTATCTATAGTACCACTTCAGAAACACATTTACATTCATCTGAACTGCCCCCGATTGCCTATAAACACCTACCACAAAACTCACGGAACGGCACTCATGGCACGGTCTGACTGCTCAACAAGGCCACTAGTCAGGGGAGCCGTCACTATTCCTCTGACCAAGTAGTCGCACACTGCCTATTTACCATCACTATAACGTATAACCAGAGTACAGAGACTACAGGAAAAGCTCCAAGCACCCCACCATTCATGCTCTGGATATCACCATATTGAGCATCGCACACATGGTTATCACACCAGTAACCCAGGTACACAAACAGTGGAACCCTCCCTTCCTTTTGCACAATTGGTTGCACGCTACTTATATAGAGGCACTCGGTTTACATAGAGGGTGCAGCTTCATGCTCGTTCCCCTTGACCCACTTCTACATCCTCCTCCAGTGGACCAGCAGCTCCTCTCTTCCCCTCTACTTCCTCCATTGGCACTTCTCTTTCCCCATCTTTCTTGGCCTCTCGAATTTTGGATGTGTACCTCTGTCTCCACACTCCAGCATCCCCTCCTCTCTTTGTCCCACCCCACTTTGTGTATTTCTTGGTCTCCACATTACGGGTGACTGTTTTTTATTCCTCACTGTTTGTCTCTGGCTATCTCCCTTTACCACAGTTATCACATCAGTCCCCCCTCTTCTTATACCATTTGTCAGCACCACCCCACAAACTATATTTCTCTTGCTCTGCACCTTCTTCCGCCTATCGCTTTGTCTTCAACGTCTCTCCTATTCAGTTGGGGGGGGGGTGGGCGGGGGTTGTGGAGGAAACACCAAAGGCCCTTTTTACCCTAAGCTCTACTTGGTCTAGAACCCACCTTCACAACACTATTGATAATGATCCATCCACAGGTCTTAAACTGCCTAAAACCATGTATAACATATATTATCATATACCAGTCTGGTCCATTAGTGTTGTGCAAGGAACAGAGAATTGCTCACAAATTCACAGAATTATATTGTAATAACTAATAATGTATGTTGCAACTTTTACAATTTTTAAAACCTTTTTAAATGAGCAATTGTGGGTCACGTTTATTGGTTTGTGTGAAATACAGAAGGAGACCAATATATTCCAGGTTGTAAGAAAAGCACCAGAGGTTATGTATACTGATTAATGTACATGAAAATGAACTATGAAGTTCTGTATGATTGTGTATTGTAAGTTTCTGAGTGAAGGTCTGTGCTCGTGCCATAACAGGAAGTGGAAGGTATATGTCCAAGTTACTACGCATTACAAAGACTGCACTCACTGTTCTGATGTTTACTTTTCAATGCAGTTTACTGAACAGCAAGCAGCAGTTTTCTGAGCCTTGTGGGAGATAGTAAACTTTCCTCTTCTTTGCATTGGGATACAGAGTCCTGGTGTTTATACTGGGTGGGAGTGAAAGGTAGTGTCCTGATCCCTCAGTAAGTGTGGGTGAGGTATGTGTCCCTGATGTGTGTCCGTCCCTGCCTCCTCTACTTATGAATGGGGTGGAGTGTTTAAGTTGAATGAGATCCTGTGTTTCTTGTTTCTCTAATCTCACAGACAGCTATCCAGCCTGCTCCGGGGGAGGACTTGGCTAATTAGACGATTCCGGGAATGCTCGTTAATAAAAGCAGTGTCTTTGTGGCAACAGCTATTTTGCTTTTCCTCTGATTTTAATCCTTAGATCTAACACGAAGCACACTTATCGATTATTGTGAAAACAACAGTAGTCCCAGCTCCAGTTTAAAGCAACTTTCCCAACAAGTTAAATACTACAAAGTTCAACTGCAGATGTTGAGGAAGCCAAATTTAGTGACATGCAAAGGTATTGGTAAAAACTAGAAGTGCTATATTAATGTGTGATCAATACTTAGGGCCTCATTTAGAGTGACTTACGAGCAAACACAGATAAAAGGGACATGTTGTGATGCAAGAGGTGCAACAAAAATGCTGGCTGCTTTTGCATGTAGCACAGAAATACTGGGCAGATTTCTTATTACCCTGCGATTTAGTCATCCTAGGATACACTCCCCCACCCAATGCTAAATCTGTCCACACATTTTAAATTTCCCTTAAAACAACCTTATTTGTTTTCTGTAATTGTTATTAATCTACTTTTTATGCTAAATTGTTTATGCCCAAATTTCTACTATTACGTCTCAGAACAAATTAGGCATTTATTTAAAAATGATGTTATTTCTTTCCAAATTCAAAGTTCTTCAATTGCAGGGACCATTTTTTGTGAATTCTGTCCATGTTGCTGTTGATACATTACATACACAGTTCAACCCCTCTTTATTTTGTATGTAGGACAAATCCATATCTATTTTCTCTGCATGGGCTCTTCATTTAAATTCATTGAACACGTTTATATGTCATTACATTGCCAAATGGACCCTTCAATTTTTTTTGCACATTTGAATTGTCATTTTTATCCTGATGGGTGACAATATTTTCCATACATCAGTGGTGAAAAAACTATTATGTTTAAGAGCCAGTATATCAAATCCAAGATAAAGCAAAATCTTTCAAGAAGCCAGGATAGATAAGTATTTATTTAACTTCAATAAAAAAATACTCCCAAAAATGGGAGTAATTTCTTTTAGGCACACTGGCAAATTGGCTCTTGAAATTTTGACAGTCATGTTATGAATGTAATCACATTGTGTAAATAATACATTAACCCAGATGTAAACTTAATTTTAAATATATAAATAAATACAATAAATCATAGACTAAATATATACTAAGTTAGCCACCAATATTTATTCTTTATCTTTGTTACGGCCATCTGTCTATTTTCCTTAGCTATATTTAAAATGTACCTGTCACCATGGACAAGTACAACACCACCCCTTGAGGGACCCCAAAATTGAAATTCTCAGATATGAATTTTGAAAGTAAAATACATTGTTCAGGTTTGAGATGCCTTTTTCACTACAGCTAGCAGTGAAGTATTTCCTCCCCACTCCACTTCAGATAGCTAAAGCTCATCCCACATCTACAGAACAGTGTGCTAATGGGATCTCATACAGATAATAAGGACAAGATTGAGGGTCCCATGTAGAGTTGGACGGAAATAGCATTAACTGCGTATAATACACTTTTTTACTTCTGCGTATGCCCGCAAAGCAGTGGCCATATGTAGACTGAGTCTCATCTGGCGATTATGGCTCTTTGCGGCCCCTTATGATTAAAGAGCCGGAATGGGGAAAAGAAGGGGGAAAGAAGGGGCGTATAAGGGCACCTTGGAGCACATGCAACTCATGTAGACTGAGACTCAAACACATGAGATGGGAAACTTGTGGGTGCTCGATCACTAGTGTAAGTGTTCCAAACCGAAAGTGATGATGACCAACTTAGATGCGTCCAACTCAACAAACCCATGTAAAATGTGCCCTTTTATGGATGGAATTTCCATCTGCATTTTAGCTGGAAATTACGTTCCACTTTACATGAGGCCCTGAGTTGTTGTGACATCACTGGCTCTGGCCCTGTATATGAATCCATCAATGCACACACTACATTTTTGCAAACGTCACTCAAACTCTGCTTTCTTAGTTAGCAAAGCACCTTCTTCCTATATTGATATCTTAGATTACCCAGCTCTATTCTAGCATCAAAATTGTTATTAGTCCTATGCATGAAATGAGATCATAATCATCTAATAATTATTAAGAATATATATGTGTATATATAAATATATGTATATATAGATATTTATATATAGTTAGATAGATACAAAGGTAAATATATACCAATTAAAAGGAGGAACTTAAGGCTTTAAATATTAAATACAGTATTACATCTTATATCAGCACTCACTACGGTTTTAAAATCAATTTCAAAGCAACAACGGAGGTACCACGCATAGTAGTGGTAATGATAAAAAAAGGAAAAAGAACGACTCTCAATTTTTATGAAAATGTATCTTTATTTAGTAAATATACTTTCAGGTGAAGT
The DNA here is from genome assembly GCF_038048845.1 of Mixophyes fleayi. Classification (NCBI taxonomy): domain Eukaryota; kingdom Metazoa; phylum Chordata; class Amphibia; order Anura; family Limnodynastidae; genus Mixophyes; species Mixophyes fleayi. The sequence continues at coordinate 128,258,978 of NC_134404.1, read as the reverse complement.
CTTCATATATTGGGAACTGGGGAACTCCCTAATGAAATAAGGAACATACCTTGGGAAATAAGCACCTTAATCACCCATTACAATGATGTAGGAACATGAAACACTTGTCGCATTGCTATGAGTAGACATCATAGAACTAGTAATGAAAAATCTAATAAACACTATGTCTAAAGAAGTATAGATTATCAATGATAAGAGAAAATATACTCTGATTACATATTTATTAAAGGACACACTTATATTTGCGAAAAAACACACCCCGTATCAGGAAGTCTTGAAAGCCCATAAACACGATTCACAAATGATGAACAAATAATGTGTGCAAGAAAGGGCAATTATACACCTCTTTAGTGATATTTGAGGATTTTTGAAGAAATATCGGATAACCAAATAGCACAATCTACTGGAACACAAATTATTTTAATACATCACTTTTCACATTTTCTTTTTCATCATTTTATTTTGCTGCTTTTAAATAGATCTATGCAGGATGAAAATGGATATAAACATTGAAATTTTTAATATCAATATTTTATTTGTTATTAATGGTATGTGTGACCCCTTGAACAATCTACTTTGTCTTTTATCTGCGCAATATTCCACCTCCACCAAACTTTACAGTTGGCAGTAGGCATTTGAATAGGAAGTGTTCTCCTGGCATCCGCAAACCCAGATTTGTCTGTCAGACTGCCAGATGGTGAAGCATTACTCATAACAACAGAGAATGCTTTCCACTACTCCAGTGTACGATAGCGGTGTGCTTTACACCACTCCAGTCGGCATTTGGCATTGACCATGGTGATCTGAGGTTTGTGTGCAGCTGCTCGGCCATGGAAACCCAACAGTTTCTGAACAGTTATTGTGCTACCGTTGCTTCCAGAGACAGTTTGGAACTCGGTAGTGAGTTATGCAACCAAGGACAGGAGATTTTTGCATGCTATGTGCTTCAGCACTCTGCACTCCTGTTCTCTGAACTTGTGTGGCCTACCACTTTGTGGATGAGCTGTTATTGCTCCTAGGCATTTCCACTACACAATAACAGCACTTACATTTGACAGGGGCAGATCCAGCTAGGCAGATAATTGACAAACTGACTTGTTGAAGAGCAGGCATCCTATGACAGTACCATGATGAAAATCACTAAGCTCTCCAGTGCGACCCATTCTATGTTATGCACCTGTTAGCAATGGGTGTTGCAAAAATGCCCAAACACATTAATTAGAAGTGGTGTCTACATACTTTTGGCTATGTAGTGTAGATAGACATATAGATAGCTAGATAGATGTAACTAATATAGCAGTAGGTGGCAGATGAAGGGGTACAGCCCTCTCTATTTATGTGCGTTTTCCACAATAGATTATAAAGATCATTTCTTGGTCCATTGTCTTAGTGCCTGAAAACTAAATAAGCTTTGAAAGTACATTGTTGAGCGCAGTCCAACAACTTTTATGCAATGGGTATTGCAAAAGAAAATTCTGATATATATTGATTATATTATTAGTATTATTATGATATTATGATTGTGTAATGTTCACTACAGAATGTGGGACTGTGCAATAATTTTATTATACATTGAGTCTAATGCAACAATTTGAACTTAAGTTTTTCGGGAGACTTACGCATTTTTAAGTTCCGACATCAAGTCCCAGCATCTTCATTCGCAAATCCAGTCCCCATAGGTGTCTGTAGGGACTGCGATTTTGCTATTTATCAAGCTCCGAAATTCAGCGCTTGGCCCCGACTGCGAACGTGGCGTAAGCCATTTAATCCTATGGGGGGGATGAGCACTGCAGGAGAGGGATCTTCGGATTCCTCCCTGATAGGCTTAATGATCCCCTATTACAAATTCAACCAGGCCATAAAAACATGATAGTAAAGTGATCGAGATTGCGATTATTTTACTATAATATGCTGGGACAGACTCCTATCTGATTAAAGTGAGCAGTTGGCGATTGGTCATAAATAGACCCCTATGTACAATAATTGTGTTTGAAAATCATTAAATCATTGACCATTTACCTTTGCAATTGCTATGCATGGATATCACCATAATTTATAAACATGAAACCCAATATAAAGCAATATTAAGACCATCACCTGCTACAAATAAATGTCAAAATCAAACAAAAAACAATCCCTACGTCTACACGTACTATATTTCACTTCCATAATTAAATATTAACATGCTAAATATTTAAACCGCAATGTCAACACTTTCCCCCGTTATAAAAACTTGAATCATAAATCAAGTACTATTACAGAGACTCCTAAAGATCTGCAAGAATCCCCCCATCCCACTCCCCAAACATTATTGAGATCATCTGAAATTATTAGTGCGCTGTCCTATTTTACTTGTGCAATGATTAGGATCTTGACTGTAGATTTAGTATGCATGCATATTGCAGTCCTTTTTGAAAATATATCTTATTATATTATTATACTGACTAATGTAATGCGATAAAATCATCAAAGCAGTTTCCAGAACCACCTTGTCTAGACAGGAATGTGGCGACATGTCTGAATTCGTTACACGCTGCACATAGAATCATGCATTCGCTGGACACGATGGTTCTGCGACAAACCCAGGAAGGGATGGAACACTGACCTGTCAGATATTATGAATCCCGTTTCCTCCGTTCACAGCGGCCCCGGGACTGGGCGATGTGCGTGTCCCCGAGGCTCCTGACACGCTCCCGAGAACGGAGCTGTCAGCGGCGGGACCCCGTGTATCTGTACACAGACCGAGGCGCGCACACGTGTCTCCAGTGCAGCATGCCTCTCACACTTTGTGTACTGTATACTTGTGTGCGAGTTACTGGAAAGATGTATTTACTTCTCCAACCTCATAAACATCAATGCACACACTATAATGGGTATATTAATCTACACTATAAACTAAATAGGCTTGTACAGCCTGTACACATCAAATAACAATATTGAATGTGCTACATACACAACTCTTTCCAATTATTTCCACACTTGAAATGTCATTGAATTTCACTGGTTCCATTGGCTACACTATACACAGTGGTCAGGGTGGGGTTATATTGTGGTACGCCATACCGCCACTTCTCCCTCTGCCTTCATTGTAAAACTATCAAATTTCATTCAGTAACAATTTTCATACCGCCACTTCTAAGTTTGCATGCCACCACTTTTATGGTCATGCTCAGACATGGACCTTACGCCAATGAACGCAACTGCATGCAATTCATGTCTGAATACAGATGACAGGACTGGCTACGATTGAAGGATGGAAAGGGGGAGTAAGTAATGTATAGAAAGGCAGTGCCAAGTGTTTCTCTTAAGTACGTGTGTTTTAGCCGTATCATTTCCACCAGCTACAGGGCAGGTGTAAGTGCAGACTGATAGTGATGATTAACACAGCATAGTCTTTATTTTAAAAACTACACATATGTATGCCTCTAGCACAGTACATGTGTATGCAAGGAACATAGACTATAAAAGGAATTGTATGTACAGTACGCAAAAAGAACATCCTGATTTATGTGCTTACTATAAAAAAAATATACAAATATTTTTATAAATGATTATAGTATTGTTAGATATAAACAATATTAGTAATTTACATGGATGGGCGCTACACGATATGAAGATATCAAATAATTCTCAATGAATGAAAGAAGTGCTTCAAGGAAAACACTCCAAAGGAAAAGTAAATATAGTTCCAAATAAAGTTCATATAAAAGTCAATGTTCTGTATAGTTTTTCTCAATGTCAGTTTGTGATCACATCCAAGGATCAATCCCAAGAACATGTGAAATAGAAAACAAAAAGACAAAAACAGAAATATAGTGTAGAAACTCAAAAATAAAACGAATAAGAATATATTGATTAATGATTTAACACAGATAGAGTGAAAGGGGTATATCTTAAAACTAAATTACCCCTTTGTGAATGTGCTTACTTTAAATAGGTTTATATAAAACGATCAATCACCACATGTAATATAAATTTTTCTTAAACCTCTCCCCCTTCGTGGGTCTGCTTACTTTAATATAAGGTATAGAAGGCTTGTTAATATAAGCTGTCAATCATCCATTGGTGTTTTCCAATATTACTCCAATATTGCTGTTATCCTCAAAATAATCATGTCAAAGAAAAAAGGGGGAAGCACATAGTACGGTGGCGTAGTGGTTAGCACTTCTGCCTTACAGTACTGGAGTCATGAGTTCAATTCCCGACCATGGCCTTATCTGTGAGGAGTTTGTATGTTCTCCCCGTGTTTGCGTGGGTTTCCTCCAGGTGTTCTGGTTTCCTCCCACACTCCAAAAACATACTGGTAGGTTAATTGGCTGATAACAAATTGACCCTAGTCTCTCTCTCTCTCTGTCTGTCTGTGTCTGTGTGTTAGGGAATTTAGACTGTAAGCCCCAATGGGGCAGGGACTGATGTGAGTGAGTTCTCTGCACAGCGCTGCGGAATTAGTGGCGCTATATAAATAAATGGTGATGATGATGATAGTGCATTACCGTTTATATTTATCGATATAAACAGTAAAATCAATATAAAAAGAAGCAGGAATATTTTCTCCCAATATGCACAATAAAGTCTATCTGCCTACCAGAACTTCAAGAGGTTAGAGCCATCAGACAGCAGTACCACTTTCCACTAACTACCTTTCCAGTCCATCTTGCAGTTCTTTTTGAGCCCATTAAAGAACTTGCTTGAAGCGCTAACAATTTGAAGTTATTAGAAACTCTCCACACTCATGGATTGATCCTTGGGTGTGACTACACACTGACATGGAAGAATAACAATACAGAACTTTGATTTGTACATGAACCTATGTGGGATTATATTGACTCTTCCTTTGGAGTATTTTCTTTCAAGCACTTTTTTCAGTCATTGGGAATAATTTTTTGTAGTGCCCATCCATGTAAATTCTTAATATTGTTTATATGGTATCTTGAAGGGTATAGTTAAAACCCTTATTTACATTGTAGACTGCCACACATTTTTTTGGAGCACTCTAAATTGTTTAGTTGTTAGAGTTGTTCATTTTTTAATAAAATAATTTTTGTTCATGCATACTGGTAGGATTTATGTTGCACATATGTGTGTGCATAGCCTTGTTTGTCTCTCTATATACAGCAAGTAACGTTTACCCAAAGCGTACTTATACCCGGATTCAAATGGAAATGTATCTTGAGATTCGCTCGTATTTGAATACAGTCGGAACTACTCTCAAGTTCCATTGTTCAAATGCTGGAGAAAGCAACACAATCATCTGCCAAAAAGATTCAAGCTAACATGCAGGCACAAGGTACGACAGTTTCGACTCGCACCATCCGTTCCTAACTCAATGAAATGGGGTTATATTGTAAGAGGCGCAATAGGGTCCCAATGCTGAGAGAGATAGATAAGAAAGCCAGATTGGAGATGGCAAACACACCTGAAAAAGTCAAATTCCTTCTGGGAGAATGTCCTGTAAACAGGAGACCAAATTAGATATTTTTGGTAAAGAACATTATCACTATGCTTACAGAAAGCAACATCAAAAGAACACGTTCGCTACAGTCAGACATGGAGGAGTTCCAGTTATGTTTTGGGGCTGCAGTGCTGCATCTGGCACTGGTACATTGAACGTGTGCATTGCCTAATGACATCTGAAGATTACCAGGCCATTTTGGAGCGCAATGTTGAATCTGGTGTCATAAAACTGGGTCTCTGTCGAAGATCTTAGGTCTTCAGCAGGACAATGATATTGAAAGACATTGAAAAATATCCTGTTGCCCCTCACTGGTCTATATAGGGTTTGACAAAGGTGCTTTATCTGTTACAAAGGCCCATCTAGCTGTGCAGAGAATGAAAACATGATCATCCTGTCACATTAGTTGGAGTCCCAGAGTCGCGCCAATAAAACATCTACCACTATGAACCAGCCCCAGCTAACTAGTTCTGCTCCACAGGTTCTGTACTTTATTTAAAAGATTGTTCTGAAGAAAATGAAGAGCATATTCTGGTTAAAATCATGAAGCTGGATTTTTTACTACAAACCAAAGGGTACCATGGGACACAATTACCCCAACAGCTGCACACACCAACAACGGATATCATTCATATTTGAATTTCGTTTCCCACAGGCATTAGCACAATATGAATAAATAGCACATTTTTTGTGCAGGGTAGTTACACTATTTACACAACACATATTTTACTCCCTCTGTGCTACCAGAGCTCAGACTTAATAGACTCCTGTTATACAGTTAGAAATGCCATTAACTATTAATTATCAATAGTATTTGATATTAGGACAGATCAGATGATTTCTTGACAATCTTGTGTTAGATAAATATAATATTTAAAATATTTCCTAAAGAGAAAATAAATAAATACATAAAGCGCTTTACAAATGATGTATCTCTATACAGTCAAAGCAATCATGCAGTGCACATTTATGTTTCAAACAGTATTGTGTTCCGAAAACCCTCATTGCAGCCCTCCATAGGTCTCATTGTAGACCCACTATAGGTCTAATTGGATCCTCCTATAGCTCTCATTGTAGCCCCCTATAGGTCTAATTATAGTATTTTTTAGAAATTTGCTACACTGCTTTACCAAACCTTTAGAACATACTTTCCAACATTAGCCAGCTGGCATCCGGGAGGAGGTGTGCATGTGGGGCGAGCTTGGTGATTTGCGCCATTTGGCTCGCCACCTAAACTGACATAATTTTCTGGCCTACTACAGCAAGGGACGGGGCCACTTAATTAATGAGGGGAAATGGAACCAGGAGGTTGCCCTGCTTTCCCGGGAGTCCAGGAGGATTCCCAGAATTCCGGCAGTCTCCTGGACATTCCGTGAGAGTAGGAAACTATGCATAAGAAGCACTTTATAATCATGAACTAAAATGCTAAAGAAAGGCTGGTTTTCGTCCAATATCCTCCTCCTCTCTTGCTTCTTTTTCACTTCAGTTTTTCCGCAGGACTGGAAAGAGACATTTAGTTACAGGGAGGTCACAGGGTGATTCACAAGTTATTCACAGATGCAGTCCCAAGATGGCAATATAAGCAAATCACTTTTCATCTTGTCACAGTCAGTATGTAAGTATATCAATATGCACAGATGAATACATTATACAGAATTTATTTTAGGAAAACACCAAATTTCACAAATATTAAGCAATATCCTGGATATTTTCAGGTAAATCTGATGTAGAATTGAATTGCCTTCAAAATAGATTGTCCATGTGTTGGCATTAAAGTAAATATTTTACATAAAATAAAGGGGCTATATTGTAAGCGCTTTCTTCAGACAAGTGTTTTGTCAGATTTTGCTCATGTCACATTCCAGCACGTTGTGCAGACTTTAGGATCATTGATACTTGCTTTAACCTTACCCACATTTATACTGCTGCTTACTTGAACAGCAGAGGTGTGCAGGCAGCACGCTCAGTGATTCTCATCTAAACAATTAGGGCCTGATTTTGAGTTAGGAGCAAAGCAAATTAAAGGAGTAACTTTGCAATTGGCAAAATGATGTTGCATTAGAGGGGGAGGTAAATTTAAAATGTAGGGACGGATTTATTGTTGGGATACAGCATGTCATAGATTTACTTTAATTTCAGTGTAAAAATAAAGCTGTCAAGTATTTGTGTGTTAAATGAAAAAACAGCCAGTATTTTCCTTGTGTACAAAAAAATAAGTTAATTTCTACCCCTTGCATTGTAACATGGTTTGTCCAGGTGCAAAGTTGCTCCTTTACTTTGCTTTGCTCCTAACACAAAATCAGGCCCTTAAAATCTTATGCGCTCGTACTCCAGGGATCTGTACTAGTAGCTCAAAAAAGTTCCATGTCGCATCCTCTCTAAATAAATAGATAAACATAAAAATACAATAACAGGTGCGCCAGGGGAATAATGTAAATTATAATAAGTAGCCAGTATAAATATTGCGCAATTCGTGTGTTTAAAAAATAAACATGTATTAAAATGCCTCGTTGAATCTAATTAGATTAGTTTGACATGACCTATCCTTCACAAATCCATGCTGATTCCCACTAATAATCTTATTGCGCACCAAGTAATCCTGAATACTATCCCTTAATATACCTTCCAGTAGTTTCCCCACTATTGATGTCATGCGTACAGGGCTATAATTCCCTGGTTGCGATCTCGTCCCCTGTTTATAAATGGCACCACATCTGCTATTCGCCAATCCCTTGGTACTGAGCCTGATGATATTGAATCTATGAAAATTAAGAATGGCAATCTAGCTATTTCTGAGTTTAGCTCCATAAGAACCCTTGGGTGTATGCCATCTGGACCTGGAACTTTATGTATCTTAATATTCTTCAGTCACCTTAGGACTTCTTCTTTTGTCAGCCAAGTATTAATTAATGGTACTGTTTCATTTCCGTTTTTATGTATTATTCCTACCGTTTGTTTCTCTCCAGTAAATACTGAAGAAAAGAAAGTGGTAAAATACCTCTAGTTTTTCCTTAGTATCATTTATCAATTCACCCATCTCACTTCTTAGGGGTCCTATATTATCTTTTTAATCCTTTTGCCATTTATACACTTAAAAATCTTTTTGGGGTTTGTCTTACTTTCTTTTGCAACTTGTTTTTTATTTTCTAATTTAGTGTTAGGTTTTTATAAGGACCTGAGTTGTGGCTACAACACCAGCTAGGACTGACACAGCTAGTGAGCGGTGGTCCTGAATCTTAGTTACCACCAGAGTCAGCTGCAAGGAGGGATGGATTTGGCTGCATGTATTAAGCAGGTTTCGATCCTAGTCCGCCAAGCTGGCCCTTAACGTGGTGGGCTTAGCACTACAGGTAGTTGCTCACAAGCCATGAATTGGAAAGGTTTGGATGAGGTAAAACAATTTCTCTTCACTTCACAAGATTTAAGCATATATCTGTCAATATTGAGAACTTTGCATTGATTTGTATCATTTATTTGTATCTCTAGTTAGATAAGTGCCCATATATTTAATTTAAGAGTTGTGCCATATAAATACAAAGGCACTTTGCAGGTCTAAAATTGTATGTTCATCTGCATTAATATTGAGTGCAGCAGATTTTGTGTAAATAATTTTAAAATTTGATAATTCTCTAAAAGTATGAAATTCTTACAGCATATTGGTAAGAGTGACAACCAGATTCATTAAGGTGGCTAGTAAGTCTTCTGCGAAAGGCGCAAACTTGTGATCTGTACCCTCCACCCAAATCCTGGAGATGTTAGGATTAACAAGAATCACTCTAGATAATGCTTCCATATATAATATAAAAATAAGGAGCGACAGGGGGCAGCCCTGTCTTGTACCATTGGTCATAGTGAAGGGAACCAAGAAGGTGCCGTTCTAATTTTACCAATGGTTTCTCATACAAGGATAGAAATTTCAACAAGCAGTAGCGACCCAAGCCCAAACACCCAAGTACACTTCTCTTTGTTTCTATCAAACACCTTTTCCGCATCAGTGGGGAGAAACAAAGTCAGCATGGAAGACCGAGAGGCTAGATGCATCAGGTTAATGGCAAATCCCACCTGATCACTATGAATGATTTTAGTCAAAAGGGCTTAAGGCGGTTAGCAATCATTTTAACTATTAATTTAATAGCAACATTTAACAGTGATATGGGACCCTTCTCTCCTTGGGAATAAACGTGCACTTTTAAAGCTTGGGAGGAGAAAATCCAGTCTCTGAGATCTCATTTAGAGTCTGGATAAAAATAGGACAAGATTGATAAGATCAGACATGAAATGGTATCATGGTATCATCTCCCTCGACTAGCAATCAGCTCAATTCCTTTCCAGCATCCTCTGTCACCCTCTCTTGATTTGATCCCACAAATGAAGAGGAAGTTTCTATTCTCTTCATATCTCCCTACTCTATCTCTTGTCCTCTTGATCCCATAACCTCACAAATTGGTAGGTCCTTGTCTTGTGTGCTCATTCCACCTCTAACTAAAATCTGTAATCTATCTCTCTACTGGTATCTTTCCATCACTATTCAAGCATGTAGTGATTATTCCTATTTTAAATAAACAAAATTCTGACCCAAACTCTCTCTCAAAATACCGCCCCATCTCTCAGCTCCCATGTCCCTCCAAACTTCTTGAGAAAATTGCCTACACTCGTCTCCCACGCTTCCTTTCTTCAAACAATCTATTGGATCCTCTTCAATCAGGATTTCAAGACACTGTTGTATCCTGGTTCTCTTCCTGCCTATCTTATCGCTCTTTCAGTGTTAATTTCTCTGGAACAACATCCACTACACTTCCTTTATCAGTTGGAGTACCACAAGGCTCAGTCCTAGGTCCTCTGCTATTCTCGATCTACACCACTTCTCTTGGAAAACTAATAAGCTCCTTTGGATTTCAGTATCATCACTATGCGGATGATACACAATTTCTTCTATCCTATCCTGATCTCTCACCATCTGTGTTGTCTCGCATTACTGACTGTCTTTCTGCCATTTCATCTCGGATGTCCTCTCGTCAACTCAAACTCAATCTTTCAAAAACAGAATTAATAATATTCGCACCCAACAATAGAAGCTTCCTGCCTGACATTTCTATTTCTGTTGGCAACATGACCATAAATCCCACTGCCTAGGTGTAATCCTTGACTCACAACTATCCTTAGTTCCCCACATCAACTGTATTTTTACATCATGTTACATACATCTAAAAAACATTTCCAGAATATATACGTATCTCACACAAGACACTGCAAAAACTTTAATTGATGCACTCATCATCTCCCGCATCGACTATTGTAATTCCCTGCTTACTGGTCTTCCCAAAATCAATCTCAAGCCCCTAGAATCTATTTTGCATACAGCGGCTAGATTGAATTTCCTTGCAAATCGATTTTCGTCTGCTGAGTCACTCTTTCAGTTTCTACAATGCTTGCCTGTTTCTCAAAGAACAACATACAAGGCCATCAACAAAATTGCACCGACATCCATCTCGTCACTTGTCTCAAAATATCTCCCAACTAGACACCTCCGTTCTGCACAAGATCTACGTCTCTCTTCCACTGTCATTCTCTAAGAATAGGGAACAGAGAGTTGTGATAAATGGAACATTTTCTAATTGGTCAAAAGTCTTAAGTGGAGTACCTCAAAGTTCCGAGCTGGGACCACTCCTTTTTAATATATTTATTAATGACCTTGGTGATGGTTTAGAGAGTAAAGTTTCTATTTTTGCAGATGACACTAAACTCTGTAAGGTAATAAAATCAGAGCAAGATGTCACTTCTCTACAGAGGGACTTAAATAAACTGGAGGATTGGGCGGCCAAATGGAATATGAGGTTTAACACAGATAAATGTAAGGTTATGCATTCAGGGATCAAAAACAAGAACGCAATCTATAAATTAAATGGAATTAATTTAGGAGAATCTATAATGGAAAAGGATTTGGGAGTGCTCGTAGACAGTAGACTTAGCAATAGTGCTCAATGTCAAGCAGCAGCTGCAAGGGCAAACAAAGTATTGGCATGCATAAAAAGGGGCATAGATGCAAGGGAAGACAGTGTAATTTTGCCACTGTATAAATTGTTGTTAAGACCTCATCTTGAATATGCAGTACAGTTCTGGGCACCACTCTATAAAAAAGATAATTTGGAACTAGAAAGGGTTCAGAGATGGGCGACAAACTTGATAAAGGGTATAGAGTCATTAAGTTATGAGGAAAGGTTAGCCAGTTTAGGCATGTTTACTTTAGAAAAGAGGCGTCTAAGGGGAGATATGATTACTATGTACAAATACATTAGGGGTCAATACAGAGAGCTTTCATGGGAACTTTTTACACCAAGGACCATACACAGGACACGTGGTCATCCCCTAAGGTTAGAGGAGTGGAAATTTCACAACCAGCAAAGGAAGGGGTTCTTTACAGTAAGGGCAGTCAAGATATGGAATTCATTGCCAGGGAAGGTTGTGATGGCAGATTCAATAGATATGTTTAAGAAAGGGTTAGACAAATATTTAGCGGACAGGTGTATCTAGGGATACGACCGTCAATTTAAAATGAAGGATAGTAGTGGATATAGGGTAAAAATAGAACTGCAATATTGAGTCTGGGGGGATTTTCACAATTGAAACAGATTGGCGGTTGCTTACTCTGGATTAATTTCAAATATAAGTGCAGGATCGCAGGAGATCCAAAATAGGTTGAACTTGATGGACTGGTGTCTTTTTTCAACCTCATCAACTATGTTACTATGTTACTATGTTACTTCCTCCCATTCTTGGTTACAGGACTTTTTTCGGGCTGCACCCACTTTATGGAATTCACTCCCGCGCACCACAAGACTTTCCTGTAATCTTCAAAGCTTCAAGCATTCTCTGAAAACCCACCTCTTCAGACAATATTATAATATTCCTCTACCACCCTCTTAATCTCCCTAGATTACCCTTTTACCACCCTCTACACAGCTAACACAAGAAAACAACCCTCTGACCAACATAGTTTTGTGTCTAAGCATATGTATGTATTACCCAGTATTGTTTTATTACTGTTTGTTCCCAATTGTAAAGCGCTATGGAATCTGCTGGCGCTATATAAATAAATGTTGATGATGATGATGATAAGCGCAATCTGCTGTTTTTGAAGTCTTATAATATGAGATTGGGAAGCCGTCTGGGTCAAGACTATTCTCCAAAGGGCTAGAGTCTATTGCTGCTTCAAGCTCTATGATGGTGAAAGGCCAATCTAAATGTAGTCTAATTTATCCGTAAGTGTTGACAAGGTAAGTATCTATACGCAATGACCTAGCCTCCTGCTGAGATGGAGATAGTGGAGTTGTGAGATTGTATAGCTTATTATAATATTTATGGATGCTGTTGGCTATTTCTTCTGAAGTGTGATGTAGGATTCCCTGATCATCCTTTAATTTAGAAATAAAAGAAAGAGACCGTTGTGCGCGTAAAGTTCTAGCCAACATGTTGCATGGTTGATTACCCCAGAGAAAATATTTATATCTGCACTTATGGTAGGCCTGCTTGGTTCTATCAACAAGAAGTGTATTTGAAGCCTTCCTTACTTCTTCCATCAGTGTATCATTAACCATGGTGGCTTTGTGTTGTGTTTCTCAGGTTTTGATCTTTTACAGAAGAGCATTTTTTCTGTTTTTCTTTCAGCCAAAGATCCAAGCTGAATAAGCTTTTCTCTCAGCACATGTGTGACAGACCCGGGCCTTATATTGAGAATATCCTGCCAACCCGGTCTGTCCTCAGTGGGCTAACTGAACAACCATGGCCCACTCTGTTATTAAATGCCGCCCGGTGGCCAGATCTGTTATTGCTGTGGTGTCTAGAGAGGGAGGGGAGAGGCAGCTCACAGGAAGTGTGAATCAGCTGTGGACCCTGTGACATTAAAAAGTAGTGGAACGGGTTAAAAAGAGGAGGGTCAGGACCTTATCTAAAATCAGGAGGGGGTCTCTCCCTGTTTGCTAACTATTGTTCTAGCAAGTCTGCAACACAGTCCGAATGGCACCATCACCGCAGGGGGGGAGACCACTGATGTCATGCACTATTTCCACCCCTGTTACCACCCAAACTCTTCACACCACCAATCACAAGAGGACAATGAGTGGGGGGTTGTGGAAGGGACAAAAGGGGAGTTGTTGGAGAATCTTGAGACAGTGAGGACTTGGACTGTTGGAGAGTAACCGTATTCTCGCAGGGCCTTAAAGGAATGCTTAAGGCAGGAGCTTCTTGACAGAGATCGGACAGTGTACTTCTAGGACTGATTCTGTTACCACTCCATCGGGAGACACTCGCAGATTCTGGGGAATTGGTGAGCCTACACCGGTAGGGAGACTATACCCAGGGTCCCACCAAGCTGGTGGAGATTTGGCTGAGCGGCTGGGATCAGCAAGATACACAGACCCACCTTAAGGATCAGAAACCGTGGCCCACTTGGATTGTCAGCTGTGGATGTTATTACCAGGAGTTTGGGCCTGCTAGGACTCTGTGCTTGGAGGTAACCTGCTGGGGACTTGGTTGGGGAGTTTTTACTTGCACTGGTGATTTTCTGACACTTGATATATTCTCCTTGGGGAGCACTGTTGTATTTTACTAAGTGTGTACACTTTGTTTAATAAAAGGGATTATTATTTCTTTCCTGTCTCCTTACCTGTGTGACCTGTGAACCTAGAGGACAGGGTATTTAGTGAGCTTTGGTTCTAACCCCGGTGTCCTCACAATTTTGGTGGCAGCAGTGGGATCACACAGTCCCAACTTTTGGGTAGAGCGCAGGGACTCCTATCCAGATACGGTCAGGCTCTGTAAGGACACAAGGCAACAGTCTGTCAGCACCAGTGTTAGTAAAAAAAAGAACCTAGCTGGGAAGTCAGCAGGAATGGCCACAGAAGCAGAACAGATCAGTTTAAAAGCCACAGAGAGATTCTATATGAAAGCAAGGAAACAACACTTGCAGGGGTTCTGCAAAACCAAAGGGGTGGACTTTGATGACACAGACGTGCGTGAAGTTCTGGTGGCCAAATTAATGGAATGGGAAAGGGCTCACCCTGAGGAGATGGAAGAGTCAGAGGTGGAGGAGGAGGAGGCCAAAGGCCAGCCACAGAGACCCCCCAGTGGGACACAACCCAGACCACCGTCCGGCACTCCAGCTGTGCTGCAAGATTGGCTGACAGCACTGGGGGAAAGGGCAACCCTGCATGAAAGGGCAGCCGTACTCCAAGCAATGTTGGGGGTAGCAACTGAGGTACCCCAGATTCAGAGAGAAGAAGGTTGGGGAGAGGCCCGGTTGAGACCTCAGCTGGGATATAGTGGAGTCCCAATTTTTAAAGAGGCAGATGCAGATGCAGACATTGATACCCATCTCCAGGTTTTTGAAAACTTGATGGGAGTCCATGGGATTGAGGAGGAAGAGTGGTCCAAATATCTGGGACCCAGCCTGACTGGGAGAGCGCTGGAAGCTTACCAGGCTCTAATCCCTCAAGAATGTGGGGATTATGGTACGGTGAAAAAGGCGCTGATGGTAAAATTCCAGTTAAATGCAGAGACCTACAGATACAAGTTCAGGACTTTAAATAAAGGAGGGTCACAGTCACACCAGGAATTTGCCAGCCAGCTACAGAGGGCCTGTGAGAAATGGTTGGAAGGGAAAGGGGCCCGCTCCGCTAAGCAAATTAAAGAGCTCATTATGCTGGAGCAGGTGACTCTAAAAATGGCCCCAGAGATCCGGGAATGGCTGGTGGACAGAAAACCTGAGACCCTGGAGGAGACAGCAGGGCTAGCTGATGAGTATGTGGTGAGTCGACCCAGGTGGAGAGCCCCTAGTATGCCTAGTCAAGCAGCTGCAGGGAGGGGGAGCCGACCAATTCCAGCAAGTCTAGCGACACCTGGAGGCCCCTTTATTAGAGAGAACTCTGCCCGGAATCCAAGAGATGAACCAGTCCGATCCAGACCCTGGGACCTGAATCCAAAGAGGTGCTATCGGTGCAACCAGGTGGGGCACTTCCAGAGAGATTGTCCCCGTACCAAAGGTCCGATGCCAGGAGCCAGAGCTGCACCAGTGGCCGCTGTACAGTATGCCCCAGGAGATTTTGAAATCGGCATTGAGGCCGAGCCACCCTGTCCTGATGTGCCAGAGGCAAGGGACGGGGTGTATGTGGTGAACCTGATTTTGGGGGAGGGGGGGCAGAGTCCTAGGAATATGCAGGGTCATCTACAGGACGTGTGGGTGGGGGACTGCAAGGTCCAGGGGTTGAGAGACTCAGGAGCATCCCTGACCCTGGTGGAGCCTGATATAATTAAAAGATCCCAAGTTATGGAGGGACAGCATGTCCGAATTTCCACGGTGGGGGGCCATCTTGCAGATATTCAAGTGGCCCGGGTACATTTGGATTGGGGGGCGGGATTTGGAATGGTGGAGGTGGGCATCCTGGATGGACTACCAGAAAAAGTGATTTTGGGGAATGATTTGGGCCAGGGATTGGTCACTCACTTTGTGCAAGCTGTGACCCGCAGCCAGAGCCGAGTGCAAGCCACAGCTGCACAAGAAGCCGCAACGCCAAGGAGACCACCAAGACTAACCCCGGCAACCAGAACCAAGGAGCCAGAGGCAGCACCATTGGTGAGTAACCCTAAAAGATCTGATGTTGTACCAGAAATTGATTTGGGGGAGGAGGACAGAAGGGAATTTAGGAAGGCCCAACAGACTGACCCATCCCTAGCCAAACTGAGGAGTGCAGCAGACGCTGGGGGAGGGGAAGTGGCAGGCAGTAAAGTAGTGTGGGACAAAGGGCTGTTATATAGGGTAGTCACCCCCACCCTAGATCAAGACCCAGGGACAGAAGTGAAGCAGTTGGTAGTACCCTGGGCTTACCGGACCCATTTATTAGCGCTGGCCCATGACATTCCAGCAGCGGGGCACTTTGGGACCAGAAAAACGTTGGCCCGGGTGTTGCGGACTTTTTTCTGGCCTCAAGTCACCCAGGATGTGAAACGGTACAAAGCCTCCTGTGACACCTGCCAGAGAATAGGGAGAGCCCCTAAGAAAGTCCCACTACAATCCCTGCCTATAATTGAGGAGCCGTTTGCCCGGGTGACTATAGATATCGTAGGTCCATTAGCCATCCCCAGTTACACCGGAAAAAGATTCATCCTCACCCTGGTGGACTTTGCCACCAGATACCCAGAGGCAGTAGCCCTGTCGTCCATAGACGCAGAGCATGTGGCCCAGGCACTGGTGGACATTTTCAGCCGGGTAGGATATCCCAGGGAAGTGGTTACTGACCAGGGAACCCAATTCCAAGGGGACCTAGTCCAGACCCTATGGGAAAAGTGGGGCATTAAGCCCCTGCGAACCACTCCATACCATCCCCAGACCAATGGGTTATGTGAGCGTTTCAATGGAACGCTGAAACACCTCCTGAAGGCATATGTACAGTCTGAAGGGAGAGACTGGGAAAGGGCCCTGCAGCAGCTCCTGTTTGCATACAGAGAAGTGCCCCAGGACTCCACCGGATACTCTCCTTTCGAACTTTTGTATGGCCGGAGGGTACGAGGCCCCCTAGACCTGGTTAGAAAGAGCTGGGAAGGAACGTTCCAGGCCAATATTCAGCCTATCCTTAAACATGTAGAGAAGAGGAGGGAGAGGATGAAGAGGGTAGCGCAGCTGGCGCAAGGCGATTTAAAAGGAGCCCAGGCAAGACAGAAAGAGTGGTACGATGCCCACGCTCAGGATAGGAAGCTGAACGCAGGACAGAAGGTGATGGTGCTAGTCCCAATGAGACGGAATAAACTTCAAGCCACCTGGGATGGCCCATACAAAGTGGTGAGGCAGGTAGGGCCGGTGAACTATGTAGTAGCGCTGGATGATGAGGAAACCTGGCTGAAAACCTTCCACATCAATCAACTAAAAGGTTATGTGGAACGGCAGATGGCAGCAATGGTGGTGTGTTGTCCCCCCATGGGTCCCACAGAGGTAGACCCCCTACTGGAGATGATAGGGTAGGTGAGAGAGGAAAAGGGGGTGGAGACAGTGACAGTGGGGACGCAGCTAGGAGAGGGACAG
This sequence comes from Mixophyes fleayi, assembly GCF_038048845.1. Taxonomy (NCBI): domain Eukaryota; kingdom Metazoa; phylum Chordata; class Amphibia; order Anura; family Limnodynastidae; genus Mixophyes; species Mixophyes fleayi. The sequence continues at coordinate 128,241,456 of NC_134404.1, read as the reverse complement.
AGGCAGGAAATGAGGGAGGTGCTGGAGAAGGAGCAGGCCCAATTTACCTGTAAGCCCGGGCGTACCCACCTAGCCACCCACCATGTAGACACGGGGGAGGAGAAGCCCATAAGGCAGGTAGCATACCGCATGACCCCCGCAGTACTGGCCCAAGTACGGAAGGAGATAGAGGAAATGCTGGCCTTAGGAGTAATTAAGAAGTCAAATAGTCCATGGGCTGCAGGGGTGGTATTGGTCCCGAAGAAGGATGGGACCACCCGCTTCTGCGTGGACTACCGTAAACTAAATGAGGTCACCACCACTGATGCTTATCCCATGGCCCGAATAGATGAGCTACTAGACAGGCTAGGGGCAGCCAAGTTTGTGTCCACTTTGGATCTGAGTAAGGGCTATTGGCAAATTCCCCTCACCCCCAAAGCTCAGGAGCGGTCAGCCTTTATAACCCCACTGGGATTGTTTGAATGTACGACAATGCCCTTTGGGATGAAAAATGCTCCAGCCACATTCCAACGGATGATTGATGACCTGTTGGGGGGTGTCAGGAATTTGCCCAGGCTTACTTAGATGACATTGCCATCTTCAGCCAGACGTGGGAGGATCACTTAGTGCAAGTGTCAGAGGTCCTGAGGAGAATCAGGCAGGCAGGGTTGACCATTCGCCTAGACAAATGCTTCATGGGCAAGGCAGAAGTGCAATACTTGGGGCACCGTGTTGGTGGGGGAATCATACGACCTGAACCGGCAAAAGTAGAAGCCATTGTTCAGTGGCCCCGACCCACCAACCAAAAGCAGGTACGAGCGTTCCTCGGGATCGCAGGGTTCTACAGAAAATTTGTGCCTCAGTATAGCACTGTTGCCAGGCCCCTGACTGACTTGACAAAGAAAAAATACTCCAGACATATAGAATGGACCCCAGAGTGCGAGGGAGCCTTTGACGCTCTGAAGGCAGCATTGACCCAGTCCCCAGTGTTAGCAGCCCCAGACTTCAAGAAACGATTTCTGGTACAGACAGATGCTTCAGGGTGTGGACTCGGTGCTGTGCTCAGCCAAGTGGGGGAGGATGGGCGTGAGCACCCAGTGTTTTATTTATCCCGAAAGCTGGTGGATAAAGAGGTAGACTATGCCACAATTGAAAAAGAATGCCTGGCCATAGTGTGGGCCCTAAAGAAATTACAACCCTACATTTATGGGCAAGAGTTCACAGTAATCACAGACCACAACCCCCTTTACTGGTTACAAAGATCTTCTGGGGAAAATGGGAGGTTATTACGGTGGAGTTTAGCATTACAAGGTTATAACTTTACTATCTCGCACAAAAAGGGGAAAGACCACTCAAATGCGGACGGACTCTCCAGAAGAGAGGAGGAGAACCCTTCATTAAGGAACCCACCGTGCCAAGGAGAACATCTGGAGCCCGACCACCAGACTCCAACTGTCCCCTTGATTTAATAAGGGGGAGGTATGTGACAGACCCGGGCCTTATATTGAGAATATCCTGCCAACCCGGTCTGTCCTCAGTGGGCCAACTGAACAACCATGGCCCACTCTGTTATTAAATGCTGCCCGGTGGCCAGATCTGTTATTGCTGTGGTGTCCAGAGAGGGAGGGGAGAGGCAGCTCACAGGAAGTGTGAATCAGCTGTGGACCCTGTGACATTAAAAAGTAGTGGAACGGGTTAAAAAGAGCAGGGTCAGGACCTTATCTAAAATCAGGAGGGGGTCTCTCCCTGTTTGCTAACTATTGTTCTAGCAAGTCTGCAACACAGTCCGAATGGCACCATCACCGCAGGGGGGGAGACCACTGATGTCATGCACTATTTCCACCCCTGTTACCACCCAAACTCTTCACACCACCAATCACAAGAGGACAATGAGTGGGGGGTTGTGGAAGGGACAAAAGGGGAGTTGTTGGAGAATCTTGAGACAGTGAGGACTTGGACTGTTGGAGAGTAACCGTATTCTCGCAGGGCCTTAAAGGAATGCTTAAGGCAGGAGCTTCTTGACAGAGATCGGACAGTGTACCTCTAGGACTGATTCTGTTACCACTCCATCGGCAGACACTCGCAGATTCTGGGGAATTGGTGAGCCTACATCGGTAGGGAGACTATACCCAGTGTCACTCACCGGACTGTGAGTGCTACTTCTCGTGTGTTTAGGAACCGTGGCCGTCCACCATCCTGAGGGTCTGCGCATGGGCAGCCCTTTCAAACCTTCAGTACATGTTCCTTTTAGTTAATTGGCTGATCAGGCAACACTCCCTATTTAAAGCACCTGATCCGCTCTCTGTGCTTCTACAGTGTCTCCGCTTGTGTCAACTCGCCTGTCTGCATTGGATCAACGCTCCGCTGCTTTCATCTCGGCTAGACCATCTCTACTCTTCAGTGTTCTCCAGGTGTCCAGTTCTATATACTACTGCTTCCTGAGTATTGTTTCCATCCCTGCTGGTCTACCTACCTGTGCGCTGCACCTACTTGATTACCGCTTCCACCCTCCTGGGACTTCGTATCCTGCCGGCCTTCAGCCGTTCAGGTATCCCTGCACTTCTGTCTGACAGCCTGCTCTCCTGAACCACGGTATGCATACTTCTCATTGACTGTGCTGGTGTATTGCATATCTTGCTGGACTGAGTTGTTCTCCTCTGGAGTTTCCTATCCGCTGAGACTATTGCCATCATTTGACTGTGTTACCTTTAGCCTGGATAGTTCTTGTGACTTTATATAATTGTGCAGTGCTGTTCAGTTATTACTATTTTGTGCATATCATCGTGGGATCAAGTTCAGTGTGCCCGTGTATTCTCTGCATTGCATTTACCTCCCCGTGCTCCTCCTCACAGATATATTTCAGTGGTACAACTTGCTAGAGGCAGACCACTGTTCCCTGTTTCCTGAGTCACCAGTTTCCTGTATCTGTTATGATCTGCCCTGTTTCCCTGTGTGCATATTACCCTGCAGTGCCTATGATTCTCCTGGGTACTGCTGTTCTGCCCTAGACTCTTCTGCATGCCTGAAGGAGTTAATCTCCTTACCTGAAACCTAATTGGAACTGCACCTGTGGCACTGCTTTAAGTACCTGCCTCAAGCTGTGCTCTGAGCAGTTCATCCTTGTTTACCTGGCTGCTGCTTGTGTTCCTGTTTGTTCCTGTTCAGTTCCCCTTCTCTGCCTTTGGATTGATCTTGCTGTGTATGACCTTGGACCGTGTACTGGACTCTGCTGTATTGCCTATGACCTCGATCTCTGCCTGTTTCCTGGATTTGTTGTTTGCCACCAGCCCTGACCTTTTTGCCTGGACTTCACCACCGCTGTATGTTATTTCACAATATCCCTGGACTCTATCTACTTTCCTGAACAGCCTTGTGCCTTCTGGACTGGGGTAAAGACTTATACCTGTTTATGAAAACCTGCATGTTCCTGGAACCATTCATTTCTGTGTACCTTCCTGCCATACCTGTTCATTATACCTGTTTATGAAAACCTGCATGTTCCTGGAACTGAATCCCTGTTTATATATTTTGCTGGAATAAAGACATTTGTATTATCCTTCCGTGGTTGCTTGCTGAGGTTACTAGGAATCATAACATGATGAACTGCCATACTATTTAGGCCTGCTGATTGCACGCCCTCTGCTTAGTCCTGGGATTCCTAGTATTTTTGTATTTGAACCGGGACAGTATAACCAGCCCACAAAACAGCTTTGGAGTCAGGTGAAAGTTTTGTTTTATTCTGGGACCTTTTTCTGCAATCAAGTTTTCATTTGTGTTTGCAACATGTCTGTTTCACCAGTCTTGGAATTGCCACTGCTACAAACTTTACAGATGGACATTATATTGCTACGTTCCCAGCTGGCTAAATTTTCCACTTTGCTTTTGGACCCGCTCAGGAGACTGTCAGATTCTGTCTCTCCTAATTCAGAAGCTGCTGATCTGTCTAAATCCACCTTCTCTGCTGATGAACCTGTGCAAACAGCACCTCTTAAAAATACTTCTACAAATTTGCTGTTTTCTATGAACTATGGGGTAACAAATTCCCAGTACACAGGTGGTCCACGCCCCCATCTGACCGAAGAGGAACGGTGGCGTAGGATAACATACAAGTTATGTCTCTACTGTGCCAGCAATGCACATTTCTTGCAGGACTGTCCTGTCCGTAGACCACGTCAGCTTACTGAACCCTCTCCTATTATTTCCTCTCCGCATTCCAAAATTATTTATACTCCACCATTTCTGTTCTCTGGGAAGAGACCCAATCTGCCAGAACCAGCCGCCTGTGCCGAGGTGCCAGCCTCTGCCTCCAGCTCTGAGGTCACATCATCTGCCTCCAGCTTTGAGTCTCCTGCCGCTGTGTCCGGTCCTGAGTCCGCTGTGTCCGGTCCTGAGTCCGCTGTGTCCGGTCCTGAGTCCGCTGTGTCCGGTCCTGAGTCCGCTGTGTCCGGTCCTGAGTCCGCTGTGTCCGGTCCTGAGTCCGCTGCCTCTACTCCCGAGTCTTCAGCCGCTGCCTCTACTCCCGAGTCTTCAGCCGCTGCCTCTACTCCCGAGTCTTCAGCCGCTGCCTCTACTCCCGAGTCTTCAGCCGCTGCCTCTACTCCCGAGTCTTCAGCCGCTGCCTCTACTCCCGAGTCTTCAGCCGCTGCCTCTACTCCCGAGTCTTCAGCCGCTGCCTCTACTCCCGAGTCTTCAGCCGCTGCCTCTACTCCCGAGTCTTCAGCACCAGAGGGGGCGCTGCCCTTACAGTCTGCTCCAGAGGGGGCGCTGCCCTTACAGTCTGCTCCAGAGGGGGCGCTGCCCTTACAGTCTGCTCCAGAGGGGGCGCTGCCCTTACAGTCTGCTCCAGAGGGGGCGCTGCCCTTACAGTCTGCTCCAGAGGGGGCGCTGCCCTTACAGTCCGCTCCAGAGGGGGGCGCTGCCCTTACAGTCCGCTCCAGAGGGGGCGCTGCCCTTACAGTCCGCTCCAGAGGGGGCGCTGCCCTTACAGTCCGCTCCAGAGGGGGCGCTGCCCGTCCATGCGGTTCAGCCCGAGTTGCCCGTCCATGCGGTTCAGCCCGAGTTGCCCGTCCATGCGGTTCAGCCCGAGTTGCCCGTCCATGCGGTTCAGCCCGAGTTGCCCGTCCATGCGGTTCAGCCCGAGTTGCCCGTCCATGCGGTTCAGCCCGAGTTGCCCGTCCATGCGGTTCAGCCCGAGTTACCACTTGGTGCTGTCTGCTCTGAGGCTTCTCACAGTGCTGTCTGCTCTGAGGCTTCTCACAGTGCTGTCTGCTCTGAGGCTTCTCACAGTGCTGTCTGCTCTGAGGCTTCTCACAGTGCTGTCTGCTCTGAGGCTTCTCACAGTGCTGTCTGCTCTGAGGCTTCTCACAGTGCTGTCTGCTCTGAGGCTTCTCACAGTGCTGTCTGCTCTGAGGCTCCTCACAGTGCTGTCTGCTCTGAGGCTTCTCACAGTGCTGTCTGCTCTGAGGCTTCTCACAGTGCTGTCTGCTCTGAGGCTTCTCACAGTGCTGTCTGCTCTGAGGCTTCTCACAGTGCTGTCTGCTCTGAGGCTTCTCACAGTGCTGTCTGCTCTGAGGCTTTTCACAGTGCTGTCTGCTCTGAGGCTTTTCACAGTGCTGTCCGCTCTGAGGCATCTCACAGGGCTATCCAGTCAGAGTGCTGTGCCCAATCCGGGCTTCCCGTCAAGTGTGCCCAACTTGCCGTCCCAGTGGGGGACTCATGCTCTGCCGTCCCAGTGGGGGACTCATGCTCTGCCGTCCCAGTGGGGGACTCCTGCTCTGAAGTCCCAGTCGGGGACTTATGCTCTGACGTCCCAGTGAGGGATTCTCCAAAGACTGCTGCTCAAGTTGAAGACTCCCCAGAGTTTCCTAGTGAGCCAGAATGCCCAGATGCCTCTTCCGAGTCATCAGATCCTCCTCCAGTCTTCTTTGATGGAGACATCAAACAGTTTATTTCGGTTCTTCAGCTTACCATGAAAATGTTTCAAGACTCGCCAGATTACTTTGCCAGCCAATTTAACCAAGTGGGTTTTATGATCATGAATTTTAGAGGGGAGCCACAGACCTGGGCCTTCTCCCTTTTAAATTCCGATAACCCCATTATCCATAATACCATGGACTTTGTTAACGCTGTGTGTCAGAAGTACACTCCATCCATAGTCAAGTCATCTGATCACGATTTTTATGTGCCCATTCCAGCCTGTGCGTCAGTTCCTGTACTTGTCCATAAGACCTCTATGAATGTGTCTTCCATCAGACAGTCTAGGTCACCTAAGGAGAAGGTTAGCAAGAACGGGAAAAACATTGCTTTGCCACTTCAGTCACAATACACACCAACCTTGGTGACTGGCTTTTTGGGCATACCACCATCTTCTAATAGAATAAAAGGGTCTATCCCGACCCTTGGCTGGGACTCAGACTCGGAGAGTGAATTTTTGGAGGATACTAGAGTGTTAGTGGACGAACTTGCCAATTCTTCTGCTTCTGAAGAATGGGGTTTTCTCTGTACTCCATTAGAGAAGAGCCCAATTGTGTCTCCAGGGAGATCTTATAAAAAGAAAAAGAAGAGGAGAAAAACCTGAAAGGAGCATGTATGGAGCGTCTGGAATCCGCTCCTTAAAAGGGGGGCTATGTTATGATCTGCCCTGTTTCCCTGTGTGCATATTACCCTGCAGTGCCTATGATTCTCCTGGGTACTGCTGTTCTGCCCTAGACTCTTCTGCATGCCTGAAGGAGTTAATCTCCTTACCTGAAACCTAATTGGAACTGCACCTGTGGCACTGCTTTAAGTACCTGCCTCAAGCTGTGCTCTGAGCAGTTCATCCTTGTTTACCTGGCTGCTGCTTGTGTTCCTGTTTGTTCCTGTTCAGTTCCCCTTCTCTGCCTTTGGATTGATCTTGCTGTGTATGACCTTGGACCGTGTACTGGACTCTGCTGTATTGCCTATGACCTCGATCTCTGCCTGTTTCCTGGATTTGTTGTTTGCCACCAGCCCTGACCTTTTTGCCTGGACTTCACCACCGCTGTATGTTATTTCACAATATCCCTGGACTCTATCTACTTTCCTGAACAGCCTTGTGCCTTCTGGACTGGGGTAAAGACTTATACCTGTTTATGAAAACCTGCATGTTCCTGGAACCATTCATTTCTGTGTACCTTCCTGCCATACCTGTTCATTATACCTGTTTATGAAAACCTGCATGTTCCTGGAACTGAATCCCTGTTTATATATTTTGCTGGAATAAAGACATTTGTATTATCCTTCCGTGGTTGCTTGCTGAGGTTACTAGGAATCATAACAGTATCCTTTCACATAACAGTGGTACAACTTGCTAACGCAGACCACTGACTTCCCGGATACCTTCACCTGGATTCCATTCCCTCACCTAGACAGCGGTACCACTTTCTATACGCAGACCGCTGACTCTCATCTCCTCCTCGTTACTTCGGGACATTCCTCCTCACTATAGCAGTGGTAAAACTTGCTATCCGCAGACCACTGACTACCCTCACGTTTCCTTGTCCATCCAGTTCCTCGTGTACAATTATCTACATATTACCAGTGCTGCTAGTCATAGACTTTCCACGAGCATTCTCTTACCATCTGCTGTCTCCTGTTCCGTTATCACCCCGCTACCAGAGTACCATATTACCTTCTATACTGCTCTGGTAAGTCCATCATCTGGTGATACCTGGGTAAAGACTCCTAGTGCCCGTGACACCCAGGGTCCCACCAAGCTGGTGGAGAGATGGCCGAGCGGCTGGGATCAGCAAGATACACAGACCCACCTTAAGGATCAGAAACCGTGGCCCACTTGGATTGTCAGCTGTGGATGTTATTACCAGGAGTTTGGGCCTGCTAGGACTCTGTGCTTGGAGGTAACCTGCTGGGGACTTGGTTGGGGAGTTTTTACTTGCACTGGTGATTTTCTGACACTTGATATATTTGGTGGGGGAACAAGTTTCTCCTTGGGGAGCACTGTTGTATTTTACTAAGTGTGTACACTTTGTTTAATAAAAGGGATTATTATTTCTTTCCTGTCTCCTTACCTGTGTGACCTGTGAACCTAGAGGACAGGGTATCTAGTGAGCTTTGGTTCTAACCCCGGTGTCCTCACAACATGCTTGTGTGCTTCCCAGAGGGCATTCTGCGGGTATCCGGACCTATCATTGATCATTATGCATTCCTGAATTGCAGACTCAATTTGGGATTTAAATTCAGAATATTGAATTAAAAGTTCATTCAACTGCCAGGAACCTCACACGATTGTTGAACTATGGACTATCAAGGACATAAATAAAGGGGCACAGTCTGTCCATGTAATCTGCCCTGTGTGAGAGCCAAGCAGAAGGTCTTTGATTTAATGGCAAAAGGACTATCCTTCAGTAGGAGTAATGTGGATGTGAGTAGAAGTAGTTTTTATCTGAGAAATGTTGCAGTCTCAACATATCAACCAGCTGGTGTTCAGAAAGCCTCTATCTTACCTTTCATAGATCTCTGACAGGAACATATAGAGATAAAAATCCCCCAGCACACTGCTGTGAACCAGTAAAAGAGCTGCTTTCTACTTATACATAAAATGCAGAATCTCAGTTATACGCATTTGCAAATGTATGATAAGCCACCCGCTCCGTCATGGCACTTCTGCTAGTAGGGTGGTCCAAACTCTAATCAATGATAGTCCCTATATTGGGTCATACATTTATGTGTTTTTAAATTGAGAGCTATCCCCAGGAACCACCAAATGACAATAGAGGACCAGCACTCCCCATCAGCTACTGGTTCCAAACATGACTCTCAAACAACAATACAGAAATGGAAGCTGCTGAATCAATTTATAGGTTCACAGCAGATGCTTTAAAGGGTTGGGTTGGAAGTCTTCAAGAGACAGAAGTTGATTTCAGATTCCAGTTGAAGTCACCACCCACTACAGTAATGCCTCATTGTAGATCCTCCATGTGATCATTGGTTATTTGTTATGAAGGTTGACTGGCCCTGGTTAGGAGCATAGACATTTATTAGGATAAAAAGTTGGTTATACATTTTTCCAATAACTACAAAACATCTCCTGTCTTCAATAACATGAGATTCAAGTTGTGTAACAGGGAGGCGCCAGGATAGTATTATAGCTACTCACTCTGATTTCTGCTCAAGATTATTACTGAGAAAGCATGAGGATAGTAATAATTATCAAGGCTGGGGGGCGCACCCATTTTGAAGTGGGTTTTCTGAATAAAACCATATGAGTCCTACCAGATCAAAGTTTGAAGCATTGATAGACATAAATTTTAATACCTCCTTGTTCTGAGCCATAACCTAGTAAGTTAGGGAGGCATGAGTAGCTTTCTTCTCTAAGTAATTGTGAACCTTTTGTGACTTTGAAGTGCAGCACTGCAATAGGACAGAGAGAAGTTGGAGAATAAGACAGGAGCACAGGAAGGAGCCGGAGGTTGGGACCAGGGAATGGGTAAGAAAATAAAATTAACAAGCGGAGAAATAATATAAAAACAAGTTTTGAACTTGTATTAAAAGCATATTGACAGTTATCCATAATCTGAAGTACTAAATGCACTGAACTATTGGAACAAACAGTTACGTCTGTGGTCAGTAAACAACAAATGGCTTTAGTAAAAAAAATACTAGAACATCCTTGGTGTGTCTGTGGATAGCTAATTACAAAAAACATATGCAAAAAACATATATATCAAAATATAAAGCATATAGATATAAGTAGTAAACCTTCAAACTAAAATATAAGTGTAGAGAAACAATAAGGTAAAAGTATGAAAGAGAACCAGGACGTTAAGGAGCTATTTCTCTAAGGCATAATATAGATCACAAAAAGTGAAATGCCATTGTCCAATGTATGTATCCAAATGGTCCTTAGGGCCCTGTAAATGTATCCTGGCTAGAGACTAAAGCTAAAGTCCTCAATACTTGTTAAACCTGAAAGTCTCTCCAAGGTTAGATCAAAAGTATTGTATATACAGTAAGTTAACAGGGTTTCCATGTGAATTGTCAAATTAGTGCAAGAAACTAGGTAGACTCTCATCCATATTCAGAGCCGTAACTAGGGTAGTGCGGGCGGTGCCGTCGCCCCGGGCGCAAGCCCAAGGGGGGGCAGCAACCGCCCGCTACCAACCCCTCCCCGCCGGCATAGTAAAAAAAAACGTTTGCGGCAGTGTTAAAAAAAAAAAAAAAGGTCACCTGACCTCCCGGCGGCTCCCAGCAGTCTCCTCGCGCCCACTGAATGTCGGGCGTGACGTCATCACGCCCGATGTCATTTTCAGTGAGGAGCATTGCTGGGGCAGATAGGAGCAGCGGCAGCGCAACACAGAAGAGAGAAGAACAGAAGAGATAAAGGCGATGGAAAGGTAAGGAAAGTTTGATTTATAAGCACTGCACAAAGAAATGTTATTCTTTATTTTAGATGGTGAGCAGCAAGCACTGGCAGATATAATACTGGGGAAGAGATTAGCCAAAGGGCAGGCTGCTGTGAGACTAATCAGGAGCTATGTGAGTGTGGATATCTAGTTCTCAATCACCTCTCTCCCATTGTAGATGAAGAGAGATGAGGATAAGCGGGTTATAACTCCGGGCATCAAAATGATCTGAGAGTGACTGAAGTATCCTGTGGTTCTAATATTCCACACACAGAAAGCAAAAGAAGTTAGAACAAATACATGAGAAAATGGCATTTACGCCAAAACACCACATTATGAGATTCCACATTTTGCTACTAATATATAGGAGCATAATCTCAGACATCTACCTCATCTTCAATTAATAACAACTTTTAATTCAATTTCATTTGCATCTAAGGGACAGAAATATAATTATTTAATTGTGCAGTTGGTCAATATTAAAAAAAATTACAAATTACAACCTGCCAATCTCCCAGATCTCTAACCTATTCATAGCAGAAACTACCCTTTGCCTTAACCATGTCAGGTCATCCTTCTGCCTAGGCTAAAACCGTTCTTCAGGGTTCAATTTTCTGCCTCAAAAAATAAAAATGTTTAGTCTTAAATTTGCCTTTGAATTGGAATGGCCATAAAAAAATCTGAACTGTACCTGTGTAGTTGGACAGGAACAACTTTACAACATTGGGGCTTACAGTCTAAATTTTGCTGTTCTTATTTGAGTATTAAGTGCATAAAATATTACAATACCTATTGCTATATAGTTTTTGCATACATATAACAATTCTTTCAGTATAGTGCTAGCCACACCCACACATTAGGTTGCCCACACCCACTTGTCAAATGCCACTCCCACTTAGATGGGGGGGCGCCGGTGCCCTGTCTCGCCCAGGGCACTAAAATGTCTAGTTACGGCACTGTCCATATGTATCCTCTACTGCATCCTCCGGGGTGTGTGGACATCTCTTGGATTCAGTGTGTGTCTCTGCCAGGTCCCCTGTCTGGGAGAGGCGGTGGATTCGGATATATGAAAGTGTGAAACCATTTTGGGAGCTGCATTTGGGGGATATCCAGGGCTTTGGCAAGGATGGATATTCTGTCATTATTAAACACCAGGAGACTCGAGGGGAAGCCCCTTTTATACTTGATGTTACACTTCCTCAGATCATCTGTGAGTGGTTTTAGGAGTTGCCACGATAATTGTTATTATGGCCGTTAAAGTTGCAGGTTTAGAAATGTCCCCAATATATTCTCTTTTTCCATATGATAATGACAGATGACGTCCCTTGGGGCCTCTGTCATATAGTATTTGATGGTCTGGTTAATTTTCCAGCACTTCATTGAAACTTTTTGTTAGTCCCTGCTAGTTAATTGTCCTCAGGTATGCCCCCTGATCCTTAAATTATTTCTCCTGCCATGATTGTAAAAATCATCTAATTGGCTTTGCATTCTCCTCATCTCCAATGCCTGATGGAGAAGTTGCTCCTGTAATTTCAAAGGGTAATTCCCCATTTTATCATCAGACTCCTCGAGCAGCATGAGTCTATTACCAACATGCTCAATATCAGACTGTACTGTCATTTTTGTTTTCTTCTTTCCAGTGCTAAAAGTTCTGTTTAGTTGGTAATTATTCCAGAAAATGGAGGATGTGACATAGTTCTTGTGACCACAGGATTGGCAGGATGGGGTTATGTGTCTGTCTGTGGGTGGTAAAGGTACTGGTGGGATAGACATATTGGGCCTGAGTCATTAAGGAGAGCAAAGCATAAAAAAGGAGTAACCTTGCACCTGTGCAAAACCATGTTGCATTGGAGGGGGAGGTAAATTTAAAATGTGGGGACGGATTTATAGTTGTCCTAGATCAACCTTAAATTTCAGTGTAAAAATAAAGTTATCAAGTATTTGTGTGCTAGATAAAAAAAAACAGCCACTATTTAACTTATGTGCAAAATAATAAACTAATTTGCACCACTTGCATTGTAACATGGTTTGTCCCAGAGAACATTTACTCCTTTTTGTGCCTTACTTTCCTTAATGACTCAGGCCCATCAACAGTAGAGTTACAATCCATGACTGTGAGGAGTTGTCTCATGTCACGCTGAGAAGATGCGTCCTTTGCTTTCCCATTGTCTCTCTTCTGGGCAGGTTTCTCGTCTTTACCCATTTGAGTTGAGATAGAGAAAAGTCTGTAGATTGTGTTAGAGGTTTCAGTGTGTAGCATATTGCATAAACAGGTTAGTTAGCTGCCACGTGTTTCCCCAAAGCATCAATTAAAACTCATGGTAGTGGCTGCAGGGAGGGGGCTATATTGAACTTTGTATGGTGTTCTTAAAGCAGTGTTGTAGAAGTATGTAACATTAGGTTTGTATGCACAAAATAGATAGTAGGAATATATGTATATAGGAATCACTGAACTTGAGGTTCCTTGGAAGTATCTCAACGAGCCAGTTTATATATTTGTAAATAAGCCAACTGTACTTTTATTTACCTCCAGTAGATGGGGACATTGCTTTACTTCTATAAGTATTACATAAGCAAACAAGACTGGCTACGCTGATATTTATGTTAGGTTAAATTCAAATGCTATTGCAGAATCCTATAAAATTATTCAATTTATTATATAAATATTTATAACATTTCATATAGCTATTAATATTGTACAGAATATAAAATATACCAACTAGCATTAAAAACTAAAACACTTACATTTATGTATACTTTCCACAACAGAATTAGCAGTGATAAACTGTAATGTAATAAACTGTAATGTAACATGTAATGTAACTGTAAAAAGTAATAAACTGTGGAATCAATATTGGCAGCAGATAATTTGAGCAGAATGAGTGGACATGGGGTCCGGCTGTTGCCGCTTTAAAACAGGCATTTTCAGTCTGTTCATACTAAATGACGTCATTTCATACTGTAGTTGTTTAGGCCAATCGGATTGGACACTGGACGGTAATTTCAAGCTCCGGAAAAACTGCATGTCTGACATATGGTAAGTAGTAGTTAATTATAGGCATTGTTATCCCCCTGACGTTTAAAACGTTTTCGGGGTTGACAGTGCCGTGGTAATGAGTACCACCAGTCTAAAAAGGTCTCACCGCAGTCTCCACCAGTCTCACAAGTATTGGCTTTCCAGGGATACGACTTCGGTTTATAGATAGATTTTTTTTGTGTGTGTCTGCTTCTGTGAGGGGATCCTGTCCTTTCAGCAGATGGATATACACAATGTTTATAAAAAGAATGGAACATCTTCATAAAGTCCCAGTTGTATAAAATGCAAGTTAAATTACAAACCTTGACGCGTTTCAGTGCTCCTGTGCACTTTCATCAGAAGGAATAATTGTCAGGTGCCGTCCTGCTTCTGCCTACATACGAGCACCTACCTCCTTGCGATCTCCGCATCTCGTTGCATAGCGACGCATATTCCCATGTCATTTGCATGCGTACATTGAGCTTGACTTCCGTCACATAGCAACCCCTGTCTGTTCCTGTCGCCATTCGTACGCATGCGCAAGGCGCGCTGCGACTTGTTAGCGATCAGTTGCGGTTCTCCCGCCGATATTGCCACACCTATCAGGGAACTCTCTTCTGTATTTAAGGAGCACTCTGACGCCATTTCCTTGCCAGGGTGTTTGGTCTTCAGCCTTGCTCCAGCGTTTGTTCCTGTGATATTGCTTATTGGATTCTGACCCCGGCTTGTTCCTGACTTCTCCTTTGGTTCCTGATTTTAGCTTCGAGTGATTCTTAGTACTGACCCGGCTTCCTGACCATTCTCCTGCCGCTGATTTGGCTGTATTCGTCTCTCTCTGGTTCTGACCCAGCTTGCTGACTATTCTTCCATCCTGCATCCTGGTGTGCCGTCACCACTGCCTCAATTGTTACCTCGCCAGCTGACTAATACTGAGGGCCGCGACCTGCACATCCCTTGCAGCAAAGTCCATACCTCCTTGTGGAGGTCCCTGGTGAAAACCAGGGGCGTGTTAGACTCCGTGCCTCAGTGCTCAGTAGCGCCAACTGCTGGCAGGTATCACCAACTCCACCTTCGTGATTGTGACAATAATCACTCTAATTGCCCAGCATTTAAAGGTGGGTTGGGTTTGAAATTCTTATTACAAAAATGCTGACACCAATAACAGTGACAGTAAAATGCCAACATATAAAATAGCAACAAGAAGGAAATACCGAATGTTATAAACATTGATGCGCAATTAATTCCGATACCCAAAACACCTATATGTAAGAAATGTCGACACAATAAAATGCTGACACTGCTGGGCAATGCGAGCTGGTCCGGGAGCTATACAGCCGTCAGACCCGCCAGCTGTATAATGTAAAAAATAATATGGGGTCTTTTGACGGAGAACAGAACATTTTCCAAGCACTTTTGGAATATAATTTATTTTGGACAGCTACAGGACCTTTGAGAATATTATGGTTTGTTTTGGACATGGTTACAAGCATTATTGGATTGTAAGCTTAGAAGAACAGACACGAAGACATCTGATGGTAAGTATTTGTTTTGTTTTTTATTTTGTTTTTAATAAACATGTGGTTTTAAAAAGGGAGTTGTGTTTTATTTAACATTTTACTTAGTGGTACCACATGGCTCGGCAAACCCTGGGTGTCAGGACATGGTGGCACTTGTGGTTCTCCAAGTGCTTCTATGCCCTGACTACCACAGGTATGTTGGTGCTTATGGTTCTACATGCAACAGTATGCTCAGACTGTGCCTGGGCTGGCTGGACCATGTATTTCCACAAACTAAATTAGTGTTTTAGTTCCATTTTTTCACTTTATTACCCTACACCCACCACCCCAAGGGTGTAGGAAGGGCTCTAGTGCTTTCAGCACTGGGCTGGGTATTCCTTGCGGATCCCACTCCCTAGGGAGTTCCATATGTCCCCCTGCTATAGTGTCACTATCCTAGCTGGACTGCCTAGTGCTGGGTGTGGTGAAATCAGGGTGGACCCCATGCAATTTTTGTCCAGACTGGCAGAGCTAGGATTAGTGTTTATAGGGGGGACCCCACGCTTTTTTAAAAAAATGTATTCCTCTGTTCTTCACATTATACAGCTGGCGGGTCCAGCGGCTGTGTGGCCATCGGTTACGCCCGCATTGTCCCCTTAATGTCTGTAGTGTGACAGTCAGCATTTTATTGTGTCTACATATCTTACATCTACATTTCGGGTGTGGAAATTAATTACGTGTCACTGTTTATAACATTCAATATTTTTTTTTCTTGACGCTATTTTATGTGTCACTATTTTGCGGTCACTGTTCTTGATGTCAGCATTTTCATAACAAAATACGAATTATGACTACACCGTTAAAGATAGACTAGCCTATCAGGAGTTGTGTTCAATTAACTGACATCTGAGACTGAATGAGCATGTCATTTGTACATTGATCATTTAGATAACAAAGAGATTTAATTCTTATAACAATATGGTACTGTGTACCGACTCGGCTTGTCAGTTAACCCTTCTCCTGCTGAATCCCTGGCTTATCTGCACCAACTGATCTATTGTGTACCGACCCGGCTTGTCAGTTAACCCTTCTCCTGCTGAATCCCTGGCTTATCTGTATCAACTGATCTACTGTATACCGACCCGGCTTGTCAGTTAACCCTTCTCCTGCTGAATCCCTGGCTTATCTGCACCAACTGATCTACTGTCTACCGACCCGGCTTATCAATTAACCATACTCCTGCTGGGTCCCTGGCTTGTCTGTATCAACTGATCTACTGTGTACCGACCCGGCTTGTCAATTAACCCTTCTCCTGCTGAATCCCTGGCTTATCTGCACCAACTGATCTACTGTATACCGACCCGGCTTGTCAGTTGGCCCTTCTCCTGCTGAGTCCCTGGCTTATCTGCATCAACTGATCTACTGTGTACCGACCCGGCTTTTCAGTTGGCCCTTCTCCTGCTGAATCCCTGGCTTATCTACATCAACTGATCTACTGTGTACCAACCCGGCTTGTCAATTAACCCTTCTCCTGCTGAGTCCCTGGCTTACCTGTATCAACTGATCTACTGTGTACCGACCCGGCTTGTCAATTAACCCTTCTGCTGAATCCCTGGCTTATCTGCATCAACTGATCTATTGTGTACCGACCCGGCTTGTCAGTTAACCCTTCTCCTGCTGAATCCCTGGCTTATCTACATCAACTGATCTACTGTGTACCGACCCGGCTTGTCAATTAACCCTTCTCCTGCTGAGTCCCTGGCTTATCTGCACCAACTGATCTACTGTGTACCGACCCGGCTTGTCAATTAACCCTTCTCCTGCTGAATCCCTGGCTTATCTGCATCAACTGATCTACTGTGTACCGACCCGGCTTGTCAATTAACCCTTCTCCTGCTGAATCCCTGGCTTATCTGCACCAACTGATCTACTGTGTACCGACCCGGCTTGGCAATTAACCCTTCTCCTGCTGAATCCCTGGCTTATCTGCAGCAACTGATCTACTGTGTACCGACCCGGCTTGTCAGTTAACCCTTCTCCTGCTGAATCCCTGGCTTAACTGCATCAACTGCATATAAAACATTATTTTATATGCCATTATTTTGTTTTTCCTGATTGTACATTTACAAGTTTCTACTTTTTACCTGTTATTATTCTACTATTTATATGCCTTTATCTTGTTTTTCCTGATTTTATATTTACCAGCAACTAGTTTTACCTGTTATTATTCTTGCCTATTTCCATTGTCCTTATTACCTCTCCTTCTATTATTCTTTGCCTTCCACGCCCTATTTGGTTATTGTCCTCCATCTTGCTATTGTCTCCCTGCTTATTCTTACCTGTTATCCGCTGTCCTTATTATCTTACTGTTCTGCTATCATTCTTACCTGTCTTCATTGTCCTTATTATCTCACTGTACTGTTGTTCCATGCCCTCCACGCCCTAATTCGTTATTATCTTCCACCTTTTCATTGTCTTCCTGCCTTTGTTCTTACCTGTTTTTCACTGTCCCCACTATCTCACTGTTCTGTTACTCTCTCTCCCTACTATGCCTCCCCGCTCTCACTCCATACCCATACTCTCCCCCCGCCCTACCTCTCCCGTTCCTCCCCGCCATCCCCCGCGCGCTGCTCATCTTGCTAACCTCATCCCCATTTCCCCCCTCTCCTCTCCCCCTTTCTTCTGTGCCCTCTGGAATGCCAGATCCGTCCGCAACAAGCTGACTGCTATCCACGACCTCTTTCTATCCAACTCCTTTAACCTTCTTGCCGTTACTGAAACCTGGCTCTCCGATTCTGATACTACTTCCCCCGCTGCCCTCTCCTATGGTGGCCTCTCCTTCACCCACTCCGCCAGGCCTGGTGCCCGCCCTGGCGGTGGAGTTGGCCTCCTCCTCTCCTCCACCTGTACTTTTCGTGTCATTCCCCCTGAACCCTCCCTCTCCTTCTCCTCTTTTGAAGCTCACTCCATCCGCCTCTTCTACCCCATCCATCTCCGCGTCACTGTCATCTACCGCCCCCCTGGCCCCACCTCCCTCTTCCTTGACAACTTTGCTAGCTGGCTTCCTCACTACCTCTCCTCCGATCTCCCCTCGATCATTCTCGGTGACTTTAATATCCCCATCGACAACCCCACCTACCCTGCTTCCAGCAAACTGCTCACCCTCTCTTCCTCCCTTGGTCTCACCCAATGGACCTCCTCCTCTACCCACTGCCTTGGTCACTCCCTTGATCTTGTCTTCTCCTACCTATGTAATCTCTCCGACTTCTCCATCTCTCCCTTTCCTCTATCTGACCACCATCTCCTCTCCTTCTCTCTCTCCTCTTCTCCTGCTCCCCCCCCCCTGCCCAAACCTACTCTGTCCATACGCAACCTCGATGCTCTTGACCCTGCCTCTCTGTCCTCCTCTCTCGATACCCTCCTTTCTCCCCTTTCCTCCCAGGCCTGCCCCAACCAGGCGGTCTCCCTCTACAATCACACCCTCACCTCCGCTCTGGACGCGGTCGCCCCTGCCCACTCCGTCCACCCCCGCTGCTCCAAACCCCAACCCTGGCACTCCAAATTTACACGCTTCCTCCAAAAATGCTCCCGTTCCACCGAACGTCACTGGAGAAAATCCCGCTCCCTGGCTGACTTCCTCCACTTTAAATTCATCCTTTCATCCTACAGCTCTGCCCTCTCACTCGCTAAACAATCTTTCTTTAAATCCCTCATCTCTTCCCAGTCCTCTAACCCCCGCCGCCTCTTTGCCACCTTCAGCACTCTCCTGGCCCCCTCCCCTCCCCCCACCCCCTCCTCCCTGACTGCCTCTGATTTCGCCTCCTTCTTCTCCTCTAAAATCGAGGCCATCCGACTTGAAATCTCCTCCTCCACTCTCTCTTCCACCCCTCCCACTCTTCTGTCCTCCCCCCCCCAACCACCTTCCCCTCCACTCCTTCCGTCCCACCACCGGCAAGGAAGTCCACTCTCTCATTTTATCCTCCCCCCCCACTACCTGCCCCCTGGATCCCATCCCCTCCCACCTTCTTCGCTCCCTTTCCCCCACCACCTGCTCCCACCTCGCTCACCTCTTTAATCTCTCCCTCTCCACTGGCATCTTCCCCTCCTCCTTCAAACATGCTCTCGTATCCCCCATTCTTAAGAAACCTAATCTCGACCCCACTTCTCTCTCGAACTATCGCCCCATATCTCTTCTCCCTTTTGCCTCCAAAATTCTTGAGAGGCTCGTCTGCAGCCGTCTCACCTCCTACCTTTCTGAATACTCCCTCCTTGATCCTCTCCAGTCTGGTTTCCGCCCCCCTCCACTCCACTGAAACTGCCCTGGCTAAAGTCACCAATGACCTCCTCTCTGCAAAAGCCAGGGGCCACTTCTCCCTTCTCATCCTCCTTGACCTCTCTGCAGCCTTTGACACCGTTGACCACCCCCTCCTCCTTCACACCCTCCAGTCTTTCGGCCTCTCCGGCCCAGTTCTGTCCTGGTTCACCTCTTACCTTACTCACCGTTCCTTCTCTGTCACCACCTCTGGGTCTCTCTCCCCCCCATCCACCCTTCCAGTTGGGGTCCCTCAGGGCTCTGTTCTGGGACCCTTACTCTTCTCTCTATACACCTCCTCCCTGGGTGAACTCATCAGCTCCTTCGGCTTCAGCTACCACCTTTACGCTGACGACACTCAACTATACCTCTCCTCTCCTGATCTCTCTCCCTCCCTCCTCTCTAGGGTGTCCGCCTGCCTCTCTGCCATCTCCTCCTGGATGTCCTCTCGATTCCTCAAACTTAACCTTGCCAAAACTGAGCTCATAGTTTTTCCTCCCTCTCATACCCCATCCCCTTCTGACCTCTCCATCACTGTCGACAATACCTCTATCTCGCCTGTCCCCCAACTTCGCTGCCTTGGTGTCATCCTCGACTCCTCTCTCTCCTTTGGCCCCCACATCCTCTCTCTTGCTAAATCCTGCCGCTTCCAGTTGCGCAACATCGCTCGCATCCGGCCCTTCCTCTCCCAAGATGCCACCAAATGCCTTATCCACTCTCTGATCATCTCCCGCCTGGACTACTGCAACCTCCTCCTCACTGGCCTCCCCCACTCTCATCTCGATCCCCTTCGATCCGTCCTTAACGCTGCAGCTAGGCTTATTTTCCTCTCTCGCTGCTCCTCTTTTGTCTCCCCCCTCTACCTAGCCCTTCACTGGCTCCCATTCCCCTTCAGAATCCTCTTTAAGCTCCTCACACTCACCTACAAGGCCCTCGCCAACTCCACTGCGCCCTACATTTCCACCCTCCTCTCTATTCATGCTCCATCCCGCCCTCTCCGTTCTGCCTCTGACCGTCGCCTCTCTTCCCCCCTTATAACCTCCTCCCACGCGCGTATCCAAGACTACGCCCGCGCTGCCCCCCTCCACTGGAACAAGCTCCCTCCCTCCATCAGAACTTCCCCTAATCTGTCCAGCTTCAAACGGGCCCTAAAAACCCACCTTTTTCTTAAAGCCTTTCTGTCTCCCACTTAACTTCCTACCTTATCTTCTGCCTCTGTCCCCCTACTCTCCCTCTCTCCCCTGCGTCTCTCTGTCTATCCACCCCTCCCCTTAGATTGTACGCTCCTCTGAGCAGGGCCATCTCTCCTCCTGTTTCCACCACTTCTAACTCTGCTCTCCAGCTACTTAGCCCTCCTCCTCAAAGGTCCTCCACCCCACGTCCACTTTCGCTCCCTCCTCCCCCCTGGGGGTCTCCCTGTCTTCCGCGCCCCCCTTCTTGGGCCCCGTCGTTTTCGGATCCTCCCTCCCCTTTCCCCGCCCTCTCTAGCTGTGCATTGAGCGTACTGAGTTGCTGTGTTTACTGTACTGTGCTGTCTCCCATTGTATTGTGATTTTGTTTGTCTCTGTACGGCGCTGCGGATGCCTTGTAGCGCCTTATAAATAAATATTAATAATAATAATAATAATAATAATATAATGTTATATAAGTTCTTCTGAATTTCATTTAAAAAAAAACAAGAAAAAAACCTTTTTTTGGAATATTCAATGAGCAAAGTTAATATCAGTCAAGCACAGATATTATCTTCGGTAATATGACGTGAGCTGGAGCCAGAGGATTGAAACCTGTTTAATAAAAAGTTGTACATACTGCAAACATGCAGACCAGATCACTCATAAGAGTTTTATATAATTTTTATTGTCTCAGGCAATGCTTAAATGGTGATATAATTGTGGATGCAGATATACATCAATTTAGTTTGTTATCTGGAGCCAGTGAAACAAATCCACTTAACATAAATAGGAGACTGCAGTGTACCTTATGAAGGAACCTGCAGACCAGTGAGGACAGTCAAGGTGAGTATTGTGGCTCCCTCCCCAGTAGAGGTCCTCAGATGGATGTTCTTGTGCTGATATACCTGCTTGTGAGTAGGAGTACCACATGTGTGTAGGTCCGCAACCCGCGTATGGGGGTTCAGCAATTAGTCTGTTGCCAGAGCTTTAGGAGACATTATGTTAAGTGAATGATTATTGTAAGAGAAGTACCTTTGTGAGACCAAGACAAAAATCCAGAGTCGAGGTTGAGGAAAGAAGCTGGGGTTCCAGAAGCAACAGGAAGGTAGCAGACAGAATAGAGGACCCTGCTTGCAGGAGCTTACACTCTAGGGGGAAGGGGCAGACAAACAGGAGGTTGTTTCATAGAAGGGGGTCAGCACGGGAGAAATCTTGAATGCCATAGTGAGATGTGATAACCAGATGAGAGGTGAAGCAGCAGTCAGTAGCTGAGCCAAAGAGCTGTGGAGTGGGCCTTGTAGGTGAGAAAGAGGATCTTGAAAAGGATTCTATAACAGACAGGGAGCCAGTGGAGTGTACAGTGTCAAGATCTGTGTGCAAGGCAAATAGTGCTATCCAGTAGTCTGCCAGGGGGTTTTGCGATAGGAATCAGTCCCAGGAGCAGTCACAGGATATACGAGGAGTAGGCCCAGATATTATTGTCGGGTCCTAGCGTACAGTCATGGACAAAACCAGGGCCACAAGGGACACTACAAGTGCAGGATCATTTTATGATGCACCAAACACAATTGGGGTAGGGGAGACCCTGATGCAACCATATTTTGCCAGCAATTCTGCAGCACTCTGGGAACCTGCTAATGCTCCTAATGGCATCCAATCCAGACCTCCGAGATTACAGATTTAAGTTAGGGGTGGGATAAGCAGAGGAGACAGGGATCTACCAATTTGTGAGGGTATAGAATCAAGAGGACAGGTGATAGATTAGGAAAGAGAGTAGATACTTCATCTTCATCTGTGGGATCAAACGAAGAGAGTAAGTCAAATGGTACTGGGAAGGAATTGAGCTGGTTGTTTGTCGAGGAAGATGACACCATTTCAAGTTGGATCCTATCAATCTTGTCCTTGAATTAGGAAGCATGATCTTGGGCACTGATAGTCAGAGGATTTGGGATGGGAGGGTTGAGAAGAGATTTAAATGTGTTGAAAAGGTGTTAGGGGGTTAGAAGCTTGAGCAGATATGAGAGATTGGAAGTATGTTTGTTTAGCAGCGTCCACTATTGTTTTATTACTGTTTGTTCCCAATTGTAAATCGCTACAGAATTTTCTGGAGCTATATAAATAAATGGTGATGGTGATGTTGAGTAGTAGATAACAGTATAGTTGACCTAAATATCATACCTCTAATGATTTCCTCAATGACATTCTGCGTTATGAGAAAGTTTTTGAAGATTTCGTGTTACTGTTGACATTGAAGCTGATAAGGGAGTATGAAGAATTGCTGGAGCCACTTGATCAAAGGCTGTTGTCTGAGTTTGGTGAAAATGTGGTACAGCCATATCAGGAGAGGAGAATGTAGAAATTGGGGAAAGAAAGTGTTGGAGAGGTGGAAACTGGTTGAAAAATAAATAGAGTTCAGATTTCTGCGGGTACAGTTCGACAGCAGAGAGTTTACTGGGGCAGAGCTTGTAGCCGATAAGAGGATGATCCATGAGGGGGAAAGGAGTGTTGAGGAAATCAGTAACTGAGCATAGTTTAGATAAAAGATCAAGGCAATGGCCATCCCGAAGAGTAGAGCATTCAGTCAACTGGGAGAAGCAGAGGGAGGAGGTTAGAGAGAGTATTTTGGAAGCAAAATTTGAATGTGGCGTATCAGTGGCGATGTTGAAATCACCCAAGATGATGGTGGGGATTTCGGAAAATAAGAAGCGAGGGAACCATTCAGAGAAGCGTTCAAGAAATTGTTGGTAAGGTCTAAGGGGACGATAGAACACAGCAACATGCAGAGATTGAATAGACAGGCTATAGACATTGAAATGCCTGTCAGTCCATGACCATGTTAGTTTGTGAGCATCGATTTTGAAAATTCTGTTTTTGCCAATCTTTATTTATTTATGTAGGTGTATATAAGAAGTAAGGACATACCAAGTTTCAACTTTCCGTTGATCAGAACTGTTATAAATTTGAAAAAATGCTTGAGTTTGTCATGGACTAACTGAAAATATTAGAGAATTATAAAGCAAAATTGACATACCTCCGTGTGCTCTTTATACATTAAAACAACATGGGAGGCTTCTTCAAGGTTGTAGCAACTACAAAAATGCAATGCATTGTGAGAGTCTAGTATTGCCAGTCAGTTAACGTTAATTACGGTAGATAAAAGAGGTGTTGTATTACATTTATAAACTTCAAAATCAGGGAGATGAGATGTTCTACTTTTACCAGATAGGCCAAAAATAAACTTAAGAACCTATAATAAATTCCCTTTTCAAAAATGTATAATACCAATATCTTCATAATTGATAATTGGAAATTGCAAATTTGCCACTTTGTGAGCTAAGTTTGGGCAGAACAAGGGCGGGATTGTTTTTTCCTGATTTCGTGATTCTAAGGGGTATATTTACTAAACTGCGGGTTTGAAAAAGTGGAGATGTTGCCTATAGCAACCAATCAGATTCAGGCTGTCATTTCATAGGATGTACTAAATAAATAACTAGAATCTGATTGATTGTTATAGGCAACATCTCCACTTTTTTAAACCCTGTTCAGTAAATATACCCCTAAATGTTGGGAGGTATGTATATTGCAATTGCTAGCAATTGTTTTTTATATGTCTACTAGACATGCTTTATGTGCTTTTTACTTAGTATACATTCATGTTTTTTAGTTCGTAGTGCACAACCAATATTTTATTCAAACTCCCCCCCTCCATACAGATTGTTTAAAATCTGTATGAATTCCTGAGCTATATGAATTGCTAAACCAAATTGTTACATTGTTGTTTATATATTCCATATCTATTTATGGTAAATTAATCTATAGATCCATTTTGCAGCAGATATATCTGTAAATATTATTTGTCATTGTTAATAACGCAGCCCTCGGTGTCACAGGTCTCTGTGGAGCCATGGTTAACAAAAGTTTGGTGACTAGACTAGCTGATCATTTTATTAGGATTCTCAGCATAGGATGTTTAATCAACCACACCTACTTTTAATTGAATCTGTATCCCTCATGTATTTAGGTCTCTGCTTTATTTTAGAAGTATTTTTTTCATTGATATTACTTTTAAAACTGTAGTGCAGTCATTTGGTTTAGGTAATTTTAGAAGATATCTGAAGCTGCAGCAGCAGAACGATACACAACAGGCCACGTATTTCCATAGGGATGCAAATCCTAAAAGACAAGTTAATAATAAAAAGACCTCATGTAAGATCCACAAATGAAAATGTAAAATTCTCATATCTTTACCAAACTTAATACTGCTTTCTGCATTTGTCATGCAGCCATGTGCAAGTTCTTATCATCATTGGAGACTGGTAAGGCCCCACCGTGCTCTGCAGCACGGACACAGGGCCGGATTAACCCGAGGTCTAACTGGGCTATAGCCCAGGGGCCTCAGGCATCCAGGGGGCCCTTCAAAGTTTTCAGCAGCATTATTGATCGGTCCTGGGGCGGGGGCGCCCCCAGCCCGATAAATGCTGCTGAGCACAGTCAGTCCAGTCCTCCGTCCCCGGCGCTCAGTAATCTGTTTACTGAGGAGATCTCGCGAGTGAACTCTCACGAGATCTCCTCAGTAAGGAGCTTACAGCGTGCCGGGGACGGAGGACTGAACTGACAGGTAAGCACTTGGAAGGGGGTGTGGCGGGTGGCTCACTCACATTAGGGGCCTCACGGGGGAATGGAGGCGCCCTTAGCCCAGGGGCCTCCATTCCCTTAATCCGGCCCTGCATGGACAGTAGGGAAAACAGGACATACATTGAACATGGACAAGGTAGACAAAATACATGCAGACATGACAACAAAGAATAAGGAGGGCCCTGCTCATTATAGAGTGCCCATTCTAAATGAAAGAGGGCACAGCTGAAAGAAGAGCGAGTGTGGAAATTAGGACAGTTGTGAGGGTGGTGCATTAATGTGAATAGGATCATTGGGGATAAGGTAAGCTCTTAAAAATAAATAAGTTAAACCGTAATATTTTATCATTTTTTTTTATTTTTTTTTAAGAGGGTCTAAATATTGGAAGGCTGTTAGAAAGCCTGATTGGACATAGTAGGGAATTCCATAAGTGGATAGCAGCACAGGAGAAGTCTTGTAAAGCTGGGTACACACTACACAGTTTTCATCCAATAATCGGTTAAATCAGCCGACATACGACCGCTCGTTCAAAAGTCGGGTCAGTGTGTGCAGTGACACGATGGTCGAAAGTTTGCCCAAATGGACGAATTTCGCCTCATTTGGTTGGTCGTACCATTTAATATTTTCGTTCCAATCTCGTTTCTGTTGTGTAGTGTGTAATAACTTCCGACCGATCCACAACAGTGAGTATGAAATTACAGTCATTGCTCACAACAACATGGCTGTAAAAAGTCTCTAAAGGAATGTCCGCTCTTCCCTTTATCGTCCTAAACAAGGCTAGTGTGTATGCAGTCCATGGACCGAGCGATCGGAACATCGATCGCATGTAAAATCGCTCGGCATAAAAAGTTGCTTGAAATTTCTGTAGTGTGTACCCAGCCTAAGCAGCAGGAGTGAGAGATGGTTATCAGAATGTGGACGAGGGATAGTATTTTGATAGATTTGAGACGTATGAATGGGTGGTGTTGAGTGTTTTGTAGGTAAAGGTGCAGAATTTGGATAGGAGTCTGAAAAACACAGGAATGTAGAATAGGGATTTGCAAAGTGGTGCAGCAGATGTAGAGTGATGCGAGAGGAACATCACTCTCAGCAGCATTTAAGATGGATTGAAGTGGGGAGACTAAGAGGAGGGAAGAAGATCAGCTCTGTTTTGGGCATGTTGAGCCAGTGGTAGCATTGAGACATCCATGTGCAGATAAACAGAAATAAAAATGAGTTTCCAACAGGCACTCTATTTTAAGATGCAGCTATTTATCCTCAAAGCATAAATACCCCGTAAATGCTAGAAAGACAAACAATATAAAAAGCAAAGAGAGGATAATATCTAGCACTTCTTTTTCAACATCAAAGAGATTAAGCCCTAACTTAACAATATATCCAAGATAGTAATCTCTAAAATAACAGGGATTATATATATATATATATATATATATAAATAAAAAGATATAAAATGTCAAACTGGACAAATTCCGATCTTCGATACGGTTGCTGTAAAATTACCAAGGTTCCTCCACACAAATTTTTCAGCTTTGATTTCTTGTGTGTGTACGATTGAAAATCTATGAGAGTACTTGGGCTTAAATGAGCATCACAGAGTGTTTCCTCTTCATATGAAACATATAAAGTGGATTCCGAATAATGATCATGTGAAGAGAAAGAATATTATAGCGTAATACTGCTTGATGCAACCGCTTCTAAATTCAAATTTAATATTAGATACATATAAAATGGATAATTCTGTACGAGTTTACTCGTACAAGATGATAGAAATGTAAAGAGCGTCCAAACATTAAGCTGACACACCCAGACTGTTGCCGTCCTAATGGGCTTCTCCTCGAGTACTGTTCCACAGGTTAACCTGCTGCACACCAATGCGTTTCAACTTGGTAAAGTCTTTATCAAGGTGAGGTAGGTATGTAATCACACGTCCTTTATATACATCTCAGGTTGAAGGTCATATTGTTCATACTTGTACCATGAATGTATAACTTAGTCATTATATAGCAATAAATAGAGAAGAATAGATAAAATGTTACATTTATGATCATTAGAACACCCGATGTTTATGTTAAATTATAAGCACAAAACTAATCTTCATAAGTGATTAACCTTTTGCGTCTCTCTCATAAGTAGAACCAAATTACATACAATGACACCTACATTCATTTCATATATATAAAATGTATTTAATATGATACACTTTAAACTCATATTAGTATACTAGAAAGTCAACGAATATGCTGTATATAAATAGTACAATTTAAATCATCATAACCAATGCACTATCCTCCACAATATATCCTTGGAAAGTGCTGTTCTATTCTTTGATGTCACTCTACGATGTTAGATCATATATCTGTAATTTGGTTCTAATTATGAGAGATACGCAAAAGGTTAATCACTTATGAAGATTAGGTTAAATTATACGCACAAAACTAAACATCAGGTGTTATAATGATTCTTCTAAAAAAAGGGGGGGAAAGATAGGGGGAAGGGATAAAGAAAATGTGTATAAAGGGCACTCTTTTACTAAACGTAATGGAATAAGTTTCAGTTAAGATTTATATCTTTATTACATAAATTCAATTAGCGAAATATTAAAAACACTGGGTGAATGAATATAATGACCAATTACACTAGGTGAACATACTGTTAAGAAGTAGTAATACTACTGTGCTGTCTCACTGTATTCTTAATAACTATAAATAATAACACATAGGTATAATAATGTTATCACGTTCACTATATACATCTGTTGTTCACAATATGGATAGACATAGAAGTCCCATTGAATGTGAAATCAAAACCTTTGGTCCTGGTATGTTAGTGTGTATAGACAATAGGACACTATGTATATTGTCCTACTACTCTATGTACATCCTCTCAAAGCCTGTGTATTGGCTCCTGGTAGTGAATCGCTGGTTAACCCAATAGACTGAATGGTTCAACTGTTACAGTATAATGATATATATATTCACCAGCATTGACCTCTATCCAATGATATATGTATGACTAAATGTCAGGCTTCGCCTAACAACTAGTATTCATATTACTGCAATTCATCTGCTTATGGATGTACGCTGTTATGGAAAATATCTAATAGCGTGAGATACTTAATGTTATTGTGAGCTCCCTCAGACAGACTTAGGTAATATTAAACCTGACCCCTATAGGTTAATATAATAGAGTGCTAGAGTAACCTCAAAGCATAATATTTGACTTTAATCATCACATAAACCGCTCGAGATTCATTCAGTATTTTGATATCAGGCATGCCTAATTGGCTGTATCCCTTTCTCCTTCAGCTGTGCTGCTATTAGATTTACTATACTGAGCCCATAGGCAGCTATGCTGGTAACTCGTTGCGGCGTGGGTTACTTCACACTATAATCATCTCTCACAGACTGTCCGAGAAGAGTGTTATACGGGGCTCAATGCTGAATGTTTATTAAATATAATTGTGTTGTCTGATGTAACGCTCAGGACTCGCTCAGGGTTATAAGCATCTAATAGCATGAGATACTTAATGATATTCTAAGCTCTCTCAGTCAGACTTAAATAATATACAGCGTGGCCCCTTGTATCCCTTTCTCCTTCAGCTGTGCTGCTATAAGATTTGCTATAATAAGCCCATTGGTAGCTATGCTGGAGACTCGTTGCGGCGTGGGTTATTTCTAGAGATGGGCGGGTCCGGTTCTCCGAGAACCGAACCCACCCGAACTTTGGGTATCCGAGTACCGAGCTGAGCAGCTCGGTACTCTCCCGCCCATTCCGAATCCAAATCGATGCCGAACGTCATTGTGACGTTGTCGGATCTCGGGACTCGGTTCTCGCGATACTTCAACTTTATAAATACACGCCTCCACAGCAATCCATCGCCATTTGACAGAGGGAGAGAGCAGGGTGTAGTCATAGGCTAATTAGAGCAGGGACAGAGAATACAATATTGTTCTTGCAATTGCTCTAACCAAAATCGCTAGTGCAGAGAGGAGGATAGAGGTTTATTATTTTTTTCTTCATATTTGGCACTCCCCAGCGCTTTTGGGGTGTCCCCCATAATTGTGCATTAATATTTCTGGCTGTCAAAAGTCATATCTGTCAGCAGTATCTACTAAATAATTTGTAGCACACCTCAGTGCTTTTGGGGTGTCCTCCCTAATTGTGCATTAATATTTCTGGCTGTCAAAAGTCATATCTGTCAGCAGTATCTACTAAATAATTTTTAGCACTCCTCAGTGTTTTTGGGGTGTCCTCCCTAATTGTGCATTAATATTTCTGGCTGTCAAAAGTCATATCTGTCAGCAGTATCTACTAAATAATTTTTAGCACTCCTCAGTGTTTTTGGGGTGTCCTCCCTAATTGTGCATTAATATTTCTGGCTGTCAAAAGTCATATCTGTCAGCAGTATCTACTAAATAATTTTTAGCACTCCTCAGTGTTTTTGGGGTGTCCTCCCTAATTGTGCATTAATATTTCTGGCTGTCAAAAGTCATATCTGTCAGCAGTATCTACTAAATAATTTTTAGCACTCCTCAGTGTTTTTGGGGTGTCCTCCCTAATTGTGCATTAATATTTCTGGCTGTCAAAAGTCATATCTGTCAGCAGTATCTACTAAATAATTTTTAGCACTCCTCAGTGTTTTTGGGGTGTCCTCCCTAATTGTGCATTAATATTTCTGGCTGTCAAAAGTCATATCTGTCAGCAGTATCTACTAAATAATTTTTAGCACTCCTCAGTGTTTTTGGGGTGTCCTCCCTAATTGTGCATTAATATTTCTGGCTGTCAAAAGTCATATCTGTCAGCAGTATCTACTAAATAATTTTTAGCACTCCTCAGTGTTTTTGGGGTGTCCTCCCTAATTGTGCATTAATATTTCTGGCTGTCAAAAGTCATATCTGTCAGCAGTATCTACTAAATAATTTTTAGCACTCCTCAGTGTTTTTGGGGTGTCCTCCCTAATTGTGCATTAATATTTCTGGCTGTCAAAAGTCATATCTGTCAGCAGTATCTACTAAATAATTTTTAGCACTCCTCAGTGTTTTTGGGGTGTCCTCCCTAATTGTGCATTAATATTTCTGGCTGTCAAAAGTCATATCTGTCAGCAGTATCTACTAAATAATTTTTAGCACTCCTCAGTGTTTTTGGGGTGTCCTCCCTAATTGTGCATTAATATTTCTGGCTGTCAAAAGTCATATCTGTCAGCAGTATCTACTAAATAATTTTTAGCACTCCTCAGTGTTTTTGGGGTGTCCTCCCTAATTGTGCATTAATATTTCTGGCTGTCAAAAGTCATATCTGTCAGCAGTATCTACTAAATAATTTTTAGCACTCCTCAGTGTTTTTGGGGTGTCCTCCCTAATTGTGCATTAATATTTCTGGCTGTCAAAAGTCATAACTGTCAGCAGAATCTACTAAATAATTTTTAGCACTCCCCAGTGGTTTGCGCTCAGAATGGATTCAAAGCAGTCCACATATGATCTAAATGAGCAACCAGGTTCTGTCACCAGTCCTGATGTTAGTGTTCCCAGTACGTCATCTGGCCAAGGCGATGTCAAACAACAGAGTGTTTTCAAATTAGTGCAAAAAACAAAAACCCAAAAAAAATTTACTGTATTGAAGCGAAAAAGAAGTGTAACTGAGCAAAAGTTAAGTGACGATAAAAAAAAAATTGCAAGCATGCCATTCTACACACGCAGTGGCAAAGAGAGAATGAGGCCTTCACCTTTGGCTATTAGTGGCAGATCCCAAAAAGTTACCCAGCCTACAATTGGTGCACAACTACTGTTACGCGTCAAAGCCGAGCTGCAAGATAACAGTGAGGCATTACAGGAGAATATTTGCTCTGATTCACAAATGACAACAATCCCTGTGGAGAGTCCATCCAACAGTGGGATGTCTAATCGTGAGCATTCTGCTGATGTGTGCCTTAATAGCCCGAGTGTAGCCGGTGATACCCAAATTGAGGATGCCACTTTGGAATTAGAAGAGGATGAGGGGGAGATTTGTGTAGGCGACGAGGGCGCTAATGAGGATGTTGATGAGGATGAGGTTGTTTGTGTAAGTCCTGCACCAGTGGCAGCAGTTCTGGCACGTGACAAGAAAAAGGCCATTGTCATGCCTGGGCATAAAACAAAAAAATCCACTTCTTATGTGTGGAATTATTTCTACCCAAATCCAGACAACAATTGTATAGCCATTTGTAGTGTATGTGAAGCCACAGTCAGTCGAGGGAGGGACCTTAACCATCTTGGAACCTCGTCTATGTTACGCCATTTAACGAGAGTTCATGGAAAAGTGTTGGGAAAAGCTGAAAGTTCTTCCCAAAAGAATACAAGCACTCCCTCATCAGCTAAGACCCTCCGCTCACCGACATACCGACGGCTACAAAATACACCCACCACACCATCCTCATCAATATCCTCAGTAGCGCTCGGAGTTAGCCTGGCATCCCACTTAAGGCTGGATGACTCCGGCACTATTATTGATTCCTCTGAAGAAAGCGTTAGTCCTGCTGCTGCTGTTGCTGCTGCTGGGGGTGAATCGTCATCCCAGAGGCAGGTGAATAAAATGAGCAGTCCTACATTTCAGCAATTAACTGTGAAACAATCATTTGCGAGGGGAAGCAAATATGACAGCAGTCACCCAGTCGCCAAGCGAATCACAAACGCCATGGCTGCAATGTTAGTGTTAGATCTGCGTCCAATCTCCACAATAAACGCAGCTGGTTTTTCACAGTTAATTGAGGTTTTGTGTCCGCGTTACAGAATTCCATCGCGACACCATTTCTCCCGTAAAGCTATTCCACAACTATACCAAAAAGTGTGTAAAAATGTAGAGATTGCGCTGAAAAATGCCATTCTGCCCACTGTTCACTTAACCACAGATATGTGGACAAGTGGAAGTGGCCAAACCAAAGACTATATGACTGTGACAGCCCACTGGGTTGGTCATTCACCTTCACCAGCAGGAACAGCAGCAGCATGTACACCACTACGTAACATTTGTCACAGGCAGGCCACTCTTTGTATCACCGGCTTCACTAACAGGCATACGGCTGACAATTTGTTACACAAACTGAGAGATGTGATTGATGCATGGCTTATACCACTCGGACTCTCCCCAGGGTATGTCATTTCAGATAACGCCAACAATATAGTGCGAGCATTACAGCTGGGTGATTTCCAACATATTCCCTGTTTTGCTCACACCATCAACTTGGTGGTGCAGAGCTTCCTACGAAATAACCGTGAGGTGCAGGAGATGCTTTCGGTGGCCCGTAAAATTTCAGGCCATTTCAGGCATTCAGCCACAGCATGTAGAAGATTACAGCAGCTCCAAGAGCATTTTAACTTGCCCTGCCACCAACTTAAGCAAGAGGTGGTAACTCGGTGGAATTCCACCCTGTACATGCTTCAGAGGATGGAGGAACAGCGCAAAGCCATCCAAGCATATTGCACAAGTCATGACATTGGGAAAGGAGGGGGGATGTATTTCACTCTTGCACAGTGGGGAATCCTTTCAGTGCTGTGCAAGGTGCTGAAACCATTTGAAGTTGTGACATGTGAGGTCAGTGCTGACTCTGCTAGTTTGAGCCAAGTCATTCCTTTAATTAGACTATTGGAAAAGCAGCTTGAGAAAATGAAGGAGGAGCTGAAAGCAAGCAATTCAGCAAAGTATGTTGGCCTTGTCGATCAAGTACTTAATTCGCTTCACAATGATCCTCGAGTTATTAAGATCTTGAACTCGGATCAGTACGTTTTGGCCACTGTGCTTGATCCAAGGTTTAAAACCTACATTGAGTCTTTACTTGTAAATGAGCGAGATGTGAACTTTTGCAAGGAGCTATTGCTCAGCAAGTTGGCCGCTGAACTGGGCCTCGGCTTGACGACGTGTCCTCCTTCACTTTCTCAAGCTGTTGCTCGTAAAAAATTAAATTTCCAAAAAAGAAGCAGGGAAGACACAGGGGGCAGACGAGAACAATTTAACATCTGGGCTGGTTTGAAGGATTTTTCAAAAAAATGTGTCACTTTGCCCATAACTCCATCCAATATGAGTATAAACATGCAAAGGATGGTGGAGGATTACTTTCAAGAGGTAGTTGATATGGAAATGTCAGACAGTCCCTTTCCTTACTGGGAAGAAAAGCAGGCCATTTGGAAACCCATGTACAAACTTGCTTTGCAATACCTAAGCTGCCCACCCTCCAGTGTGTACTCTGAACGAGTGTTCAGCACAGCAGGGAACTTAGTCAGTGATCGCCGTAGAAGGTTACTTCCCAAAAATGTGGAGAAAATGATGTTTATAAAAATGAACTACATCTTCCACGAGGAAGGCCTTCACCATCCAAGACATCCAAGCACTGACTGTTCTCTAATGGCGGATTCAAGCGGCGATGAATTGATAGTCTGTGATGATGACGTACACACTGATGAGGGTGAGGATTAAGCTGAAGATGATGCCGATAACATCTTTTTAAAACTTTCTATGTAAGTGTAGGGTGCAATCTACCCCCAAAGAGGAAAGGGACTTGTGGCATTTCCATATCACATACCATCTTGAAAGGCTGCTGTTAGGGCAATTTATCCTTAAGGGTAGGGTGTCATAGACAGAGTGACCCTAAACTGGCTTTGTCCATTTTTCATAATATTGTACAGTCTATAATGGCTGAATTTTTGGGTATTTTATACAAGTGGAGGGGGGCCTAGAGAGACAGAAACCAAACTGGCTTTTTCCATGTCAATTAATATTGTACAGTCTATAATGGCTGAATTTTTTGGTATTTTATACAAGTGGAGGGGGGCCTAGAGAGACAGAAACCAAACTGGCTTTTTCCATTTCTTTACATATTTAACTATAAGTGTAGGGTGTAATATACATTCAAAGACGATGGCTGCATTGCCAATATGCATAGATGGAGAGGAAGACAATCTGTTTTGTGTGTAGAATAGGCCTACCAACGAAGAATTAAACTGTTTTTTTGGATGATTTATTACCTCAACAATTAGATTACTTGTCTCTAAAACAGTTGGAGCACTAAATTGGGTTAATTTAGGCCCAAAAACATGGATTTTCCCAAAAAATAGCAAAACAAAACCAAACAAAACCAAAACCAAAACCAAAACACGCAATGGCGGTTTTGCAAAACCAAAAC
This sequence comes from Mixophyes fleayi, assembly GCF_038048845.1. Lineage (NCBI taxonomy): Eukaryota > Metazoa > Chordata > Amphibia > Anura > Limnodynastidae > Mixophyes > Mixophyes fleayi. Next base: position 128,207,316 of record NC_134404.1, on the reverse strand, counting down.
CAAAACACGACGGTAATCCAGATCCAAAACCGAATCCAAAACCAAAACACGGGGGTCAGTGACCATCTCTAGTTATTTCACACTATGGTCATCTCTCCCAGACTGTCTGAGAAGAGTGTTATGCAGAACTCAATGTTTCTTTGTTATAATAGTGTTGTCTGATATAACACTCAAAACTTGCTCAAGGTTTTAAAGGACCTCCTAATAGAGTCTATCCAATTCTGTAGGGCTAATCTATTAAGGAGTGTTCTTAACTCTATGGCAAGCCCATTAACCACCTGCATGGAGTATCATCTTGCTATCGATCACTATCTATTATATTGGTCTCGCTGAGTCTGTCTAAGGTACTATGCTACGTAACCCCGCTAATGTCTAAGAGGGAGGACTTGTAGTAGGCTTATAACAGATTATTATTAGAACGTGTAAAAACAGTGAGCTCAGCTGAACGCCAACGTGCGTTTCGCTAAGAGCTTTATCAAGGCAACCCGATGTGGGGCAGCAATAGGCTATTTAAGCGTGTGACCACGCCCCTAAATGACGTTACCTCTGTTCCCAATCGAGGCTCCATTCGCACTCGAGCCAATCAGAGATGGTTCCTCCTATCACGTGATCCAGCTCAGGAACGAGCCCCTGAACTGGCCTTGTTCTAAAATGGGTAACTATAGTAACCATCTAACAATAAACTGGTATCAATAGTCTCTTATAATACCTACACATCTATTCATAATGAGTATAATATGTAGCACAATTAGTATACTACCTTTATCTGTCTATTAAAATGTAAATATAGAACCTAAAGTCTCTAAGGTAAGTATAGTAAATCATATATTTAATACATTAATCTTATTGATCTCTTCAAGTGCATGCACATAGATATAAGGATCCCAGGGTATGTAGAGTGAATAGGTGTCACGTTAAAGCTTCAATTCATCTTTCTAACAGGTAAATGTAAGTGTATCAACTAACTCTAATAAACGTTAATAATTATCAAAGTGAATACGTGTCAAGGAAGGCTGAAAAGTAAATAGAAAAATATATATAGTGATTAACTACAAAAGGAGCCAGCAGGATATTATCCCTAGGCCAGAAAGTGAACTTATATATATAAGTTGCTATAGTGTAATACTAATTCATTATATAACTAGGAATAAACCACTTGAATGATGTGAACTGTATGAGGTATTATTTTATATATACCATATAAAGGTGAAACTATAAAAGATATTTATTCTGTAAAAGTGATATAATCCTAAACCAACAAAACCCAAACAAACAAAGGTGAACGTTTAAATCTAGCCAAATAGCTACATAGGCTAGTAATAATTACCGCTATACCTATTATAGGTAAAAATAAACCGTGGTCATCCAGATACTCGAAATATTTGTGACTTATATGTTATAACGTAGTGAAAATAATCTATAATCCCCCTATATTTGCCTGTTATTCTATTATTGTTAGTACCTCAAAACTATTATCTTTGTGGTACTATACCCATTCTCCTCCTCCTCTGGGACTAACCCTACAAGGAGCCTAAATTATGTTACCACATTATATAACAGGAAATAACCATTCATCTATATCCAATGGGATCAATTAAAATTTCGGTTGTTAGCCCTTAATATATTCATATCTGAATTTATTGTCTAATAATATATGTGAAGTTATAATATTATATGCTTAGAAATCAGTTACTGTCTCAGTAGTGTGTTATTACCAATTTGTTGTACACTGAGTGATCAGTTAGGTAAACCCCTATAATTGTTTTTATAAATTTTGTATAATGGTAAGAGACTTTTATATAGGTTGAAATACCTATAATCTATCATTTACATTGTTGGGTTAGATTTATATAGGTCAATTAGGTAAAGCCCATGTAATTATTATTGTCATTAAGGCCGCGGGGGATTAGACTCCCCATGAGAAATATTTTCTTAGTCTCATGTTTGAGGAGCTCTGTATGTATGTCTCCTCCTCTGAGACCTAGGTTAACCTGTTCCATAGCGAAAGCTGTCAAAAATCTCGGATCACTATTATGAAATTTGTAGAAGTGTCTGGCTACTGTGGATAATGGCCTCATGTTGGTCTTATCCTTGCCTGCATTCCTAATGTTACTAACATGTTCAAGGATCCTCCTTTTGAATGGCCTACTGGTCATCCCTATATACCGTAATTTGCATGTACAAATTAAACAGTATATTACATTGCATGTATTGCAATTTAAGAACTGATCGATCCTCCAAATCTTGGAGAATCTATCCGTATATTCTTTTGTCTGCACAATGTATCTACAGGCCTTACATGTTCCACATATAAAGCAACCTTTCGGTCTGACTGATATTTGTTCTCGTTGTGTTTGGGATGAGCTGTGAACAAGATTGTCTCTCAAGTTTTTTGAACGCCTCCATGTGATAGATACTCTATCTTGTAGGGTATTCTTCAGATCTTCATCTAACATCAAAACGTGCCAGTGTTTTTGAAAGATCCTGTTAATGTCTTTCCACTCTGTGCAGAAAGTGCCTATCATCCTTGTCTGTACACATGTTGTTTGTTGTCTATTTTTTGGTGGAATATGTATGAGAGACTCTGTATCTCTTATCATTACTGCCTTTTCAGCTTGCTTGATAGTACGTCTGCTGTAACCCCTATTAAGTAGTCTCTGTTTCAATTCGTTAGATCAGGGGTGTCCAACCTTTTAGTTTCCCTGGGCCACATTGGAAGACGACGAGTTGGTTTGGGCCGCACATAAGATACACTAACAATAACGATAGCTGATCATCCAAAAAACCATAGAAAACATAGTTAACATATATATATGAGAAAAAAAGTGATATATATATATATATATATATCACTTTTTTTTCAAATCCTCCTAAACTTTCAATCGCCCTGTTCAAAAAATCCTCTCTAGTTATTATACTATAATCACTTTTTGTATTATTTTGATGCAATATCAATAAAGTGCATTTAAGCCAGGCATTGTATATCAGGGTGCCCTGACCAGGCCTGCGGTACCTGACATATACATCACTGTGACCCCAAATTGTGACCTGTTTTGCTAATTACACCACTATGTTAGTTAAGGGATAACAACTTATAATGGGCCAAAGAGAATAATATATAATGCCCCATTAGTATTACAAGTAGAAGTATGTAGCAGGGAGATAAGGTCCATGATGCTCCAGGACCAGGTGACTTTTATTCACTGGTCAGCGTCCCTTGAAATAATAAAAAATCCCCCTTAACTTACCTTTTAATCGGCTTGTTCTCCTGTCCTCTTCTCTTCTTTTCTTCAATTCTGTGTTGCTGATTGTTCTTCTCGCGCGGGTGACTCCTCTGTGCTGCGCTCCGCAATGGATGTTGGGCGTGATGACATCACGCCCTACATTCACTGCAAGCACCGCACGGAGGAAGAGACAAGGGAGGTAGCCGGAGTACCAGCTGACGTGACCGCGTGACCGCAAGGTAAGTATTTTATTTTATTTTTTTTTGCAGGATTTTTTTTTTCCACTAACAGTGCTGCCCCCTTGCCACAACCAAAACTCCTTCTGGGCCACATTTACAGGCGTGCTGGGCCGCATGTGGCCCGCGGGCCGTGGGTTGGACAACCCTGCGTTAGATCTATCTGTGTAGACCTCTACATCGGAGCAATTCCTTTTGACTCTCAGCAGTTCCCCTTTGGGAACCCCCTTAATCACTGGGGGAAAATGGGAACTGGTAAAGTGAAGCAGACTGTTAGTTGCAGTTTTTTTCCTATACATATCTGTACTAAGTTTACCATCCTCAGTTTTAGTAATGGTGAGATCCAAAAAATTGATCTTGATGTTGTTGATCTCCGAGGTTAATTTTAAATTCAGATCATTATTGTTAAGATATGTAATAAAATCATGGAAAAGGGAATTCTGTCCATCCCATAGCATAAAAACATCAATATAGCGTAGCCATAAGATGATATGCTGTGTGTATTTCTCATTTTGGGAATTGAAGACGTGTTCCCTTTCCCACCATCCTAGGAATAAATTTGCATACGTGGGGGCACATGCTGTCCCCATTGCCGTCCCACGTACTTGCAGGAAAAATTTCTCCTCAAAAAGGAAGTAATTTTTCGTTAGTATGAATTGCAGCAATAATATTAGGAAGTCATTAAGATTCTCATGTTTTTCCACATCCCAAAAATAGCGTACTGCTTTAATTCCTTGTTTATGTATTATATTTGAATACAAGGATTCGACATCTAGAGAGGCCAGCTTGGTAGATGCGGTAACCGTGATGTTACTTATTTTAGATAGTACATCAAGCGTGTCTCTCACATAAGAGTCTAGGCTTAATACATGTTTGCGTAAATGAAGGTCCACAAAAACACTAGCTTTCTCAGTAAGACTATTTATTCCCGATACAATCGGTCTCCCTGGGGGATTTTGTTCGTTCTTATGAACTTTAGGTAAAATGTAGAAGACAGGTGTTTTAGGTAAAACCTCCAAAAATTCATAGTCCTCTTTAGTAATGACTCCATTATAAGTGTGTTTAATAAGTCTATTGTATGATGATAAGTAATTGGCTGCTGGATTAAAGATGAGGCGTTGATAGCAGTCTGGATCATTTAATTGTCGATAGACTTCCCTCAGATACTGTGCCTTTGGCCAGAGGACGATATTCCCTCCCTTATCCGAGGGTTTTATAATGGTGTCTTTCCACATTTGAATCTCCCTTAATATTGTTCTCTCAGCCTTACTGATATTGCTTTTATATTGTCTATTTTTAGACGTTTTGAGAAGAAGTTGATCTAAATCCTGCGAGACCAGTTCTCTGAAAATCTTAACTTGTGGACAGATAGCTATATCTGGTAGGAATGTAGATTTTTTTTCTTGACTTCAAATTGTATAGTGGAGGATTGATTATCATTATCAAGTTCTTCCAATATTTGGAGTGCATTAATTTCGTCTTCCGTGTTAAAAATGGGACTAGTTATGTCCAACTGTGATTCTATAGGGTTCTCTGTATTTCTGGACCGGTTCGAGAAGAATTTCTTCAAGCGAAGTTTTCTGGAGAAAAGCATTAAATATCTCTCCCATCCAAACCTATCAAAAGGCTGTGAGGGGGAAAAAGACAAACCCTTACTCAGTAATTTTATGTGAGTGGGGCTGAGATGTTTGTCTGTAAGATTGATGATTCTCAATTCATCATCTAAAATCTCGTTCTCCTGTAGTTCCTCCGTGTAGTATAAGGAGTCTCTTGCTCTTCCATGGCTTTCCTCTTTTTGTCTATATTTCTTCCCCCCCCCTGCGTATCTTTCTCGTTTTGTGGTGTTGTTGCTCTCTCAATCTCTTATACGTGACCCTAAAAAATCCCTCCTCAATGTGGGGTTCTCTCTAGTTGACATAGAGGGTTCACCTACCTCCCCTTCTGATGAATCCACCTCTGAGGCACTAGTAAAAGAGACCGACTTATTGATTGGTCTTTTCAGATGCCATCTAAAGACTGTGTTGTTTAAATAGTCATTACGATCCCTAGTGAATTTAACACGTTTTTTTATCCTCCACAGTTTTTTCAAATTGATCCAAGTCATCTTTGAATTTCACATATGCTTTTTGGAAGCTATCTAAATTCTCATGTTGTTTTAGTTTTTCGCCCAATGCCGTTATTTCTCTAGTGTTCAACAGATGTATATAGTGAACGTGATAACATTATTATACCTATGTGTTATTATTTATAGTTATTAAGATTACAGTGAGACAGCACAGTAGTATTACTACTTAACAGTATGTTCACCTAGTGTAATTTGGTCATTATGTTCATTCACCCAGTGTTTTTAATATTTCGCTAATTGAATTTATGCAATAAAGATATAAATCTTAACTGAAACTTATTCAATTACGTTTAGTAAAAGAGTGCCCTTTATACACATTTTCTTTATCCCTTCCCCCTATCTTTCCCCCTTTTTTTTTTAGAAGATATGTTCATACTGTGTAGGAGCAACTCCCCATGATGAAATAAGAAGATTTCTTGAATGATTCTATTTAGGGTTAAGCTTGGTGCGGTGAAGAGTGTTTTGTTCGAGTTATAATGATTCTACCTACCCTAACGAATACTACATGTTATTCATTGTTGAGGACAGGATTCAGGGAGTATGTGGTTGCCGGCTCTTCAAATAGTCTACATGTGCAATAGTTACACTTGTGGATTCTTAGAAATGGGGGGGGGGGGGGGGGTGGTGTGTGTGTGTGTGTGTGTACACGTACACACACACATACGCAAAAGGTGAAAAATTTATGAATATTTAATCAGTTTTGCTTGTATATTTCATCCGAAACATCGGGTGTCATAATACTCAATGTAACAGCTTTTTCATATACTGATAGAAAATGACCAAGTTAAATATCCTGCTTACCCTAATGAATATTATGTTATTAATTTTTTGATGACAGGGCTCGGGGAAAAAGTGTTTGCCGGCTCTCTGAATAGCTTATATGTGTAGTAGTTGTAACGATGGATTCTTCTAAATTGGAATCATTTGTACTTTTATGTTTGTCATTTGGATATTTTGTATGTATGAAGTTATGTTCTGTCATTATACAAGTATGAACAATAGGACCTTTAACCTGAGACGTATATAAAGGACGAGTGATTACATACCTACCTCACCTTGACAAAGACTTTTCCAAGTTGAACCGCGTTGGTGTGCAGCAGGGGAACCTGTGGAGCAGTACTGTAGGAGAAGCCCATTAGGACAGCAACAGCCCGAGTGTGGCAGCTTAATGTTGGGACGCTCTTTACCTTTCTACTATCTGGTACGAGTAAACTCGTACAGAATTATCCAATTTATAGGTATCTTATAATAAATTTGAATTTTAATTAGAAGCGGTTTTCTGTATCAAGCAGTATTACACTATGGTATTCTATCTTCTCTCCACATGATCATTATTCGGAATTCACTACATATGTTTCATATGAAGAAGAAACACTGTGTTGCTCATTTAAGCCTAAGTACTATCATACACACACAAGAAATCAAAGCTAAAAAATTTGTGTAGAGGAACTTTGATAACTTTACAGTAACTAAGATCATTATTTGTCCAGTTTGACTTTTTTCATCTTTTTATATATCCCTATTATTTTAGAGCTTATTATCTTGGATATATTGTTAAGATATGTCTTAATCTCTTTGATGTTGAAAAAGAAGCACTAGATATTATCCGCTCTTTGCTTTTTATATCCATGTGCAAATAGCTGAAAGACAGTTGGTTACACAAGAAAGGAAGAGCCGTGGGCAAGACATATACATTTGGGTGTCATCAGAGTAGAGGTGGTACCGGAGGCCGAATGAGTTCCCAAAGAGAAGAGGTGTAAAGTGAAAAAAAGTAGAAAGCGTCAAGAACAAAGCCTTGTGGGACTACAACAGTTGGAGTAGAGAATGTGCCAGAGATAGAAATACTAAATGAGCAGTTCAATACGTAGGAAGTGAACCAGGAAAGAACGGTGTCACAAAGGCCCATGGAGTGAAAAGTGTAGAAGAGTGTGATCATCAGCAGAGGTCCAGGAGAATGAGTATGGAGAAATGATCCTTAGATTTTGCAGTAAGTAGATCATTGATCACATTTGTTAGAGTAAAGGGGCGGTAGTCTGATTGCAGAGATGAGATGAAGGGAGAGGAGAGAAAAGTGAAACAGGCAGTTGTACACTAATCACTCAATAGTTTTGAGGCAAAGGGGAGGAGATAAAAAAGGCAGCAGTTGGAGACAGAAGTTTTAGTTATCAGTTGACATTGCTTTAAAGGAGGTGGAAGTTCCCCATAACATCCATTTATAGGCTAATGCTTCCAATGCATATTGTTATTAGTTTATTTAGCATTACAGAATCTGCCACTGATGATAATCGATAGACACTATTTCCAAGGCTGAACAAGTCACAAAGGTATGCTTTAGCTTACAGCAGTATACAGGTTAGCAGCAGTCTTTGTATGACTGACCTAATATTCATTAAGATGCAGCCATTTATTTGGAACCAGAGAGTCAGGCCTCATGAACATATAAGTCAGAGAGTGCCTCTCTTCCCTGTAAACTGATTTGCTGCATAGTATTTATGCCCACACTTGGTGCCATCAATGTAGAGTCACAAAATCTCTTCCATTGCAGCTTTAGCTCAAGTATATTTGGTCTGGATGAGCTTTTTATATGTCTGAATATTGCTACTGGTTGCTCTTCTTATTAGCCAATTGTATTTTTGAAGTCACGTTATTTATTTCATGTCACTACATAATGAAATACAAATTGGTGTAAGGAAGATTTGCAACTTTCACAATATACCTTTGAAAGTATATAATTTCCCTAATTTAAATCAGCTGCATAATACATTTTCAAACAGCAGGTGTCACAGTTGCTTATGTGTTCTAGAGGATTTCATTAATACAGAGAATATGTCCAAATACCTATGAAAGTGCAAGTTAGAGAATTTTTTTTTTTTTTTCTATTTGGGCGATTTATCTCCTCAGAGAGACCTCCAGAACATACATTAAAAACACAAATATTTGAACTAACTTGTGAGTGTCATCCAAAACTGTTCAAGTTTTTTATGCTTAGAAGTGAATGCTATGTTCTTAGGCTAATGTCTTACACCACTAACTTCTAACGGTGTATATTAAGTATATGGTGTACAATGGCTCAACATATAAATCTCTGATTGGAACACCTACACTACATACAGTAAAACTGGGTTTTTTTTGAGTCCCTATTCAGTTTTTTTTTTCTTTTATGTATTGCATTATGGTTTCACAAAATGGAGTACCATCATGTAATTATTCCTAGTGAAATGGTTGTATTTTATTTACAGCCTTGGGAGTGGTATAAAACTGAATACAGTAAAGAAAAATGACTACAGATGTGATATCTATAACATCCCAATGAGCATGCAGATGTGTGTACACACCTACACAAATTACCTTCAGAACTGTGCACTTCATCTGTCACAACCATCTGTGACTGTGCACATGCTATAGAGATCTGCTTACACTGGTGATTGAGAGTGTATACACACTTTCACATTTTCCCGACATTGATTCATCATTAAAAGACAAACTAAGCAGGCTGCACCAAACTAAGCAATGCGAAAAAACGCACACTACCGGACACGCTCTGCACCCTCCTCACTGCCAACATTTTCAGTGAGGAGCGGCGCAGAGGAGCCAGGAGAGGAAAATAAGACAGAAGATAGCAAGGCAAGTATCATCATCATCATCATCATTTATTTATATAGCGCCACTAATTCCGCAGCGCTGTACAGAGAACTCATTCACATCAGTCCCTGCCCCATTGGAGCTTACAGTCTAAATTCCCTAATATATACACACACTCACACAAAGACAGACAGAGAGGGAGACAGACAGAGACTAGGGTCAATTTTTGATTGCAGCCAATTAACCTACCAGTATGTTTTTGGAGTGTGGGAGGAAACCGGAGCACCCGGAGGAAACCCACGCAAACACAGGGAGAACATACAAACTCCACACAGATAAGGCCATGGTCGGGAATCGAACTCATGACCCCAGTGCTGTGAGGCAGACGTGCTAACCACTAGGCCACTGTGCTGCCCAAGTAAAGGAACAGATGATGAAGGGAGCGCAGTGTGATATGGTGAAGGGGCCTAAAAACTAAGCACGTTATTTTGACCCAACTACTTAAAAAAACAGAACTACCAGGAAATTATTTTGGCTTAGGGTTGCCTTGAAAAAACTATGGAGAGCCTAAGGGTACCTTGAACTGAGAGAGTTTGGGAACCACTGTCTTATGGTATTGATTGATGCAGATGGGGTTTGAGAGAAAAATTATATATATATATATATATATATATATATATATATATATATATATATATATATATATATATATATATATATATATATATATATATATATATATATATACATATACACACACACATATATACATATATACACACACACACACACACACACACACACACACACATATACACTATAAGGGGGAGGAACGTGTTGGTGACTAATACAGATGTCCACAATAATCTGACTAATTTGGCAAAGCTGTATAGAATCATTAACCATGAATTCTTGTACGACTCATGATCATTGTTGGTACTCTTGATGCAGACACATTGTCTAATTCAGGAATTCAGTCAAATATGGGGTGAGGCACATAAAAGGTTTAGGCTTAAATAATTGCAACAAAACAAGAAACCTTCAGAATAATCATTTATTTGAAGGCACCACAAAATGCCAAAGAAATGGACAGTGGATATAACAAATCCTACTTAAAAACAAACAAGTACATCAGATGATGAAGAAGGGGGGGGGGGGGGGGTTTCAATTGTCAGCGAGATTTTTTTGACCGCATTGTCATTTTAACGCCGCTTATTTTCGAGCGGGTTAACTTTAACCGCATTCAATTCCATTTTTAACGCTACTTTTTTTTTTTTAATGAAACGGTAAGTTTGTTTATCACTTATACCTAACTTGTGTAAGTTTATTTTCTTGTGAAAAAAATAATGAAATAAAAAATTAAAAAATCACTAATTATATTTCTGTATGTTTTTGGTACAAATATGAAAGTAGTAATGTGTTTTGACATGGTATAGATGATTGTATGGTAAATAGTTCAATAAAATAAATATGCTAAAGAAAGTACTGTAATGTAGATATTATCAATGTGTAATGCAATCTAATGTATGCATTCTTGTGTTATACATGACCACGTTAAAACGCTCCTTCACTCCTCTAAAATCTGACAAACACAACTTTTAACGCGCGGGGGCAGCGTTCCCTCTTTTTTAATCGAATTGCACGAGTTTTCCCGCTGCGCCAACTCAAAACGGTCGCTATTGCCGTCAAAATCCCGCTGGAGGTTTTTTTTTTTGTACGTGGCAGGGGGGAGAAACACACACAATCGCTAACGATTGAATACCCCCCCATACATCTTATGCCTGGCCTAAAAAGGAATATTGATAAATAGGCCCCCAAGCTACTTAATGTTATTTTGCAATAAGCATCATTATTGCTTTTCATGCGGTTGAAGGTTATCTGCAATTTTTTGGTTAACTTTAAAAAGATATATTATACACACACACTTCCAAAAGCAGCGTTGTATTGGTCTGTTTTCATCATACACCACTGCCCTAGGTGCTATACCATTTGTCCAGGCAGTATTGAGATTAACGGATTTGCATCAATTATACACATTTATTTTCCTTGTCCCCCAATTTCAGGCTATATGTAGTATTTAGGAAAATAAAATAAAATATATAGGCTGCTAATTGTGCGCGATACAGATGTATACCCCACCAACATAAGAATAATTATTTCAACAACCAAATATTGCAGAAAATACATGAGCAAGGAAAGTAAAAACCAGTTAATTTTGTTCAAACCTTTTATTGAATCACAGAACACCGTAGACTAGCAACATTGACATTGTAATCAAAATTTAATAGCAAAAAATGTAGCTCATTCCACAAAGACCCTTACAAATTTGTGTAGGGAAATAAGCACAGGAATGCGGACACATGAGATACCAATTTAAAAGTAAACAAAAAAAGGGGTGGCAAATACATGGCTGCTCAAATATTTTTTCACTTGACAAAGTGAATTTAACTCAAATCTTTACAAATAGGTAATAACTATATTCAATAGCTCAGATTAAGACATTCATGGCTTAAACTATTCTCAAAAAGGAAAATATGTCTTGAATTTGGTTCAAATTGGTGACCTGCAACTTGGTCTGTAGTTTCCATTTATCTCAAAAAACAAATCTGCTTTAACCTACATGTTGTAGAAGTATATTAGCTTTGAAATGTCCGACAGCAGTGCCATGTTCCAGAACATATTAAATAAAATTGGGTAAATATGTATGCAGACATCTCATTGTTCATTACCAAGGTCCTCAGATTTTTGGAAATCTAGAATATCAGAATTCCTGTGCATTGTCCCCCTACATTGAGCACAGCAAGGCTTCAGGGCCGTGGTACAGTAGTCACTTTCAGTATGATAGCAACAACAGAGAGAGCAGCTCAACTACAATTCACACACATGAAAAAGGTACAATGCATAGATTTAGGTACTGTCACAAATTAGATCAACAACTTCCTATAGCTGAAGGCTTCCGTTTAACAATTTACTTTCATACTGCTGACTTAAGCAAGTTTCAGCTCTTCTGGTCACCAAAAGATCATTAAACAGATACCAGCATAGCTTGGAAACTTTCTACTTCAAGAAGCTACATAAGCAGAAGACAGAATACAGACCTATATTCTGAAAAAGGAGTCAGGAAGGTCATTTAAAAAGGAATTACGGCTTTGAAATAAACCATATGTATAATTTTAAACCACAGATTTATGTTGTTTTTTTAAAAGCTAGTGTTAAGCGCCTACGCTGATAAAGCGAAAACTGTAATTAACGTTAAGTGCTTGCATGTATAGTTTGTAACAATATCAATTAGGTGGACTTTGTGCACACAAGGCATTAGGTTGTTTCCACGGAAAAGCAAACAAAACTTCCCAAGCCAGCAAAAGTACTGTGCAATTTAACGCCACTTTGCTACATGGGTGAAGAAAGTATATTTCCTTTTTAAATGAAGTTACAGGTCAAGAAGAGAGGGTAAAGAATGCAAACAAGCTGCATAAAACACAACTATTGGTTAAAGGATGTTAAGCATTGCAAGCAAGACATTTATCGTAAAACCAAATTATGGGAAACACTGTCCCCGATAATTAAGTACACCTGTAGTGTAACATATGAGGGATCACTGCCCCCGATATAACACAGTGGTAGGCAAAAACTACCTTTTTTTTACATAATCCATTATGGAAGACACTGCTCCCGATAATGTCAGCTCAAATTCATGATATAAAGTTACTAGAAATTCTGCTGCAAGGCATAAAAAGCCGTCCACAAAATACCCAGCATAGTACACACATACGTCCTGTACCAGTACCGCCTACGTAACTTAAGCAGGTCGTCAGTACAAGACAAAAGTGAACCGTGAGCAGTGTGCATCTTGTTAAATCAACAACCAACGTCCAAGTTCAGTAGTACTTGCATATGTACATTCCGATATTACTTTGGCAATAATGCAGTAGAACGGAAATGGTTTTATTGCCCATCCTCTGTTGCGGTGTCAATTTTGCAGGCTGCATATACTTGCAAATTACCTGTAAACATTTTCTAGCAACTTGGTCACGCACTACTTCAACAGAAACGGCATCCACAATTTATTAAGTGCTTTTATCATAGGACAGTTTCTGAAGTTGGTTGCACACACTAGGTGGACAGCAGAATTTCCAGGATCATGTTCAGTCAGTTAAGCAGATGCTGCTTTTAATTTTTATCATAAAAAAATCCGACAGTATAACTGTCAATTATGGAAGGCACTGCTTCCGATAATTACCAGAACAAATTAACACCATTTATAGTGATCACTGTCACTGATAAATAAATAAACCATTATTCAGTGCATGGAAAAAAAAAAAAAAAAAAAAATCTAGAATTCCTGCTAGCTTTAATCGACCCATGCCAGTTCTTACGAATACTGCACTGCAGGGCTGGGTGACATTTAAAACAAGATTTAAAATCTGAAATAGCAGGTCGATGTTCTATCCAGCTGTGTTGAAGCCACATCTGGAGCAGGCAGCAAAAAAACAAAAAAAAAAACCTCAAACACACCCCAGTCCCTCAAAGATAAAAGTAGACAAACCGTGGGTTGCTTGCCATAAGGGCTGTTCTTGCACCACAAACAGCTTGTAAGTATTCTGTTTTTGGACAAAGAAAGCAGCATTATTGGTTTAAATAGGGAAGGTTAAAAAGGGAGAAAAAAAAAATAAAAAAAATTCTAACCTAATAATCATAGCATAATGAGTGGAAGTTAAAAAATGGCTGTTTGTATACACACTGTTAAACCACCACCTACGGCACGATGACCTATCGAATGGACAGCAGATGGGTACATAGCTCTTTCTCAAGTATGGTTACAGCACGTACAATGTATACCTACAAGTGGTAGTAGAAAGGGGAAGAAAAAAAAAAAAAAAAAAAAAAAAAAAAGCCCTGCCCCACACCCCTCATTTTGAATATTTCACATATGTGGTGTCTGTAAAGAATGACCTGTAGAGCTTTTATTTAAAGCTTTGATTTTCTCTGGCTGTCAGATGAGATCTTTTAACTTAAGTCATTTCAAAAACCTCATCTGGTTCATCCATAACTAATAAAAATTCCAATTTTCAAACATCTAAATTGTCTAATGCAGCTATTAGTCAAAAAATTAGATTGCCTTACAGCAGCTGCTGGGAAGATTATAACAACCCAGTCAAAAAAGGAAAAAAAGATATTACACAACATATGGCATTTGTGAATGTGAAGGACTTGTGCCACATTGAGGCATAAATAAAGCTTCAAGTGCTACCTTAACACTTTCTGACTGAAGCAGATCATTCAAGTGAAAATCTTGCATGTAAAAGAAAGGAGGAGTTCATAATGGGTAAAATTAAACTTTCTACTAGTAACATGCTTTTGTGCAACATGCCACAACGCTCGTTCAATAAAGTTTAAATGCCAAGCAGAAGTTGTTCAGTTTGAAGAGCTATACTTACAGCTATATCTTTTTAACTTTAGTTTCATGTATCATACACATGGATGTGTGATTTAGTAAGGAACTATGTATACGCTAGAATACAATTTTCTCTACACTATGGACCAATTCAGAAGGTAAACCTGTCAACAGGTCAAAAATCTTTACAGACGCCACTTGTGATAAACATCCCACTAAAAGCAAACCATGAGTAACTATGCAAATCCATTGGGACAGAAAAAAAACTAAATTCAAAACTGGAACAATTACCATAATTGATAACATAACAGTTCGGTGGTAGTCTTAACCCCGATGACCGTAAACCCGGCAACAGCCAACACGACAGGTGTATTCCCCAACAGACTGGTAATACGGACAGGTTGGAAGACAGACCTCAAACAGTGGCGACAAATAAAGAAGCCGGAAACAATGTTGTTTAAAAAGCCTAGTACATTGTAGAGGCGGTGCGTCCTTAATCGCCAGGGTAACAGCAGGAAACAGAGTGTGCACCTTGAAAGTGACATCATCACTGGCTTCCGGCTTCTTTATTCGTCGCCACTGTTTGAGGTCTGTCTTCCAACCTGTCAGTATTACCAGTCTGTTGGGGAATACACCTGTCTTGTTATCTGTTGTCGGGTTTACGGTCCTCGCTAATAGGTACCCAACCCGAACAGTTTATACATTTTAAACAGTTATGGATTTTGTACAGGGTTTCTTGATATAAGGCTGCAAAAAAGAAAAAAAAAAAAAAGAAGAACACCCCACAAGTAAATTGAACAAAAGACTATGCTATAAATAAAGTTAAGGGCACAACAAACGCACATGCATGGGAAGAGAAGGTACAAGTGCTTAGTTTGGATGTGTTCACACGTATACATTGCTGCATTACCAAGAATGTAAATGATTTTACTATGGTGCCCTCACCGTAACCATAGCCCTGGGAGTTGCTACAGGTAGCAGTTCTTCCTGGGGCTTTGTCTGGTGCTGTAATATGGAACTGGCAAGTCTATTTCGCTCACCACTTTCACAATGGCAGTGAAGGAGGTTATGAGTGCAAGAACCAATCACAAGCTGCAGTCTTTCAGCTTGTAAGCGGCCCTGTTGCTCATAAGCTGACTAAATTTTGCTAGGTCTGTAAGAGAAACAAGAGGAGCAGAAAAAAAAAAAAAGCTGTAAAGAGCTAGGGGGAGGTAACTTTTGTAAAATCATTTACTACCTGGCAGCGCAACTTTAAAACTCATTATCTATTTCCCAGATATCACCCGTCAGGGCATTGGCAGCACCCTGCAAAGTCCAAGTGAGAAGAGCCAACTGGTTTTTAAAGACAGATTCGTTGAACAGAGATGCATTAGTCTTCAGCAGACTTAGGTGTTTCTCAAACGCTGAAACAGTATGATTGCCAAAGCCGTAGAGAATATGACGAAATGGAGTTTCCTTAGGGGAAACGTAAGGGGACAGCATGGAGTATTCAACCTTAAAGTAGAAAAGAAAAAAAATAAATGTAAATCATAATTTCATTCATAAATGCACAGCACTTCATATAACACTATAGAATAGTCGGAAAAAAAAAAAAAAAAAAATGTAGAAAGAGAGCCTAGCATTATTATATAACTGAACGGAGTTTATGATGTGAAGAATAGTTTGAGCTACCTTCATAATACGGTCATTTAGAGCGCGGAGGAGAGGCTTGTCATCGAGGTCAGATTCCTTAAAGCTCTTCTTAAGAGACTCTGCTGCTCTATTGAAGTCACCCCGAGCAGACTTTATCCATCTCAAGTTGAGGTCCATAGTCTGAGGGAGAAGACAGATAAATATGAGACTCTACCTGGAATGTTCTTTAGAAAACAAAGAAATCTGTACCCATAGAGCAGTTGTGCACCAATATCTTTAGTTAACTTTTTTTTTTTTTTTTTTATATAGAAAAACAATTTTTTACCATTAAATATACAAGTTTTTATTTGAAACCAAAACAAAATTGCTTATATTAGGTAATCCACATATCAAAGTGTCTGGTTTTGCTGGACAGCTGTGACTCCATCAAAAGTAGTCAGTGGCAAGAGTCCTTACCAAATTAGGAGAGCTATTTGTGGGCGATAATACAAAAGACACACATGCGGATTGTCACGTGGAGGACATTAACCTGTTCTGATAACATCACAACAGGTTTCACACCTATGTTGCAGCACAGACCCCTTCGGTATTTAAAGTATATCCTCTTAGCTCCCAAGGAAAAAGCTTAAGTTCAGTCCTCTTTAAGTGACCAAAACCTATGGAGATAATTGGCTATTAACCACTATGGCTGAACCTATTTTGGCACTTTTTGGGCTGGTCACTTTTCATCATCAATATCAGCCATTTGTTTACACAGTACCGACACATACCTACAACCAAGCATACTATTTTGTAAGCCAGACAACCTACCGCACCAAAATGAAGGGAACTCAGAATTAATTTGAGCTAGGGTTGAGAAGATCTATACATTAACACCCCCCCCCCCAAATCACTAAAAAATTAACATCTACTGTAGTGTAGGCGTTACGGACCTGTGATCACTCA
Source organism: Mixophyes fleayi (assembly GCF_038048845.1). Classification (NCBI taxonomy): domain Eukaryota; kingdom Metazoa; phylum Chordata; class Amphibia; order Anura; family Limnodynastidae; genus Mixophyes; species Mixophyes fleayi. Next base: position 128,190,177 of record NC_134404.1, on the reverse strand, counting down.
CGAGTAAGTTCCACGGTGCCAAATCCTCTGGACTTCGCTCTTTCAAATGAGGGTCATAGTTTTGAAGCCAAAATGGGGAGATCCTCCCCCATCCCTGGACCCATTGTCTACTGCAGTGCGAGGTGCCATTTAGTTTGAAAAAGGGGACCACCTAAATGGGGAGAGAGTTTCTGCGCTATGCCCCCCCCCCCCCTCCCTGCTCTACAGATTTATTTTTCCCGTAGTGCAGCGAGTGAGGACACGCACCATGATGTCATCGCACACTGACTTTGTTACAAGCTACCTCATTTCCTGCAGGAAGTAATGGTAAGGGACAAGTAGTTCTAATGTTAACTTATTTTCACTCCATGGGTGATGAGGACAAGCGAGACTCGTTCATGAAGATTTTGTTTTCCACTGAAATAAAACTTGGATACCCTTCCACTCTGCGATGATTACAGACCACTTCTGTCAACAGAAGTCTAGTCTTGGCTTTACATTCATTTCCAGCACAACAATCTCATGTGGCCAGCTGACCTGAGGAAGGTGTAGTTTCCACCCACATCATGAACCCGCTCCTATTTCAGAAGCAATGCTTGAATCAGTTAAGCAACATTTGGTTCTGCACTCTATATATCCCAATTCATCCTTGCATTTTCTATACCTAACCCCTTTAGCCTCCAATTATTTTTCAGCAAAGTATAAAACACAACCTAAATTTAAATTTACATTTCTAAAGTTTCAAGCTAAGATTTAAAGTTACTTGAGCGTTCCGTACAGGTATAGCCATCCTCTGATTGTCCAAATCACTGATAATTTGGAGTAGTTCAGCTCCATATTTCGTGTAGTCCAACTGCAGAATGTGGTCGTGTGTAAGTCGCAAAGTTATCAGGGCAGCAAACTTCACAGCGGTCTTGCACATGCTGTCAACAGCAACCAACTTCTTAAAATTCACAAACGTATCCTCTGCAGTGCCAAGATAAGCATAGGGCTTTTTATCCTAAAATTCAACAGCAGGTAAAAAGAGTATGTTGGTAATGCAAGCTTAACCCATTGCGTGTAAATATATATATATTTTTTACAGCAACATAAATGGCATTCAGTATGTATATAAATAAGGGGTTACTTACCTTACGAAAACTAAAAGATACAGATGGGATTCCAGAGTATGCGAGGAAGGGATAAGCAGCATCATCCATTGAGAAGCAGTTACTGTAGGGGGGACCAAACAAACAGCTTTTTAGACCTCAGCAACATAAATACATGAAGAAATGATACAAAGGGTATCACTTTAATGATACAGGTATAAATTTCTTAGCAGTTTAATATTTACTTTATCTTTACAATAAGTAATTAAAACCCCCACATGTTAAGAGGGAATCCCAAAAGGTCAGTGTTTTTTGTTTTGCAGAGTCTTACAGGCAATTTCCTGCTGGGTTGAACTGTTCATACAGGTTTTTGTCAGTTTCTGTAGGATCAGCTATCTGTATGGAAACACAAGCCAAGAAAAGGTTATAAATTGCAGACGTTGGTCCTACCACATTTAAAAACACAAATTTTCTATCATTCATGGAAAACAGTAGGACAGACCGCAAGGAGATGGTTAATCTACCAGAAAGTCAAATACCTCTTTCATGATTTTTTCGATCAGGTTATACATTAGAGGGCTGGCAGACATTTGGAACGATCCAGAACCTGTGACAAACACAAAAATATGGCGTTAATAATGTTGCGGCAGAAAGATTTACTTTTTATAGCTTGATGACAAGGAAAAAAAATAAAAGATAAAATGGGTAGAACTAGATTTAGGCATCTGTCATGTGAGGAACTTGTACCTTGAACAACCGCATCCAGATTGATGTAGGATATTGCCTTAAGATGTAGACTGGTAAGGTACCCCTAGAAGAAAATCACAATTCAGGATGAAGAACTATGACATTTCCATCCCTTTTCTTTATATATTTTTTAGCTTTATATGGAGAATAAGTGGTTTACTTCAATTGTATGGAAAGAACTGAAATCTATAACATTTCTTAAAATGGGACATTACACATTGGAGATTCAGCCAGTGCATTTTAAGTGGGTTCAGCCAAAGTGGACATAAGTACCCGAGCACTGGAGATTTCTGGATTGTATTGGGGATAATCTAAATCCATTAATATCTATGGCAGACCAGTTGCACCATTTTGAAAAGCTTATAGTTTAAAGTTGAATCCTGGCCCCTTGTATTAAAATAGAATTTGTAGGATCCTAGACCATCAACACCCGAGTCTGCATTACCTGAAAAGGGAAATAAGCTCAGGATATTAGAGTCCTATAATAAGATAGAGACTATACATACTGCAAGAACTGATTTCTCATAAGGTAAACATCTGAGACACAGCCCACACGTCAGATACTATTTAAACCCTCCACTCAGTTACTGACAGAGACCCACTGTTGCCCGGCAACCAGAGGTATAATAAAGACAAAATCATACAACATACTCAAATGCTTACTATTAAAAATGAAAATTGTAACAGAGCAATTTTTGATGAAAGTCAAATCCTCAATTACTAATAGAAAAGCATCATCACCCAATAGAGAACTGTGCGGTACATAATCTGACGCACAAAAAAAGCCATATCCAATATGGATCATGGATGGCAGAAAAAGTGAACAAAAAGTGTTGCAAGGTGCTAGAGGAGTATTTAAGGTGTACAGAGATCCTCAATAACACAACAATAGTGGGAGCCCAAGTCTGCAAGACAAATACACAGATATAGCTGTACAGCCAAACTACCCACAATAGCAGGCGGGATATAAGTGGAAGTAGCCTACACTCAATTGCTCTGCTTTAAGAATACAATATTGTAAGGATAAAGCTTCAGGATTGTTTACACATACTAGATTGCACTGACCACTTAACAGAGGCCTTGTGCTCCTGGCCAGATAATTGATCCAGACATTCAATTAAGCGAGAGGTCCCATTAGAGCTTCATATGAGGTGTCCCTGCCCACTTTTTCAGGCATTACGGCACATAAAACATTATTTTTGCTTGCACCTTTACAAAGTTTAAGTAATATCCCCCCCCCCCCCCCCCCCTCAAAAAAAAAATCTGCAACCCTCTGTAGTAATGAAGGGGTTGGATGACAACCATCCAGACAGTAAGAATACAGCTTAAGAGTAAGGTTATACCATCAATTAAAATCAATACCAACGAATGGAGTTGTAATACTACAATTGCTAGCGTGCATAACCCCAAATTCCAAGTCCCTATTCTCTACCTCGCAAGGGCTTTAGTGATTAAGACAGATTTTTACTGAGTCTGTATATTAAAATCCAGCTACAGAGAGGTGCAAAGCGCCAAACGTTAAAAACAGAAAAGGACAAAAGCTAAAATAAGCAGAGACTTTTTAACAAAAATCCTTAGTAAAGGAACCTTACCTCTAACCACTCAGTAGCACCAACAGATCCAAAATCCCCAGCACTCCAACTTGCAAACACAATACTACGCCTGGGCCTATAACCATCTGCATATAAAGAGAGAATAGCGCATTTATAAGTTAAGTAACTTAAAGGCAGTGCTTTTACTAATAGAAAAAGATTAGAACTTACCCATTTTAACCATTTCCGATAACACGCGGGCGAGCTCTACCAGTACAGACGATCCAACAACTGCCTTGGCTACTCCCAAGCCCCACGAGTCTCTCTGAGCACCAATCACAACATAACGATCTGCAGAATGAGTAACAGAAAATGGTTATGCAACAGAAACAGTTAAGGAGCTTTGAAATAAATCAGTTTATACAATGATACTAGTAAACAATTGCGTATTACATTTTGAGATTTTATTTAAAAATTACCTGGTTCATCAAAACCTTTAATTACACCAAATATGTTGTAAATTTTCTTCTCAGCCATAGTATTGGTCACTTCCAGTGTAATGTTCTTATACGCTTTGCCAAGCCTACAACCGTTCCTCCAACTATCTGGGCACCCATCCATATCAAGTTTTCTGGAATAAGCAATTAAACTGGGTGATTAACATATAATGAACAGCATGGATAACATTAAAGGAAAAAAACCCACATACAAATAAAGTACATTCATTTTGTGGCAAGGAGCTGTAAAGGAGGGGTTGTTTTTTTTGCTTGTAACTCCGCATAAAATCCATTTCTCTGACTCCATTTGACGACGCTGCAACAATGGGGTAAAGTAAGTTGGTAATGGAGTAAAGACACCAACACAAACCATTTGAGTGGCTAACTGGTTCTCTACTATACCCTCCCATTTGGAGCCATCCTCAGTTTCTGTATAACAAAGCCCAGAAGAGGGCATAACAAACTTTAAAAGTTATCACCCACAAAACAGCCAGAGCAAGGGAATGAAGCACAGTGTTCCTCAGTGGAGCCAGAGAAATGGATTTTACAGTGAGTAATAAAGGGGAAAAATTAAAATTAGAAATTATATTAAATTTTCATTTTCCTGCCATTGGGGGACACTACCAAAGCAGACCCTAAGTGAGGGATTGCTCTGAAATAACTGCACATAAAACGTTGCGCCTAAAGCTAGCATCCAGGGATGCAAAGCCCAGCAACTTGTAGAATTAAAAAAAGGTGTGGATAGACTACCGTGTAGCAGCCCAGCACAGCTGTACGTCCAAAGCACTGGGATGCACCAACAGCCCTGGTCAAAGCAGTCTTCAAGCCCGCCGGCAATAAGCAAGCCGACTGAACGCAAGCCAAACAGAGGATAACCAAATCACGCTTGTGGGCATCATACAGAATGAAATGATCACTAGTTTTACGAACAAAAACCATACTGTCCACATAGCACCCGAGGGCCCAGACCACATCCAGAAGGTGAAATGATGCATCAAAACACTGGAACGGCAATGTCCTGGTTCAAGTAATAAGAGCATTTTCGCCACAAAAGGGGATTTGTGTGAAGCACTGCCCCATCAGAATGAATCGCCAAAAAAGGGGGTTTACAGTACCCCTTAGGAGCAGTAGAGATGGCGAGTAAAAACACCTTCCAAGTAACGTAACCGAGATCAACAAAATATAAAAGGCTCAGAGGGTAACCTAGTAAGAGCACTGAGCACCAAATTAAGAATCCATGGCTCAACCGGATGCACAAAGGAAAGCTGAGCATGTAGAACACCCTTGCACACCCTTCATGACAACCAAATTGCTCTAAAAGAAGATAGAGTGCAGAAATTTGCAGTTTCAGAGAAGAGACGGAGACCTCTCTGTCAAACCTGTCTCACAGAAAAGGAAAGCAAGTGGGAAACTGACCTTCACACTACTGAATGTAGGTTTTTGATAGCAATTCACAGAAGATGAGGATTTCTGAGATTTAATCTAAGTCTGCACAACCGCTTGCCAAAAACTCCTGGCCCGAAAAATCAGGGTTTCAGTAGCCGCGCATTCAAAGCCAGACAACCTAAAGAGAGGCAGTGAAGAGGGCCTTGTACCAGAAGATCTAGATGAAAAGGCAACCGATAAGGTGGACCCACTGACATCCCTAGGACGTCGGAGTACCGCATTCGGCACCATAATGGCAGGCACCCAGTCTCTATTTTCTTTCCATGCGAATTAGCAGAAACCGCTATACCAGATGAAACAGCCACTGTATCTGCAAGGAATCTGCGTACTTCACCACTGTATCCCTGGACATTGCACACAAGATAAAGACCTTGAAGATCAGGCAGGACGCCATTAAAAAGATCTCTGCCCTTCTGGTTCAACATTTGGGACTGCCAAAGACCTCAGCGTGAAGGGACCATTCTCCTGGGTGAATCCATTTGTGGCAGAGATAAATCAGCCTTCCCAATCTTCACCCCAAAGATAAATATGGCAGAAATCACCGGAACATATCCTGGGCAGAACGCTGTTTTACGCCTTGCCATGCCACTACTTGTTCTCCCATGTAAAACTGTCAGAATGCACCCTCAGTGCCCTTCTGGCCATAACCATGGCCCTGAACAAGCACCCTGTAGACTACTCTGAGTTCCAGAACATTGATGGGCAAGGGGGACTCCTGGGGAAACCAGAGGTCCTGGAACCCATAAGATGACAGGGTCCCAAACCTGACAGGCTGGCGTTTTGGTTAACCAAGGTCCACTCCTATGATTGGAAGTACTGACCCTTGACCCATTTGATCTGGTCAAACACCAAGTGAGGGAGCAATGGGTGGCATGAACAGTGTGATGCTCTGCCTGCCCAGATGAATGGTGAATTTGGATTATTTCTTGAGTATCTCCCTTTGGGAGGCCAGGAATGAAACTGGGCGAAAGGCACAGCTTCGAACATGGACACAATGGTTCCTAGCAGTTTCCTGCAGTGGAGAAGGGACTCTTCTCACTGGACCTGAAGAGACCTGGGGGTAAATGTATTATGGTCCAATTTTTGCAACTCGCCGGAAATTGGCAACTTTGCAGCCTTTAAATTTAAAGCGGCGATGGCTTGTAAAGGCAAGCTGCTGCAAAGTCGCCAATTTCCGGCGAGTTGCAAAAATCGGACCATAATACATTTACCCCCAGGTCTTGTTTAGAAGCGCAAGAACTTGGCTCTCCAAGATGAATACCTACAGACATACCATGTCGAAGAAATCTGCACATTTTCCCTCGCAGCCCAAAGAGGTTTGCAGAAAAATGTGCAGAGATTTCTTACCATAATAACCAGTAATATGCACATCTGAATATCTAGGCGATGTTCAGTGGCACATTGCGCAGAAATAAATTTGTCCCCAAGACAAATTTTTGCCAATTGAGATTAAAGAACCACCAATAAATTGTATATGACAGAACCGGAAATGAAGTGCTAAATTAACCATACCCCAACAGCCGCTTTCCATGCCTACTGGAAAGGGACTGAACAGGAATTTGTGGGAGTCCTGAAGACCGGGATGGTGGAAACTGTGTATGGTTGAAAGATGGGAATCCAGGAGTAAAGGGATCACCAGTACCAAAATGAGCCTACAAGAAAAGAAAACAAACTTTAAATCAGACAGGCAGAACTCAGCAATGACCATAGGATACAGGCCAGGAAACAGCGTCACTGATGCAAAGGGAATTCACGGTCTAAAATGTAACTAACGTAGTGTTTTAAAACACTTAAAGCTGGGCTTTTTTGGGGTTAAAACTAATACACGCTGTATCCCTACCACCTATGAGGTGGCCACCCTGGCTCTCACTAAAATAACTCACATGCCCAAAAGGTGAATCAATGTCTTTATCCACACCATTAGGGAAGGTGAAATCAGATGGGTCTGGATAGATTAGTACTCCGGCTGCATTAGCAATTTCAGCATTTTTAACCTAAAACAAATAAAATAAAGTTACACATTAAGAACATGGTAAAATCAATTTATTTGGCATAGCTAGAATATGCTATAAATGAATTACCTTTTCAGAAAAGACGATTAATCCAGAACGCACAAGAACCAATTTACCAATTACATCAATGTTTTTGACACGCAGAGCATCAAAGTCTTCCATTCGACCATAATGAGCATACACAAGGCCAGCCTTGAGAAAACAATGTATAAAAGTTAAAAAATTGTATATGCTTGCTGCAAGAAGGAAAAAAACATCATGCGCACCATTCGTTTAATGCAGGAAGTTCGTAGCAAGTGGTATTTTTAAATAGATTTAAAGAAAACTTGTATAATCAACTTACAGTAACAGAATCTGCATGACTGTAGGCCACATATGAAGCAGGAGTAAAGGTCTCATCTACCAAACCATCAGCCTTCAAAACTGTAACTGTGTTAGACCTAGTCAAAAGACATAATTTAGCATTAAATTCAAAGCAGAATCAGTTATAATCATCATTTACATAGCGCCACCAATTCCGCACAGCTGTACAGAGAATATTTGTCATTCACATCAATCCCAGCCCTGCTGGAGCTTACAGTCTAAATTCCCCTACACACAGACTAGTGCTCATTTTGTCAGCAGATAATTAACTTACCAGTATGTATTTGGAGTGTGACAAGAAACCCACACAAACAGTCAGGAATCGAACGCATGGCCCCAGTGCTGAGAGACAGAATTGCCAACCACTGGGCCACTGTTGTCATTTATTTATATGTGAATTAGGACGAAAAATTACAAAAAAATAAAAAATAAAAAATGTAAAGCACCATGCCTTTGGGATCACAAATGATACAACACTGAAGGCACAATGAACTTGTCAAACCCCAAGTTCAGACTCAATTTCTCTTTTGTATGTGCAGTAGGTGGGCTGATGTCCAAAAGTTATCTATTGGTATAACCCCCCCCCCCCCCATACACACAAAAGCCTTGACCCTTAACAACTCTGTGGGCCTATTACTCAGACTAAACCTGTTCAACCAAAACAATTAAGCATTCAGAGACCCTAGTCGATCCACACCATGTTTTAATGTAACTTTCACCCACTAACAGAGGAAGGTGGTGCTCATTACAAAGGGGTCTACTGCTCAGTCACACAACTCTCCCAATTCAATTTCTTATGGGAAGGAAAAAACAAAAAAAAAAAAAACACCCCCCCCCTGCCCCCATCCCCCACTCCTTTAGGGTCCAAAACAGCTATAATATGGTTCCTACCTCGCAAAGGGCCCTTTTTGGGCTTCCTGGTGGGAAATGTCTGCCTAACAGAGGACCATACAAAGCTCTGTATAATCATGTATTCTATTCAATGCTCTCACAACAGGATATACCGTACCACCCTGTGTATGTTCAGTTGCATCAGAACATTGTACTTGCTATACCAAGATCTCAAGTTACATGTATAGGATCTCCCCTCCATACCCTTCTTTTTCTTCTGTACTTCATTTAGGATAAAACTTGTATTCACTGGAACATAGAGAATTAAGCAGAACACTTGAGAAACAAAACCGTTGTGAAAACAGAGAACTGTACCTGCCCTGGTCTTGTAGAGTGACATAATGCTCATCATTCCAGACCTTATTCAACGACATCTTCGTGAAAGCATCACGCACCATTGTAGCCACAGCATCTTCTTTGTCAGATCCAGCTTCACGAGAAGTCACAGACAGATTTCTGCAAACAAGCAAAGCAATGACAAATTACACTGGACATACAGGCAGCGAAATTGTAAGACGGCAACAACTGCTTGACATACAGTACCAAGATCATTAAACCAGGGCTTAAAAGAGACTACAGATGTTGCGCTTTAACTTGATATTACATGTTATGGGAGGGGGGGGGGGGGGGGGGGGGAGGAAGAGCACAGAACTAGAGGCTCTCTTTCATTGGGCGGACTTACAAACAGGTCCATGTTCTTGAAACCTTACTCGACAATGAATTTCTGCACGTGACTGTGGCCAAATAGCATATACTGGTGTTTTATTAGGTTAATGTTCTATAATCTTCTATCCAGTCACAACAAAACCTCATCAACTCATTCAGTGGTGAAAACAGTCTGAGAAGAATGATGGGAAAATACAGTATAGCTAAAGAAACCGAGGTCCCTTTTATGCTAGAGCACGTGCAGCTGACCTGGTAGCTATGTCTGTGCTATTCCATTTATTTATTTTTTTATAGAAGTGGGGCAATAAGGAATATAGCCGATATACTTCGAGAAACAAACACCAAATTCAATGCAACAAAGTCACAACTGTGCACAATAAATTCAACAGGAAACAGTCCACAAACAAAACACCTGTTCAGACAACAGACGCACACATGGTTACGATTAAGGTCATGTCTGCCAACACTCATAATTTGAGGTTTCAGCAGTCACAGGTATTGACGGAGGCATATATAGGGCTCAGTATGTGGCGTATATTATACCTACATTATGTATTGTAAAGCACTAACCTTATAAGCTTTGAATAATACAGCTTGTAAGTATTAACCTATATCTGTCATTGTTGATGCATACGCTAACTAAAGCTGAAGTGGACATAACCGAAAGGCATTTGGACACATGGATAGAAAAGAGGACTATAGGAATACTTTTTGTCTGCCAGCGAATGCCCTCTTCCGCCCATCACGGTGGCACTCCCTGGACTTCATTTTCTCCCGCCTCTGCTCAGAGTTCTCCAACCCTGACTTCCATCTCTCCGAGCACAACTTTTCCTTTTTTCTAAACCCAACACAGGAGGGAGAAGAGGAAAAAGGAGATCACGAAGAGTTGGCGAGAAAGGAAGGAAGTGGTGGTCAGAGAGATGGAAGACATGGTTGGGGGTGGTGGTAGTAGTCTTTCACTGAAATGACTCAGAAGGTAAAGCCAGGGGACAGACGCAAGCTTAACCACTACATAATGATAAGGAGGCAGAGAGAATTTGAGAAGAGATAGTCATGGCTAGTAGCAAGTTTGTTGTAGACCAACATTCCTGAACCCCATCAGATTAGATCTATTCAAATGTAATTGACATTAACTGTAATTAAGCCAACAACCTGCAGTATTGACAAAGTCTATTATTCTAACAGGTGTATAAGAGTTATTGGAGAATAGATACCAGTATTTAAGTTCTGCTATGCTGTAGTAAATCCCAAATGAAGTGGATACATTAACAGTATTCAAATACCATTTGTCACTATGTATGCACCAGTGTTAACGAACCAATAAAGAAGCACGCTTCCAGTAAACTCAAAAGACAATGGCTTCATATTTTATGGGATCGTTATGACTAAGAAGTTTTTATAAACAAAATTTCCCTAGGAAATATATTTACTCTCGAAATAGTGTACTTCTACTTAATCAGCATCAATAAACACATTTTAGTTACTTACTCAATTGTTGTCTCAAAGAAAAGGTTGTCTATCTTACGATCCAACATAGTCTTCAGATCACTCCAATATAAGATATTAGGCATCTCCGAGTCACTGAACATCTCTGCTTCACTTTCATCTTGAGGGTCATGTTCAACAGGCGTAGAAGGGCATGGCTCACGTCCTCGGTAAATCAAGTATCCAATAAGAAATCCTACAAAGCAACAGATGTTAAAAATGAAATATAATAATTGGGTGTACCCTGGTGAAGGCTTGGCTATACTGAAACATTGTTCGTGTTGCTTTTTCTAATTGTATAACTGCATTCTTTGAAACTACTAATGTAGTGTGGATTTTTCAGTATTGCTTCTTTAGAATTTGTGTTGGCACAGATTCCTATTGCAGATACACACACCACAATCACGCATGTTAGTTCTTACCTATCAAAAATAAAAGAAATGCACCCAGGATTTTAAAGCACAAGCTTCTGCATCCATTGTTTCCTTCTTTGTGCTTCACGATATGGTCTCCCAGCGTCTGATCACCACACTCTTCCTCATCTGCTAGTTTCATCTCTACTTGGCTGGCATCCCCATCTGTCTGCGGCGTCAAACTGAAGCGTGTATAGGTCAGAGGGACCCTGCCAAACTAAAGCAAAATAATTTCAGTATACTAAAGAAAGAAAATATTATGGAGGGAAATATATGTATTTTAATATCAGGAAGTGATCCACATGTAGAAACTCTGTAGGTGATATATGCTACATCAGCTAATGGTCCACTGCAAGAGCAAGTAACCTGCATGGAGAATCTGTGCGTTGCAATACAGAGAACAAGCAGTGAAATAACCAAGGGACATTTGATGACTATTTTAAGTATTTTCCTAAATCGCATGTGCACATTAAACACTGATCCACAGAGTATCATAATATACTAGAAAGCTCAAAGGGAAAGCAAATGCCTTGGAACCAGTAGTAGATCTGCTGACCACTGTACCAGAGCCTTGACAAAAAGTAGGGAAGGAAGGGGGGGGGGGTGGGTATGGCAGCACAAGACAAAGTAAAGTAAAATATATAAAATATATACTGTCACAAACTTGGACTACTGTAATAAATTGCAATTTCTCCCCAGATATTCTCTGGTGACATTTTAAAGCATTATGATGAATGTCAAACTTATGGTCTATTCAGGAATTAGGAACATATATAACATGTGTGATTACTCCCAAATATGAGTACATGTGAAAAAAGTAAACCAGAGGTTAATGGACTGATATCTACTTTAAATATAGAGAATTCTAACTCCATATTTGTCGTGATCACTCAGACGTCAAAACAGCATCAATTCTTCTAGGTACACTTGCAGTTTTTGAAGGAATCCGGCTGGAAGGTTGTTCCAAACATCTTTGAGAACTAACCACAGATCTTCTGTGGATGTAGGCCTGCTCAAACCCTAAAGTCTCGTCATGTAATCCCAGACAGACTTGATGTTGAGATCAAGGCTCTGTTGGGGCCATATCATCACTTCCAAGGCTCCTTGTTGTGGTTTACGATGAAGATAGTCCTTAATGATATTGGCTGTATGTTTGGCGTCCTTGTCCGGCTGCAGAATCAGTTTGGAGCCCATCAGACGCCTCCCTGATGTTATTGCATGATGGATAACTACCTGCTTGTATTTCTCGGCATTGAGGACACCATTAATCCTGACCAAATCTCCAACTCCATTTGCTGAAATGCAGCCCCAAACTTGAAAGGAACCTCCAACATGCTTCCCTGTTGCCTGCAGGCACTCATTGTACCACTTTCCGGCAATTGAAACAAATTGCCTTCTGTTCGGGCCAAATAATTCAAGATTTGACTCATCAGTCCAAAGCACCTGCTGCCATTTTTCTGCACATCAATTCCTATATTTTCGTGCACAGTTGAGTCACTTGGCCTCGTTTCCATGTGGAAGGTTAGTTTTTTGACTGCAATTCTTCCATGAAGACCACTTCTGGCCAGACTTCTCCGAACAGTAGATGGTTGAACCTGGGTCCCACGGTTTTCCAGTTCTGAATCAAAGGGCTGGAGAGTGGTACAATAATTCCCTTATAATTTCTTAATGTCAGTTTGTTATCTATTTTTAATTTATTAGGCATTCCACTTTTGTTCTGGTTTTGTGGTCTTAACAAAATCATATGCCAGATTGGTGATTTTGTTTTAATCCCTACATTGAAGGCAGACAATGGTTTGGTTTGTAGTAACTGATTACATTAGGTTGTGAGTGCAGTTTGACATAAGTCAGGGAGTAACTAAAGACTTCATAAGAGTGTAAACTCACATCAAATTTTAACATCAATAGTTTGTATTAAGGTTTTTCCCAAATATGGGGGTACAGAAAGCACATAGTGGGGAATGTACACAACAGTACAAAATATATCAAATACAAATTTAAAGAATAAAACATAGGGACCCAAGGCAAGGAGGGTCATAGGGAGGCCTAACAGCGAGGGAGTCTCGTACGGTCACCACTTAGAAACCCATAAGAAAAACCACAATGGGAAAGGAAGGATTAAGGGCCTTCTCCAGGTCTACCCAACGTTTATGGGAAGCAGACAGGGACCACTCTCTCAATTGTGCCAGTAAGCATGCCTCCTGGTATTTGGCCAAGTACAGGAGGGCAAGGCCTCCCAACATTTTCTCACTGGTCATACGCGAAGGTTTACCTTTACACGCATAACACATGAGAATGTGGAGTTTATCCAAATCAGCTATTTATATAGCATCACTAATTCCGCAGCGTCGTACAGAGAACTCACATCAGTCCCTGCCCCCATTGGAGCCTACGGTTTAAACTCCCTAACATAAAGGCACAGACCGAGAGAGACTAAGGTCAATTTAATAGAAGCCAAGTAACCTACCAGTATGTTTTTGGAGTGTGGTAGGAAACCTGAGCAAACATGGGGAGAACATATAAACTCCACACAGATAAGGCCATGGACGGGAATTGAACTCGTGGCCCCATTTTAGACAGAGAAAAAGGTAATGTTCAAAATACATAATTTTGGAAAGCAATGTAATTATAAAGGCAGCAAGTCTACCCAGCCAGGAGACATCATAGAACATTCATGACTTAGTAAGATGAGAGGTGCAGAAACAGGGTGGAGTAGTTGTCGCCTGGATTCTATGATTGATTGCCGAGTAACCAGTATACCCAAACAAGACAGCAAAGGTCTTCCAGGAGTAAGTAAAATTCGTCTTCACATGAGCCAAGAGACTCTCAGGGATATTAATCGGGAGAGTGTCAAACTTTGTAGTATTCCATTTATAGAAGGAAGGAGGTCTCTGAGCAAATGATAAATAGTTAAACTTTGTCAGCAAATAAACAATTTTTGGGTAGGGTTACCCAAAATACCACGACAAGTGGAAGAGAGAGTCTTAATTTTTTCCATCAGGGCTCAATAGCTTGAAGTCAAATGAAGGAGAGGAGAAAGTACCCCTGCCTAGTACAGTTAATGATCTGTAGCCTCCCAGACAAGAAACCATTGCTATAAACACACGCAGAAAGGCCAACATACAAAGCAAAATTAGGAACTCATCACGAAATTCAAATCAAACCAGTATGTTGCACATAAACCCCTTTAAACCAAATTTTAGTGGTGGTTGAAGGCGTTTCATGTAGCAAGTAGGATAGAATTTCGCAGAAATGTTGTCGTTTTTTTTTTGTTTGTTTTTTTTTTTTTTAAGACAAACCATGTAGTATTGTTTAATCCTTTCACACAAACACGTCACACACACCTAGGCTAGGCTTGCTGCAACAGTTGGCAAATACGGTACATTTCTAGTCATGTAAACAGGGCTAGAATAGATGACCAGCACCAAACCATCCAGGAATGAAAGACCGAACAGGTCCAAATTTGCAGCTCTCAGGGACCAGCTCAACTATCCTTCC